>NC_092194.1:15266130-15599463 GCF_043641665.1 Enoplosus armatus
CAATTTAGCAGCTGTTACGTCACTGATCAGTCTAATTTTTACTCAATTAAGCGGATAAATTGATGCGCAGAGCCGTTAAGTGGCGCACAGATGCCTTACCTTTCAGATGGAAGGAAATCTCAGCAACCTGTTTGACAGAGCGTTTCTTGTTTGTAACTGCAGTCGGTCCAGTATCGTACGCGGCTCCACACACAATAAAGTCCGGTGATTTCCTCTCCAGCACCGGTCATTAAAGACGCCCGGAGCCCCCCTGTGCTCGCTCTACAACCGGAACCATCACGTCATTATCCGCCGTCGGTTATCCCCTCTTTCCCCCTGGTTCACTCACAGCCAGGTGCCAGTGAGGGCCTGTGGGAAATCTCATGGCATCCTCCTCCTCTGTGAAGCGCTGGAGACGGATGAGGCGAGGCGGCGGTCCGGCTGCTGAGTGTCATCGCTCGGCATGGCTGCGTCCTCGGCGCGGCTCCCGGGGGGCGGTTTGGCACCCGCTGCCGCCGGTCCCGGTGGGGCGGGGTGGGAATAGCAGCAGGGGGTGGGGGTGCGACTGTGTCAGCTGTACACCGCGTGATATCACTTTACCGGGAGGATGGGAGGGGGTGGTGGTGGTGTTAGTGGACAGGGGGGTCGTCACCATCCCTGAGATGAAAGCGTAAAACTGGTGGAATAACACTCTCAGCGGTAGAGGCTCACACTGCCTTTGTTGAAGGAAAACTGCAGCCTCGAAGTAAAAAAGATTTCTCGACTCTGCTCTACTGGAACTTGCAATGAGCCACCTGTCTCAGTGAGTTTCAAAAAGCTGAGAGAATGATGTCACGAATCTCGTAACCCGGCCTGTCACAACCTGCCCACCAAGTTGCATGCGTTTTTCACATATCTTGACAGAAACAATACTCAAGTGAAGGCAGGAGTGGAAAATAGACAAGTTAAAGTACTTAAAGAAATTGTTGAAAACTCAAAGCAAAGTGCACCAATAAAGTTAAAGCCAGTATATATTTTTAAACGTTTTTGTATTCAGAGAAGTTTGACACCTGAAGCTGCACAGGACAACCAACCACTGATCTGCTGGTCACTGAGCGGCTTCACTGCAGCAGCTGGGGGTTAAGGGTCTTGCTCAATGGCACCTCAGTGGTGGTAATAAGGGAGTGATGTTCTTTTACTTTCCTCTCAAATGACTGACCACAAAATACACCAGGTAGGCACCATGTAGTACACTAAACTGCTGCAGCAACAAGATGTACTCCACTAATGAGTAAAAGTACACACATACTGAAATAGAAGCATTGAAATATAATAGTTTTTATGAAGGGTTTATGAGTTGTAACTAATAGATTTATTAATGTTTAATAAGTTGTTTACTGATGTTTTATAGACCACTTTTCAGCCATGTTTAAAAGAAACTTTGGGTTGCCAGGTTGTGAAAATTCTCCATGTCCATCCTCTTGCTACAAAACATTTTGTCTTTTTAGATCTTCAGTTAATCAGGAAGCTGACCGCTTCAAATAGACCATTTGACCTCTGACCTTCTGGACAAAAGGCTGCAGGGCATTTACATTAATATTTACAACTGCAGACTTAAGTTATTTATCAACAAATTAAGATTTAAAATTGTAGATTACTTGCTTTTGCTGATATAAGTCACAATAATGACTTTATTTACATGTATTACTGAGGAATTGATGTTTATTAAGATTTAAAATTGAACACTTGATGGCTTAGAAAGCGAGCAACTCATGAGCATTTATTAATTATTTATTCATGTTTATTGATGGTCACCTTGTAACCGAAAACTTGATCTTATCAATGGTATATAACTGATCTATAAAGCACAAGTAAATTATTTATTAACCATTTATAAAGCTATTAGTTACATTTTATGATACATTTTAAGGCCTTATGGGAATTTGGTACTATGAAGAAAATAGATTCACAATAAATTAAGAGAGAGAAGCAATGTAAGAATGACCACACTGATTATATGTTTCAGTCTTCTCTCCTGCTGTTAAAACAGAAAAGTGAAATCTTGGGTAAGAGTACCTTAAACCACATACAGGTCTGGGTCTCTAGACAGTAAAGTCTCAAAGGAAAACAGTTTGGGTGAGTGCAAGCTGCTGTCCATGGTGCTGAAGTTCACAAAAAGGGCAAACACTGGGGCAATCATCTCTTTATCTCAGATACATGTAACTAAAGGATTATTTCATAAATCTTTATTACACTATCTTCATCTTTCTAATTCCCTAAAGCCAACTGGAGCCAACCACCGCAAACAAGATCCATCTTGACCATAATACCCGTATAATGAGGAGATTTAGCCTGGCTACATTTGTTTAAGTATAATCTTGATTCAGAAAAGTGGCTCATCTCTTTAGCATGTCTCTGCTTCTGTGCGTCTCTGGCTAAGTTAAGCTAGCTTTGAGGCAGGGGGCTGATGAAGGGAGGCCAGTGGGGAGCTCTAAGATTACTGCTCAAATTGAATAAAGGAGTCGACACATTACAGCGGCTTAGATGATACACCCCACTGCACTGGTTAATTTAAAACCAGCACAATGTTATACACGGCATACAGAAACACACACACACACACACACAGACACACACACACACACACACACATACACACAAACAAGGCGCGTAAACCTGGCCAGCCCCTCTCTTTAACACCGTCTTTTCCTCCATTTACCTTCCCTCCTTCCCTCTCATTTTCTCCGCCCCCCCCACACACACACACACACACACACACACACACACACACACACACACACACACACACACACACGCACGCACGCACACACAAAACGACTCACAACCACTCAGCATGGCCCCTGCCTCATGACTTGAGTTCATTATTGCCTTGGCAGGGTTCCTCAGATGAAATTAGAATGACAACAGGAATGACACAGAGTGTATCAGTGGAAAGTTTACACAGGGTGAAGTCGAGAGCGCGCGTGTGTGCGCTGAACAAATCTAATCTTCTCTGATTCATGGGCAAGCTTGTCTGCATGCATTTGTGATACACTTCCTCTTTGCGTATGTACTCAGTCTAAGAGATGGAGACAGAGAGTGAACGAGGAAGAATGGCTTCTGACAGTAGAACACAGCATGAGCGCAACTCTCTGGGACAAAGTCACAAAGCCTTTCTTAGCAGGGCCACCAGTTAGTGTTGACAGCGCAGCCTGAGTTCATTTACTGGCAATACTACTTGTGACACAGTTACATACTCCAATGGCTGAATTACGACTTCCTGATCCAAAGACGTGGCAAGACGCTGCTGCTGTTGCACAGGCAGACAATGGGGAGAGGCAAATGCAAATTTTCCTCAAAAGCTACAGATATCAGCAGACGATGTATGGATGAGCTGCGTTTTTTTTTTTGCCATGCTAGCTCACTCAACAGATGGCAATGTTGGCGAGTCAGTCCCCCACTTAGGTCCAGACTGAAATATCTCAATAACTATTGGATTGATTGCCATGACATTTTGCACAGATATTCATGTTCCCCAGAGGATGAATCCTACAGACTTTGATGATCCCCTGACTTTTCCTCTAGCGCCACCATGAGGTTGAGATGTGTGGTTTTAAGTGAAATGTTTCCACAGCTATTTGTATGAGGATTGCCATAAAATTTGGTTCATGTTCCCCTCAGGATGAAGTGTAATAACTTTTCATCTAGCGCCATCATTAGGTTAAAATTCCAATTTGTCCAATACTTACTATACTATACTCGTGTACAACCAAATACCTGTAAAACTAATGATCAATCATCTGCAACTGTACTTTGTGTTTAGTGCTACTTAGTAAGCGCTAAACTAAGCTATAGCGGACATAGTAAACTAATGCCAAACATCAGCATGTTAGCATTGTCATTGTGAGCTCGTTAACATGCTGACTTTAGCATTTAGCTCAAAGCACTGCTTTGGCCCAATACAGCCTCACAGACCCGCTAGCATTTGCATAAACGCAGAAAGGGCAATAAAATCTCATTTGCAAGTAACAAATTATTTGTGGGGACAGTTTTCTAAAGGAAACCTATTCACTAAAAAGCTGAATGTGAAGTATTTCTGAAAAGGGAAGGTAGTCAAAATGTCTCTCTGCAAACTGAGGGTGAACTATGAAATCTTTTATTACCAGTGACAGGCAAAAATTGTCTGCTGCAACCCAGTGAGGTACGGCGACAAGGAGAATATAGCTGCAGTAAATCTTGTTACACTAGTAAAAACACAAACTGATTTATTTCTCAATAAACCGTTTCTTATATATGGCACCTCTACAGAAGAAGGACTAAACTAATGGAAACATCACATAAAAAAGGTTTTTAACTCTGGAGTAACTAAATTGAGGATATTAGGCTGAATGCCAGGTAGCACTACACCAGGTTTAAAAAGAGCATCACTCTTCTAAAGGCTTCAAGAGTGTTTTTATAAACACCAAAACAGTCAAGTGGCGTCTATGGCCTCTGCATACCAGGATTTCCCATAAAGGTTCAGTGATGTTTCAATCTCAAAAGCTCAGACTGTGAAAAAAATAGACGTCAACTTCTTCAACCTTCAAAGAACTAGAGGCTTTTCCTCTTTAAGGATGTTCTTGGATTGAAGCACACACAGTTCAGATGAAGTATAGCAGCAGTGTAAGGAGGACTGAAGCTTTCCTGAAGTTAGAACATGTCTGTTCCTTGGTAGTAGTTCATATTCACAGAACTAATTTTGCATAATCAAAGCTGCAGTATGGTTGGTTTGGTTTAATGTGGGCAAGGTGTCCCTATCCTTCATACCCTGTATTCTCCACAGAGGAGATTAAGGCAGCTGATCAACCAGGGAGGAAAAGCTCAGATCACAATAAACTGAAAGCTAATTAGATCTGTTTGTCATCTCCAAGAATGGTCTGTGGGACTGTACAGTGCTGCATGTTGATACCACTTGTCAAGTGAATTCCACATGGTATCATTAAGGATTGTAACACCAACATCTATCCCACAGGTTGATTTTTATTTTTAGCTGGGCTTCCTTTTATTTTTCTCTTAATTTTGCACTGTGCTAATGCCAAAAAGCACATTGTCAAAGTCCAGTTATCCTCATTTAATTTTATTGCGCACTACTACTACTACTTCCCTGCAGTATACCTCTACAGTGCATATCTGTAAGCAACATTTCCAGCTGTAGCACAATGATAATATTTGGCCTAAAGTATGTGGACACTCCTAACCACGCTATGGGAAACACTTTAACGGTGTTTACTGTCACTGCTGTCAGGTTTTCAAAGAAAAAGCTCTTGAAACCGACTATGTGCTAACGAACAGCCCAGGACCAACTGACATACAAAGATGGCTGCTAACGTTCCTAGCAAACATTGTTCAGCATTTAGCTAGGTTAGCTAAAAAGCCAGATAATAATGTTTCTCGGGAGTTAGCCTGGCAGAGACTAAAAACCGAGCTAAAATGAGAGTGAATATTGGACTTACATTCTCCAGGTGGCCAGAAACACGACTCAAAATGAATGCTGATGTTGCTCTGTGTCTTCTGAAAGGCAACTTGTTCACTATATCAACTTATATATATATAACAGCTGGCAACTGTATGTCAGAAGTTGTGTTTTACAGCTTGTTTCCACTGCCCCCAAGTGGCCAAAAAGTGCTATTGCAGGTTTCATCTTTGTTAATGGTGTGCTTCCCACTTTTATTTCCTCATTTAACATGACAACCCCCCTGTACACAAAGTGAGGAAATGGTATAATAAAGGAATGGTCTTGTTGTCAGTTTGGTAACTTGACTGGCCTGCACAGAGCCCTGATCTCAACCCCATTCAACACCTGTTGTGTTGAACTGGAAGGCAGCCAGGCCTTAACACCCAACATCTGCAAATCCCTTGCAGCCAGGTTCCAAAAGCTTATACTTTTTATTTATACAAGCTCGCCACCCATCATACAGGTAGCACAGTTATCATTATACACGAGGCTACTGCAGGTGGGGACCTTGCCACAGTATGGCTTCCCTGTGGGCATATTAGTCAATTCTTTTAACACGCTCTGCTGTGCCGGGCTCCGGATTAGTTTTTAATTACAGTCAATAGTGCCACAGTGTCACCAGCCACAAGCCCAACACAATATCGCCTGCAACAAACCTTTTTCCTCAGGGAGAACAAGGCGGAGAATCTGTGAGTAATGTACAATTTACACTTAGATTAAACCTGAGCTGATGCCATACTGAGTCACCAGCATACAAACACTTTAAAAAAGACCTTGTTTGTCATACAGTGGATTCTCAGTGGAGTTGTCTGTGGTGTTTGATGTGATTTGTATGTTAAGAAAATTGCAGGTGTCAGTTAAGCTAGAATTTACAGGAAAGAAAAATGCACAAAATGTCAAAATATTATATATTTTATATTATTATTATATAATATAATAAATTCCTTCCACCTTTAGTATGAGCTTGTAGAGAACATGTACGAAAAGGCTAACAAAATGAGTTTCAGTCTTAGCATTTCACTACTTTGAGTGCACTTTAACTGTGAAGACTTAATTGGATTAACAGGTTCAAGTGTGTTTTCTGTAGTCACAACATTGCTTCATTCATTCACTCATCACTCATTGATTTATTTCTTTGCAGAGTTGTGTTCATACCATGGCATGATCCAGGTCAGCTAATAACAGTAGTGCACAGCAGAGCTTGAAATCCAGCACACCATCACTCAAATACACACATCTGGAGTTCAAAGGACTCAGCAGTTCCGCAGTTTTCACGGTTGATTTGTGTTTTTAAATGATATTAAACTCAGTCTGGGCTCAAACACAAACAGTTGGAAAAGACAGGGATTCAGTGTTGTAATAGCAGCAGAGCTCAGAGAAACAAATAAATGAGAATTTGATTCAAAGATTTTCAGTCAGTGTGGGATAGAGAAATAGATAGGGGGCTCCCAGACTCCCGGTTTCTGAGGATATAAAATAATTGAGTGTGAGAAAGCAGAATAGATGATCACTTAGCTAAAAGAAAACTCTATCATCACTTCCAGGCTTTTTGGTTATGCACACAGTGTGGGTAAAATCTGCAGCTGAGCCCCAGAGACAGTATCCAGGTCCAGAGAGGAGCCGGAGCTGTTTCAACCTCCCTTCACCTCCACATATTAAGTGCCTGCATCTCTAATGAGGCAGAGTCCCCGACCGTGGCTCAGTGAGAGGCGAAGTGCAGCCTTCTGTCTGTCTCACAGTCTGAGCACGAGTTTATTCCAGTATCTTGTGGTAGGGGAAGAGGGGCAGGCCTTCAATGAAAGCAGGAATGTCCATGATGGCTACGGCATCCGCCATCTTGGGTGAGGCAAGAAGGAAGGTGAGCTTAGACACCTCGCCGTAGGTAGAGCCACTTAAATCCTCCTCTTTGCCCTCTTCTCCTTCTTGTCTCTTACCACCTTCCTCCTCATCATTCTCTTCAGCACCAAATCCCACCACCTTTAGGAGACAGGGGTACATTTAGTGTGTAGCTAAATGCACGTAAAAGGAAAGGAAAAAGCAAAATACCCCACACACATTCACGCATACTTAACAAGGCATTGCTTACATGCACGCTGAGTTTGCGGCTGTTCTGCCCACGATGTTCTTTGAACCAAGAGATCAGCTCAGACCTGGTCATCTGCTTCAGAGCCTCGATCTACACACACAGAAACACTGATGGTAAGCACAGCTCAGCTGGAGGAGAAAGCGGAGCATCTAGCAGCTGAAGAGCCAGATATTTCCCTCAGACGTTGGTGGAGACCAAACCAAAGCTAAAAAGTTGAGTAAATATTGGACTTACATTCATAAGGTGGGACAGCCACTGCATGTGTTGTTTGCTACCACGTTACAAACATTACATATTTTGTCTGTTTTCAAGCTCTTTTGCCCTCTAGTGGACAAAATGCAATTAACAGAGATTTAACATATTTAATTTGGCAATATTAGGAGTGAGAGTTGCCACAACATGTTGTCAGGAAGGTGGTATATACAATATGTATTTGTACAACACTTGGAACTTGGGTTCAGGTTTGTTTTGTGTGTTTGATATTCCAAATAAATTGAATATAAATGACGAAGATGATGAAGGCTGGACCAAAAAAAAAACCCTAACCCTAATAGTGCATTAAGTTGTCAGAGAATGCAGTAATATTCAGCAATAGAATACACCCACACACATTACACTGCCATGTAAAAGTCTATTATTATTATTTATTTCATATATCTATTATACATATAACGGTCAGTGGTAAGGGAATTATTTAAGAGTCAATGCATGCTCCCCAAAAGCATAAAAGATGATGTATGCATTCATTCGTCTAAAACATTTGTGTGTGTTTGTGTTGTCCTCACCTCTCTGTTGAGCCTGTCAAACACATACTGCTGTGTAACCACCTCGGCCCAGTTCCTGTCCACCTCCTCCCCGAGGTGTGTGTCCTCACACTCCTTCAGCTTCACTAAAGCAGTCACCTGTACAACACACACACACACGCGCACACACACGCACACACACGCACACACACACGCAGCACACACGCAGCACACACACACACACACACACACACACAGTTCCTACACACTGTTTTGACTTCCACAAAGTACTTGAGAATTCAAAGTGCAACAGCAGATGTGAATGTGCGGCTCGGTCTAACATGGTTAGGAAATGTGTTATTAATCCACCAAAGAAAATCAAAGAGCAACTTTTGACTTTTCTAAAACTTTTTGGTTATGCACCATTTTCTCTAACTTTTCTGCTTTTCCAGAACAGTGAAGGAACTCACAAATACACAAAATAACACAGACACAGACACAGACCTGAGTATTAAAGGCCTCCTCAGTCAGCGAATTGAGCTTCTCCCCAAATGAAGCCAAGAACTCTTCAATCTTTAACTCCACCAGCTCAGTACTGAGAGAGAAAAGTTCATGAGAGGTACGAGATATATTATAGGCTACAGGGTGTATTTGATTCCTTTAGTCATTTATCAGCTCCACTCGCTTCTCTTTCCAGGGCCAGATAGATAAATTGTAGCTTTGGTTTGGGTGAACAGTAAGATAAATTATACCTTGGTTTTGGGAAAGCTGTTAAGATAAATCCTATCTTGCTTTTGGGCGGATGAAAGGTTACGATTGTGTTGCAGACTCACTTGAACTTGGTGGCCTGTGTTTCCACGGTGACAGAGAAACCCAGAACGCCTGAGGTGTTTCTGCAGGTGGGGTAGACATGGTACCTGCAGATGAGAGGTGTTGAGAAGCAGATGAACAGAGACGGATCAAAATAACTACATGAGAAAGCGTCCCACCTGTCCTGACTTTACCTGCTTTGCACTCTATAATAAAAACCAGTCTGGGAAGCAGAGAATTGAAATTTAATCATATACTATTATTGAACTGCGGATAAATGTGAAAAGCATTGTTCCAATGTAACAAAAACAGAAAGTACATTTCCTTACACAACTTCAATTTGCACATAAAATAACTTAAAAGTTGGGAAAAGTTATATATATTGAAAAGCAAGAGTTACTGGTTTCATTATTATGTTCCCTTGTCCTATATGAATATATATGCATAAAGGTAGTTAATCATAACGATAATCATAATAATAATAATACACATTTCATACCAAAAGATGACAATACACATAAAACGACATATTCAAGAAATAAGAACATTTAATAGAGACAAATAAAATGAACAGTAAATCATTTTCAATTAATACTGTGGGTGAGGTCATATATGTAAAAGTTGATGTGTTTTAAGTTATCTCTTAAAAGTGATACATGTAAGTTTAATGGAAACGTACAATGATTCATATTTAATTTTGCCCAAATGTCATGGATTTCCTTTTAAAAACATAACTGCACTCACCCCAGAGTCTCTTTAGTTCGGAGGAAGTCAAAGCAGGGTTCCTCCATGTGCATCTGAACGACGACAACAGCAACAACAACAACTCCGTCAAGCACGGAGGAATGACAGAATGAATGGAGAAATGGGTGTAGAAACACTCACCACCAACAGCTCCATCAGTGTGTGTTCCCTCAAGGCCCTGAGGCCAGACTACACAGAAAGAAGAGAGAAAGAAAAACGGGAGTGAAATAGTGTGCGTAAAATAAATGATGCTATAATGGGATATGTTTAAGTCAGCATGTCAGAAATATGAAAGATGTGATGTAGTCCAGATGTGGTTGTACCTGGTAGTAAACAGTGACCTCAGAGTTGGCGTCTCCCTTACTGAGTGATTTGACCTTACAGATGTGGTTCTTCAGAGGAAGCTCCACCACTCTGAACATCACTGGCACCTCTGCTGGCAGCTTGGAGAACTGCAACTTTCTGCCAGAGAGGGAAAAAAAAAAACGGGAGGAAGGAAAGAGGAGAGAGAACAAAATAGGTAAGGAGGTGAAGAAGAGAGGAAGAAAGAACAGAGGAAGAAAGTTTGAAAGGAGGGAATAAAGGAAAAGGCATAAGTGAAGGAGGTGAAAGGGGAATCGTGGATTGAACAACTGAAGCTAATGCAAATTACTGTGTATGGCGGCAAACAAATCCATTTGATTGTAAAGCAGTGATGTTCTCATTAGGGAGTGCATTCAGTGTAATAGCAGACTTACTCTGTGACATACTGCAGGAACTGCTCTGACTCCTGTGGAGAAAATACAATAAAGGATAATGAACAGGTAGAGAGACGTAGAGTGAGAAGAGGAAATCAGAAAAACAAAAACAATGTCAAGTACACTCAGAATCAATTGATGCAAGTGCAGACATAGGCATTAACTGATTTATTAACTAATCAGCTAATTCTATTGTTAATCAATCTACTTGTCTGTGTACTTCCTGCTGTCTACTCACAGCACTGCTGAAGTTGCCCTGCACCAGTCCCTCAGCGTACAGCTCAGCCCTGAAACTCCCACTGAACTCCATCAGCTCATTGCTGGTCAGACCGGCCGTAAGAGCCTGATACTTCTCCACCATGGACCAGCGGGAGTGCTCCAGGATCAGCAAACGCACGTCCCTGAGAAAGAGGAGGGGGGAGAGGAGGAGTGAGAGAGAGAGGGGACAAAGAGGACGACAAGAGCAGAGGGGTTTTCCCAGCTAGGGATGTCACACATTTCACCACTAGACGGCATCATAGACTTGAAGATGAGTCCGAGAGTGTGATGGAAATGTCAGAGAGAGAAAAAAAAGACAGAAGGTAAACAACTCACTTGCCGAGTTTCTCAGGTTTAATGAGGATATTGAAGTAGGTTTTCTTGAGCTGCTCTGCGAACATGCTGAAGACATCAGGGGAGGCAGAGAAATCAGCCAGGTGGTCAATGATCAGGTGGAACAGCAGCTAAAGAGAGACAGAAGGTAAGATGAAGGATCACCATCATTATCGTGCATGAAGACAATGCAAACACATCTGTGTGTGTTTTTGTCCAGAATAAATACGAGACTATGCATGTAAGACATTATGTCCATCCAGATGAGCAATTTTACACTGATTGTCTGTTCAAAAATCAAGTAGCAAGAGTAGTTTACGCTCACGCTTATTTGCTTTCCTGCCAAGACTTAAATGAGAAGATTGATACCGGTCTCAGACATGACAGTGGTGTCAATCGTATCCCTTCGCTCTATACGCGAATAAGAATATTTTCCAAAGTGTCAAACCATTCCTTTAATGCTTTATTGATCACCATAAAGCCAACAATGAGACCAACTATTTAGTTGCCAGGTTGTGACGAATACCAGACCTTCACTCAAAATGTACAGTATTCCTTATTAAAGGCAAATTTTTATTGTCTGTCTCTGATCTATAAAGCTTTAATTAATGATTTCTTACAATGAATAAAGATGTCATTTACCACTTATAGACAAAAGGTAAAGAATGCATTTTAGAAAGTGGTATCAAATAGTTATTTTAGCTAAAATAAGTTAGAAAACGTAGACAATAATTACACAGGAAGAAAAGTCTACACCTCACAGGCTATGACAAGGCCTTATCTCATTCATATGGAGTTCTCTGTTGCACATTAAGGATATGCGCTACTGTGAAATATTACATTTATTGCATAATGTACAATTGAGCCATACATTGCCAGAAAGACTGTTTATTAATCAGTGTGTGATTTATGCATGTAATCATTTCTATATCTCTTTATGCGGTTTCTCCAGATGCGTTCACTCACAGGCAGTTTGTGGTTAAATCCTTTGACCTTGATGACCAGGCCGTGTTCACCGGCAACCAGTTTATACTCCAGCTGGGCCACTTCAGCCTCATAGGCCGGCTCTGCAAGGTTGTGCCCAAGGATGTTGACCAGCAGGTCAAACAAGACCACACTGGAGGGAAGGAAGGACAGGGGTGAAGATGGAGGAAGGGAAAAGATGGGAGGAGGAAGTTTGAGATGAAGGAGAGCAGGAAGGAGAAAGAAAAGGAAAAAAGTAGTTAAGTGACAAAGAGAAAGGGAGGGAGAGGTAGGAGGAGGACAGGAGGTGAGATGGATGAGTTGCAGAGCAAAGATGGAGAAAGAGAGGAGGAATCGAGACAGTTAAAGAGACAGGCAATATAGAAAGGAAGGAGAAGGCAACAAATAAGAGCAAGAGTGAGGTGAAGGGATGCAGGAAGGAAAGGAGAAGGAAAAAGAGGAAATAGAAGTAGGGAAGGACAGAGGGTAAGAGGGAAGTAAAAAGGATGTGATGAAAAGGGGGAAGAAATTGTAGGAGCAGGGAGAGAAAGAACAGATAAAAAAAAGAGAAAGGGATGGCAGAAAAGACAGGAATGTTAATCAGTGTTGCAGCAAAAACAAACACTATTTTCACAAGGTCAAATGTGAGGCTGAACTTACTTCTTAGCAGACTGCTGGATTACAGGAGAGATTATGT
Source organism: Enoplosus armatus (assembly GCF_043641665.1). Classification (NCBI taxonomy): domain Eukaryota; kingdom Metazoa; phylum Chordata; class Actinopteri; order Centrarchiformes; family Enoplosidae; genus Enoplosus; species Enoplosus armatus. The sequence continues at coordinate 15,278,954 of NC_092194.1, forward strand.
GGAATCTGATGTAGGCTGCAGCAGGAGGCAGGACAAACGAGTGTCAACACCTCCATCATGATGTTAAAAGTCTTTATGGAAACATCTTGCATGCTAAATGATGAAAACAGTACACACACACACACACACACAGACACACAGACACACACACACACACACACACACACACACACACACACACACACACACACACACACACACACACACACTTCACCTTTAGGGATTTTGAATTTGTTGTCCTTCTTGTACCACAGGCAGCCTCTGTCGCTGTCGGCTATCCGGACAGGGAACTCGGTGTCTGGGCAGTCAGAAGGCTTCAGGGTGAAGTCAGTGGCTGAGCAAATGCACATAAACAATAAAACATCATCATTCTACTCGGTACAATCTCATAAATAATGTGTGAGTTTCAACAATTCATTGTGTCCAGTTTGGGATAAACATGCAGGTAGTTGTCAAAACTGTAAAAGATGTTGCCCCCTCCTAAATAAATGATTCAGTAACCCTTGGGCCAATAAGTGAAGACGCATCACCTCTCCACATTTTATCAGAATTGGCAATGTGGACTCGGCTGTGGCCTTCCAAAATTTATATACAGAACACAATGCCAAAATGCATTAGCCCTTAAAGTTAGGTCAGAATGGGACCAGAGGAGCCTTGTTTGAGTTAAAATCGTGACCTTTAATCAGTGTACTCCGACTAATCCAATCAATGCAATCTGCAAAGATTTGTGGAACATGTCAGTCAGATAGATAGTGAAGGCTTTGGGGCTTTTAAAAGTTAAGACATTTCACACTTTTAGTCGAGCACATCAATCAGGTGAGTGTGACAAAAATGTGTCAAGTGGTGTCTAGAGCATTCAGACTGATTAATATAATAATATAGATTATAATATAATAAAATAATAACAGTTGTTATGGGTGGCATTTTCGCCACAGGAGCTGGTTCTGAGATCGGTAATCACACAGAATGCTGCGAGAAAACCACGTGCCCTTCATCACTGAAAGAAATCACCAATTCTTATTTTTACATTTACACATAGAAGTAGTAGTAGTTTACAGTTTTTGGGCAGTTTGTGTGAAATCTGATACACTGTCTCAAGCGATGTCACTTGGGTTAGGGGGTGTGGAGCAAGAAAGAAGCCCGCTCGTCATCTCTGCTTGAGGCTAACGGTTCGAGGTTAGCTGCTACTAGCATAAGGCACCAAAATCTCCGACCAAACTATAAAAAAGACGTTATCTCTTGTTCTGCTGCATCACTTTTTATCCCTATTTTTTAACTGTCCATCGCGAGTCGGACAATGTTATAGAAGTGCAATGCTAAGTCGTTACGAGTACTAAGATTAGTAATATTTACCGGCAATTACTTCGGTGTAATTTTTCAAACTACTTAAATGTCTTTCTGAATGTCAATTAGGCTACACTTTTACAGTAAGAAAGGTAGTGGTGTTAAAAACATGTAACTTACTACACATAAAATCAGTTCGGCTATGTGCAACCTTCTGATTGAGTTGATTGATGTTAACGAGTGATCTGTCAGGTTAGCAAAATGCTCTGTTGTCAAACTTTTCATTGAGCTAACAAAACTCGTGAAAGTTCAAAATGCAAAATATCTTAAAATGCAAAACGTTTCTCCAGACTGCATTTAAATTACAGCCCCAATTACCTCCCCCTTCTCTTCTAGAGAAACAAATACCGTCTGAATGACGGAGTGAGCTTGAATAATAACACTTCCATAAGATCAGTGACTAACAGGGGAGTGTTATAGATGACAGAATACATTGACCAAATCGCACTGTTCCTCCAAGCTTGATCGATATATCTGATTACTGTATTTGTTGGACGGATGAATGGAGAGCAAAAGTACAAACTGCTGGAGCAAGTCTTGTTCATGACCATCTTATTGGACACTTTTTGGATACTTGCAGCAGTTTCGGGCCACAACAACCCTCTTTTTTATTGCTCAAGTTTATTCACCCACCGATGAACTTGTTTTCAGCAGGAAGGTGGAGGTCAGTGTTCAGCTCCAGGTTTCCTGTCCACTGCTGCATCCACTCCTGCTGGATGTCTGCATGAAGGGGAAACATCCATTAGTACACAAGACATAGCTGCAGTTTATTCATGTTTTGAATTGAGTGCCCTAAAGGCTTCATTCCAACAAAAATTAAATATTGGTTTTAGACATTTTTTCATTTAAAATGCTGTTCCAACACTATTGTTTGCCATCTAAAAGACAGAGATAAATGTTGGCATTTCTACTGCTGGTGGTCTGCATTACATCAGGCTGAGTATCACCACACAAGGGGAAAAAGACAAAGTATTCACTGAATGCCTACATTGTGGGAAGGAGCCGAGGAGATGTTACACTGACAGTAAACAAACACACACACAGAAACACACCCTCCATGTTGTATTGTGTGCCAAACCACTTCTCCCTGAGGGGACACTGGCCCTCATGTTCTGGTGACAACAGCATCAGGTTGGCTTTCTCAGGGGTGAGGAGGGACAAAGCGGCACTGATCACCTACATACACACACACAAAGTCAACTTTTCAGCAAAGAGAGAAGAATTTTCTTTGTTCTAAATTACTTGTTTATGCGAGAACAATTTTAGCTGTCAATCACAATAAGAGGCAGCAAATCTGAACTGAAGTGACTGTCATCACAGAGAATAAGCACAGCCACAATTTGAACATTTGATGCAAAATAATATCCACCAATCAAAGACAGTACCAACGACTCTAGCAAATATATTTCTGGCATATGTCTACATTTTTCCAGTTTTGAGTGACCCGTTTCATTAACATCTTTATCTAAAAAAAGGAAATATATGATTTTAGAATAAAAGCCTGAATTGGTTCACTCCCCGAACTACTGAACTACTTACTTCTGGGTTGAACTCAAACATCAGCTGATCTCCTGTCAGGAAGTCGTCTTTAGGGAACAGCTGCATGTTCTCACAAATGTCCTCGACGTACTCTATAGGGTCAATCTGACAAAGAGGAAATCATTCTCCGTGACACAATATTAAATTGCTGTTTGTCCAGAAAGCATTTAGCACAGCAACACATGAATATTTGGATTCTCACCTGCTCCTGATAGTGAAACTCGTTCGCCTCAATCTTCTGAATCTCTTCATATATTCTGAATGCACAAACAAACAGACTGAAATATTACCTTTATTCATCCCAGACAGAAGCTCAGATGTCACCAACATCAACACTCCTTAAGACAGATTAAGGAACAGAACAAAAACAAAAAAACACAGCTATAAATTTATAAATAAACAAACAAACTCGGCACATTAACCTGTCAGTATCCGGTATAATGCGGTATTAACTACCAAAATGCCAGACAGACAGAATATAGAAGCTCTGTTTGAGTTTTTTTTGTACAAGCACATCTCTGTTGTGTTGTTTTGTTTTGTGAGACTGTGTGTGTGAATGAAAGTGCCTTTGCTGTGGTCCAAGTGTCTGCAGCATCTTCAGGTACTGGAACACCAGGTGAGTAACCTGTGAAAGAACACACACACACCACACACACATTAGATGCTATAACTTAAAAGCCCTTCAGCTTTAATGAATCGTTGCCGCGTTCATTTTGTTGGTTTTTCACCATAAATGATGGGGGTTAAGTGAAACGTACTGTTAAGTTTTATAAATGACAGCAATTACACTGATGCAAGGCAGAGGCTGCCAATCGTGTTGACTATTGTTATTTGATTACAGTCATTAGAACGAGATATGACCATCATTCGAAAAAGGTGTCTTCATTTCAATACTAAACAGAAAGTAATGTGCATTTTTATTCGCCCACTTTTAGATGCAAACGTGTAAATGAAAATGTCACCACCGCCTTTGTGAATAAAGAGGAATAATTATTACTGTGAACAATAAGGTCCTCAGTCCTGACCAGTCTGTTTGTCAGAGGAGAATGCAGGAGGAGAAGTATGACATAATAATTGCTATATATGGAGTACAGACATCTTTACAGACATGTGAGTGGTATCAATCTACTCATCTAACTCTCGGCAAGAAAGCAAATAAGCGTCAACCTATTCCGTTTTAAGTGTGAAAGGTTTGTTGAAAACATATTTAATAACGGAAAATACAACAAATGATCACAGAGAGACCATACGTTTTATTTTCGTCTATTGTATTTTGTGTATTTTAATGTTTTTCTTATATGGATTGGATGGATTTATCATCATCAACATTAACTCGTACAAACACAGCCTTGCACTGGTGAAGTATCATTTTTCTGAGGAGCAGTGAGGTTCCTTTCGTTGCTTTCATGTTTTGGTGACTTGCTGTGTGCCGAGTGGATAGAAGGCACAGTAGACACTATGTCACCAATAATAACCCAGGGGCACACTGTTATTCTAATGCTGAGATTGATAGTGATGAGTGCTGTCCACCCTCGGCCTGCTGGACCCTCGACTCAAGTGAAGTTATTTAAAGAGTACGTTCAAAACCTACAAATGTTGACGCAGTTAACCATGACAACACTTAACTGTAGCTAATATGATTGGCCATGATTGTTACCTGTTCTTAACACAACCACCTACACAGTACACTGATCACCAAATGAGCCTCAGGTGTGTCACGCACCTCCAGCTATCAAAATACTAAAAGTATGCCACCTCGTTGGCGCTCTGTGCACTTGACTGAGTTTTGCCCCCCCACACTATAAGTCAGACTCCAGGTTCCTACTCTCTGAAAAGAAGAGTGGGTGATGAAGTGCTCTTGATCACAGTAAACAACATCCTCAAGGCTGCAGCCGCATTTGTACAGCAGTGATCAATGCAAGTTTGTTGACTGAAACATTTTTCCATTAAGTGCTTCAGATTAGAGAACAGTCCTCCTGTTGAATGATCGCCAACTGCCTCCCCTGTTTAACACAAGCATTGTCATAGCAACTGATAACACAGTTTGCTTCCCTGAAATTACCTGCTGTATTAATTAAAACAAGGCAAGGAGGCCAGCTTGGTCCATGCAGGGTACATCTAACTTATACTGCTGCCAGTCTCTGCTGAACAGACAGATAACATTTCAACGTCTGCACAGACCGACATACAAGAAAAACACTGATTCTCTAAGACCCAACAACAAATTATTTGGACTATGAACTGAAGATGAAAGTGTAAAAAGGCAGCTTTCCTCTGCTCAGTCGCAGTGTTTCCATGTATCCAGAAGACTTCAGAATAATAAAGGGAAGAAGAGTAAAAAAGTGAGAGATTTTCTTCACCTGGTAGAAGTTTTGGAAACCTTCATCTGTGAGGGTGATGGAGATGGAGAAGATAGAGTAGGTGGTGTTTTGGTCAAAGCCAGTTTCACTGTTTCCTCCAAACAAAGCCAGGGCCCAGCACCTACACACACACACACACACAAACACGAACACATTCAAAGTGAATAACTCTGATTTTAAAATAGGACTGCTGGTAAAGATTCACTCACTGCCATAAACTGGGAGGAGAATGTGCAGCACAGCTGACTGCCTCCAAGAAAGAAGAAGAAATAACACGTATCATTCTGTTATGCCTTTGTCCTGCCTCGCGTGCAGCTTTTCATTCATTTAAAACTGAAAAATTACTTGCAGAGATTTTAAACTTCCTTGAGCGTCCGTTCCAACATCATGTCTGCTTTTATCAGCATGCAGACATGTTCTAGCTCTACGATGATGCACTTACTGTAAAGGCGATGGTTGGTTTGAAAAGTCTGCACTACTGCATTTACAAACAAGTAGAAATGATGTTGACTGTTATGGATCGAGTTTTTAAATCTCTGAAGGTTTTCATACTGCACTGGAATTAACTGAAACAAGTGGTGAGTGGTGTGGTCTTATTCTGTTGAACAGTAAATGCAGTAAAACACTGCAAACACACTGGTATGGTCCTTTAAATTTGAAGGCATCTGATCAGTAGTGTTCTAAACAGTGTGTGTGAGGGACACAGACAGACAGACCATTCCCCAATTTCACTGAGGGGGACATCAATGGCCCAATTTCAAACCAGCCTCTCGGCCCTTGACGTCGTGATTGTCTGAACTCAATAGAAACAAACACTCTACTGCCTCAGCAGTTTGTTTGGACTGGGAATTGAGACCAAGTACACTCAAATTTCACTGTTGTCATTTATCAACAATTGAAAACAGCGCACACAGTAAATAGGAATATTCTATCAAATGCTCCAAGTGGTGCTGATGGTAAAGGGATTATTGGATGGGCTCTTGGTACTGTGGGACTACAAGGGGTTTGGCGAATCACTTTGCCACTTAACAACAAGAGGCTGAAATGCTGTTGTACAACCACATCCAGGGATGAGAATGTATGAATCACATCGTCAAGTGGGCTGGCAAAGTGTATAGTATGAAGATTGGGCTCAAACACTCAGGGCTCGCTCAGAGCTTGAAAAAGCTCATGTATACCCAGCAAATTGAAGACCTTTTAATTGGGTTTTGGAGGGCCCTCAAATCAGAAAAACAAACAGACAGAGGCAATAACACTCACTTCTTCCTGAGCACTGAGAGGATGCTTCCTGTGCCTTCGTGGCCAATCAGCCAAGAGATGTAGTGGAGAGGCTTCACTCTGAAAAGAGGAGGGAAGAGCATGAAAAGGAGAAACAAAAAACATTGATGCAATCCCTCTATAATCAGGGCAAAGCATGGTATCTTTTGGCTGGTCTAATTCTATGTTTATATGAAGAGGCACCACTTTAGAGAAAGGAGACAGGGACATGGGGGGGGGACAAACACATTTAATGCAATTTCTTCCAAATCAGGGGACAACACAGTCTGTTGTGGATTGTGTCATTCTGTATTTATGTGCCATGTAAATGTTACTGTATGTAGCTCACCTGTAGTATTTCTCCTGAGGGGGGAGGGCCCAGGTGATATTCAAAGCATGAACTTTCCGAACAGGGACGACTACAAACACATGGACACACAGTTAGGGAAAGAAAGTGAACTCAACTTCACTGCTGGCTTGCATTTCCTCAAGCTTTTCAGCTTGTGATCCATTAAGACAAAGCCATGAGCTTTACTATCCTTTACACCATCTCCTGACCCCTCAGATTTATTTAGAGGTTGGGAACCACTGCTCTACAGAACCAGAGTACACCAGATGTGTTCAGTATTCAGAGATGGACAGCAGGATTGATCCTCTGTAGAGTTGTAGTACCTCTGAAGAGCTTGTTAAAGGCTGGTGTGTCAAAGGGATCCAGCATTTCAGAGAAGTCTGGCTTGGGCACACCACTGTAGACACAAAAACAGAATTATGGGAAGCAAGAGTGATGATACTGTATCAATTAACATCAATTAAACACAGCCAATATGTCACCACATGTCACTAACATGTTTTAAACCCACCATATGCTTTTTCATTATTGTACAGATCTAATTTCGTGTAATTGCACTAAATATCTTTAACAAGATACAAGTGTCTCCAATTATTGTTTACATTTCACAAAAATAGTAACTTGTTTCTGTCAAGAATACCCCCAAAATGTTAACTTTTCACGTTTTTAGCTTGATGAAAATTAATTTAGTTCATCTAAAAAGGAGATAAATAGGCTTAAGAATATTTCATAAGCTCATAGATGAGAGAAATTTCATCAACCCATACAGGAGCATGTAATCCTTTAATTGAAATGAAAGCATTAAAAACCGGAGGTTATGTGGTTTTCGCATCTCAGTGATACGCATGTCGATTCTTTAAAAAACGCAGTGACTCATAGAGCAAGCAGAAGTGGAGTTCTGTGAGAAAACACTAATTCAGTTCGACTTTAGGGAGAAATTATCCCCTTTCAGGTGTGTGATGCTGAAAAAAAAAAAAAAAAACACGTCTGAGATGAAGAGAGCCGAGAGAGAGAGACGGAGGGAGGCTTGACATTTACATTTGAGCAAAGTCTCAAAGGATTTTCAGGCTCAATCTATATCACACCGGCACCTCATCACAGTGACTGAGAGCCTCTTCTCCAATACTCACTTGTTAGGCACCTTGCTGAAGATCTCTCTCACCCACTCCTCCAGAGTGTCCAGCTTCTCTAAAGGACAGACCGAGTGAAGGAGGATAAATTAGAGTTTGAGTGCGTCTCAATAATTCTGGATGAAAACTCACAATTGTGGGTTTGAGGGGGGGGGGGGGGGTGGAGGGCAATGCAGACCGTTTGTTTCAAAGCAACTGTGGTGTTGACTATAACTGAAGTTTTAAATACATTTAGCTAATAAAAGGCCTAATCCCTAAATTGTTTTGTGTAAATCATTTTATTATTATAGACTATAGTAACATTTTCACATGCATAATTGAGTTTAACATAGAGATGAAAGGTCAGCACTTTCTGGGTTTCTAACCAAATGATACTTACTATATATACCTGTTTTCACATTATTAAATAAGAACATAACATCATAAAAATAATTGAACTGCAATTTAGTTGTTGTAAAGTGTCAGCCTGTCCATATATAAAAAAAACTATTTGGGAGTAATAGGAGGTTCCAGTTCTGTTTTTCTTTGGCAGTGGGCAATCCTTTTTGTTTACACTCATTTGGATACTATTCATGGTCAGTATTTTTTCTGCAACAGCCATTCAATGTATTACATTACATTCTGTAATTTTATATAGCAGTTTCATTGTAACTGTCCCTCTGAGTCCCTCTTCCCTGTGAGGGATTCAAATTGCACACACAGGATTCATTGGTTCTCGTTGATAACAGCCTCCCTGTTTACTGAGCACTCTCCTACACTAGGCATATCGATGTCTACGGTTTCACTATTATTGATATGAAGTGACATTTTGGACACATGATCACTCTTCTTTGTGCAAGCATTCTTTGCTTGAAATAAAACACTCCTGCCCTGCTCGCAGCATGAGATCAGATTGTAAGCGACTGCTCACAGCATGATGGAACGAGGCTAATCATTGACTTTATTCTTTAATAAAACAATGTGATGGAATGAATCTTTTCAGCTCGGTTTGTTTGGAGGCTGTGCTGTAAACAGATACAGAAGTTGCTCTTCTTCAGCATTTCTAATGGTGTGTCATTTGGATGGAACTCTGGGACTAAAATCTTTAATCTAATTATCTGCTATAATCACTATTTCTATATCAACAATGGCTCAAATGACCTACAGAGTGTTATAGCATCTTTCAGCTCATTGTTTTGGTTTTGCAGCCCGCAACTTGATTGTTTTTTTCAGCTATGTCAGTGCAAAAGCTCTCATAAACCCACTGCACACTACCTGCCCAGCACCAAACGGCAGACAGACAAAGTTAGCAACTAGAAAACATAGTGGAGCATTTAGCAGCTAAAGAGACAGATATTTCCCTCAAGAGCTGGTGTAGACCAAAAACAGAGTTATAAGTAGAGTGAGCATTTGACTTAGATTTATTATGTGGACTCCAAATGAACGTTGTTCCATATCCACTGGATGTCTAAATAAGCAACTGCTTGCCACCAACTTCGTCATATCAACTTAATAATAGTCAGCAGTGTGTTTACAGCTTGTTGCACTGCCCTAAAGTAACCAAAATCAATGAATGCTGATGTAAAGTGGCATTGGTATTAAAATGTAGATGATTGTAGTTAAATCTCATGTGAGGAGGCAAATTTCAACTTTTTCAACAGTTTTCATATTTCCTTATTAGCTGCATCATTTTCCAAGTGAAATGTTTATAGAAACTTTGTCTTTGTCATCATGACGCCTTTGCATCACTTTACACCAGTTGATTTTCTAGGTGAAGACAGTTTCTAAAGAGCAATGGACGTTTTAACTGAAGGCAAATAATTCATCTGTTTTAGAAGGAGGATTTTTCTCAGCACAAATGTCAACACTAGTCATCAGCTCACTTGTATGCAGTAGTTAATTAGCGTGTAATATTTCTGTGCAACCCTGAAAAAAATATTTTGTCTCTGACTTTGTTTTGAGAAACACTGCAATTTGAGTTGATTCAGGAATGATTAACCACTGTTGGCTGAACTTGGAGGAAGAGAACCCTTATTAGAGCTGCAACTAATGATTGTTTAAATTGCCCATTAATCTACAGATTGCTTTTTCAATTAATCGTTTCATTTGTTGTATGAAATTATTGAAATCAATTAGATTGCTGTCAATCTACTAATAGACTGGTTCTTGGTGTATAATGAATGGAATAGATTTTCCTGACCTTTTGACTGCACAGCCAGAGTCATGTAATGGGCAGAGTAGTGTTTCTTCCAGAAGGCACGCAGTCGCTTATAGACATTGATCTTCTTCTTCTTTGGCTCCTGCTTCAGTGTCTGGGCATTCCCTGATGTTGTCACAAGTGAGCAATCAATTCAGCAGAACTATAAAACACTGTAGAAAATGGTTTACAAATGCAGCGACATCAGCAAGGAAGGAGACTTGGCATCTGTCTCAGTGCTCCTGTTTGTTATTGCTGAACATACCCCAAGGAGGCCCTGCGTGTATTATGTGTCCCAGCGGTTCTGTTTACCAACTCACCCCAGCAGAACTTGCCCATAGGGTGTCCAGGTTTGGCCAAACTGCCAAACAGCATCTCTTTCCTGTGGGAGTCCGACGGCTTAGCCAGCTGGTACTCTGAAAGACAGAAGGAGAGACAGAAAAACTTGAGACGACAGAAAAAGACGATGATCAATGGTGTGCAAAAGAGCTGCGTGAGGAGGACTCAGCAATGTGGCTGATGAAAAGTTTAACTACGAAGTGCAGCAGCTAAAATTTTTATGTCTCAGCACGGAGGAGTGATGCGCAGAGGCACCAAGACTCACCGCTGTCAACGGCCTCTACCTCCCTGTCAATGGCGTCTCGGATCATCAGGGGGCAGATGAAGAACTGAGCCCACCTGAGATGGTCAGGACAGAGAGACTTTAATCAGGGGCCACATACCAGCCAGAGAGAAAGGACACAGGTCAGACAGAGACAATCAGATGTAGACTGATGTACACAACAGACAGGCGGGCGGCTGATTGAGCCGGTAATGTTAGTACACATCAGGAGTCGGTGTTACACCATATTCTGTGACCCTTCAGATTCTGAGACATCAATAGTCTGTTCAGCTGCCAGTAACATTTTAACATACTTTTATCATCATACCAGCTATCAAATGAGGGCACTATGTTTGTTAACAGTTATCAAAATAAAGCATGCGATAAAGTATGATTAAAAAAAAAAACGTTATTGCAATATAGCTAAAATTCCGATCACAGAATACAGTGTAACACCGGTTGTACCAGCAGTTTGTAAGATTTGCACATTAAATTAAAACAGGTCGCACCACACAAACTATATCTTACGTAGATATTAACTAAATATTTAAATCCAGTAACTGCCAGGTGCAACTGTTGCATACTGTAGCTAGCTAACTGAATTAAGTGACAAAGATAAGCTAATGTTAGCTTGCAAATACCCGTGTAGCTAGATTGTAAAAGAGCTGGAATATGGAATAGGGTTAGAGTTGACACATCTGCCATGACACTTGATTACAATGCTGTTTAGTAACAATGTGAACTGGGAAGAATTTACATTACATTTCTCAAAAACAACACGATATACATTAGTCAGCTGAAATTACAAAACTTATGATTTGCACTTTAGTCATTTGTCCATTTCCCCCTAAAATGATAAAAGTTATGCTAGCTTATAATGCTACAGTGACTTCCTGCTTACTGTGCTACAAATATTTCCTTGCTATCAATTTAGCCACATATTGCTAAAGTCGTTAATAACTAAGACGTTGCTAAAGTTTTAATGATACAACATGATTTAGTAAATCACTAGTTTGAAACGAGCTAGATAGTTACTAAGAACTTGGGAAGACCTGGTCTGTCGATATCCAACACAGTAACAGTAAAGTCAGGACAGTGTCTTTAAAATATACAATACCAGGACTTCTTGCCACAAAGTGTTCAAAGAGCTATCATCTTCTAGTTGGTATGTAATAACTGTTTTTCCAAGTTTTTTCTCTCCTTTTCTTATTCCTGAGTTTTGTGTTTATCTGAAAATCATTTGATAGTTCTCAAGAAGTCCACTTCTTAAGAGCGACTGCTCAGAAAACAAAAAACCTCTGATCCTTCCTCACCTGTCAAGAGCCTCTTTGAAGCTCTTCCTCTGGACGTCAAACTGGAAGATGGTCCTCTCGCAGTCGGTGGAGGCGTTGTCGCTCCCACCATGCTTCTTGAGGAAGGCATCAAACCCATTTTCTGAGGGGTACTTCTCGCTGCCCATGAACACCACTGGGACACAACAGAAAAACAGTAGGGGGGGAGAGAAGAGAGAAGAAGAAAAATCCACAACAGCTAGTTGGTGATGTGTCTTGCATTTGTTGTTTTCTTATCTACAGTATGTGGATAGCTGGCCAAACAGACAGTGTGGCAATATATTTCCCACTGAGCCACAATACAATTTGATAGTATTTCTTCCAGATATAGTTGTAAAGATATCTCTAAATATTGCTGTTAACATTTGCTGACCGTTTTGATGACAGTCTGTAAGAATGCGCAAGGCTTTCTTTTCAAAAATGGGCCATTTAGGAACAAGAATCACATTGGTAGAAGAGACAGATATGACAATTTCTGCACTGACTGTAGCATCAGTAGACCGGAATGCAATTCAGAAGATAAGTTGCATTTCAAGAGATGAGAGCAACTCTTGCTTTTTTGGACCAGAAAAAAAAAACCTCATCGCAACAAGTTCCTACCCGTTCTCTGTTGCTTGGTAGAGGGTATTCTGGGAAATGTTAGAAATTATTAACTGAAGTAGAAGTAGACAAAACAGGTTAAGGAAAATAGGGTACACTAAATTATTTAAAATAGCAAAACAGCTCCCGGAAAAATATGGTTGCTGGGTTTTTCCTTGTTCAAATCCAAAGAGTCTAAGGATATAGGGTGTTGTATGTTGTACACATTCTGAGGCAAATTTTTGATTCATGAATTTGGGCCATATAAATAAAATACATAAAAATGACTTGACTTGATAGGTGGTAGAAAACAATGTAAGAGTAGCTGTGGGAGAATTAACCCTTGGCCAGGCAAAGAATTTCCTTTTTAAAGAAAATGACTTGACCCTCTCTGGTTGATTACTCACTGTGTTCCAGAAAGTGAGCGAGGCCGGGGAGATCACTGGGGTCGCTGAAGCTGCCAGCTCCAACGCACAGCGCCGCTGCAGACTGGCACACACAGGATACCATGTCATGTTTGAGTCTGGCAACGCACTTCAAGGATAAATCTGGTGACATTCTATGTTGACCCTACCAACAAGTAGGCTATTGCCTGTCTAGCTAAAGCCTGACATAGCTTATTCCTCTGCGCCATCAAAAACTATTAAAAGCACATGGATGAGCCACATGCACTGGGTGACATGTTCCTTCTTTACCACAAAGACATTTACCTTGTTCAACAATTAAACTGTATATTCTTGAGTGGTTTTTAAAAGACCATCTTCTTTAGGAACGATTGGGAATGGAGCTAAGGGCTGCAGATATGGCCTAACAAATTAATTAAATAAATAAAAATAAGCTTTATCCTTTAAGTCGCTTGAGGCCTGTATGCATGGACGTTTTAGGTGTACGTGTAGTAAAAAAAGCATGTGTATTTAATAGTACTATAAATAGTTTCCAGTTTGTGCTGACAATCTCTTACATAAATAATATCTGCATATCCAATTTCAGCACAAATCTCTTTAGTTTCAACATGACTCAAGTTTTTTCCTCTTCTGAGACATTCAACATGTCTAATCTGCTAAAAACTGAATGGAGCTCTGCATTAAAAACCTCAGAGTTGTACCTGTTTCTCTGCATTTCCTTTCTTCTTTTTCCCCTCATCTTCATCATCCTCATCACTGCCCTTCTCATCGTCGTCGTCTTCCTCAGACTCGTCCTCTGTTTCATCTCCAGATTCATCATCCTCCTCTTCCTCCTCCTCCTCACCTTCATCCTCTCCCTCGGAGTCCTCGTCTTCAGATGCTGCTGGGCCACTGTAGTCTGAGATGAGCAGAGCTCGCAGGCCGTTGTCCAGCACAATGTACCTGGAGGGAGCGAAGTCAAAGGTGAAAGCAGCACAGAGAGCTTTGAGAAACAGTCTTGTTGCATCAAGTTTTACAGCTTTCATTGTTTTTTCCTATTTTGTTTTGTGAAAATCAAATGTCTCTTTGCAGACTTCATCTTATACCCTTTGAGACTCTCTTCTTCTATGTTTTTTCACAGCAAATGTCTCTGTGTAAGCCCCACAGAGGCCTGAGGCACTGGTGTGTGCTTATAGCATGAAATCGTCTCATCAAACTACAATAATACTGTACTGATCCAGCTGGAAGAGAGGCTCGATATCATTTTTGGATCTGGGTTAGTGGATCTGGGTCATGTTCTCAGCACTTTCACATTCATGAATATGAGAAAACAGTATCCTCACATGTATATCAGTGCACGTAAAAAACACAGTAATAACAATGACAGAGAATAAAGTACAGAATAGAGGTAATAAATCATGAAACAGGGCTACAGTAAAATGCATAATTGAAATACTCAGGAGAATGGCCACATGTGGTATGAACACTTCAGTCCTTTACCTGTACTGTTTGGGGTCACTGGGGGACTTGATTATCTCGCCGTCTCCAACATTATCCTCTCCTCCTCCTCCTCCTCCTCCTCCTCCTCCTCCTGAGTCCCCTGCAGCCCGGCTCTCCTCCCGGTACACCGGGTCTGCATCTTCTGCTGAGGCTCCTGCTTGGACCGAGCCTGAGGAGTCACAGGCTGGGGCGTTTGTGGATTTGTTTGTCTGCGGCATCCTCGGCAGAGATGATGAGAATTTGGCACTGCGGGCTGACAGCAAGGTACGACCATAAACAGCAGGACATCTCGCTGACACCGGTAATTTACTCCTCAGCACGGCAACACGCCGTGTCAGCCTGAACAGAGCTATGATGAAGACCCTCCCTGACAGACGGGTATGGATGAAAGCTCAGAAAGCAATAGGACCGAAACAACACAGATTAACCAAATACCCTTTCTGTGGAAGAGGCCTATAGGTTTGAACCTGAACTGTCACACACACACACCAGCCAGCGCCCACAATACAGCTATTCACACAGGCTGTCTGGTGTTTTCGCCCTATTCAGCTAGATGTCAGCTAAAATACGACCCAGCCGGATCACCCCAACCAAAACCTGAACCCCTTATCTACATGGCACGGCACGACTCAACACAGCAATAGAGACCACCAAGAACAACAATAAACACAACCAAGAAGCAATGACTACAGTGCCCTTTACATACAGAGAAAGATAAACAGAAATGTGTGCTACAGGCTACAAAAAGACATTTAATGGAAACAAACAACAACAAATTTTCTTTAAAATGAGCTTTAGCGGGTTCAGTTAGTGGTCTGTTTCAAGGCAAAGCCAAACAGAAACTTTAACAAGTAGTTCATGAAGCCGGTGAGACAAGAATGTATCCGTACCTTCCTCCCTGCTGACAGCACAAGGGCCTGAACATAATGTGACTACGAGTGTCTCCCGAACAAGCAGCGCCGCGATTCGCTGAGAAGATTCGGCGCTTGTTCATGCCGCCCTCTGATTGGTTTTAGAGTTAAAGGGGCGTGGCCAGAACGCTAACACGTGTGCGCCGTGCAGTCAGGACTGGTTACATTGTAATAGCTGCAGGGACGGGACAGCGGCAGCGACAAGTAGCCACCTGGATGTAACTGGCAGCTGCTAGCCATCTGTTTATGATTATGACTGCTAGATTGAGAATATTCAACCGACCACTTGTCAAAGCCGGTAAATGTCATAATTAGTCATTTTATTTAATCTCCTCGGCTAATGTAACCGGTCAGAACTGAACTGGGTATGAATTGTCTTGTCAGCTAGCCACATGACAGCCACTGTACCTCATGGAAATTGTACCCCCCACATCTTAATGCACCTTTACAAGGCTCCAAACAGGGATGATTGGTTTACGATCCGCTAGGTGGCAGGCATAGGCCACGAGGGATGTTGGGCAAATTTAACAGCTGATTTTTGAGGATAGTCAGACATGTCGTTTCTTCCTAGGCTCCTATTAAAGGGCTACCAATCTGTTTTTATTCATAGAATTTCAAGGGCTTTCAATTATGTGTAAATGTATTAAGATTTATAAGTGATCCCATGAGACATCCAAGTAAGACAGAAAAATAAAAAGGCAAAAAGCAGCAGAGAAAGTGTTTATTTTAAAACAGTTTTGTAAAAGCAGAGCAAAAACTGAATAAACCTGAGGTGAGTAAACAAAAGAGAGCTAAATAAATTTGACCTACTAATATCAGTTACTTACTGTACCTCGAACCATCAAATCACATTCAGATGTTAAAAAACAAAATCTTATCATGAATAAGCCACATTGACATTTGTCCAATGCCCTTCCTCAGCTTCCCCTCTGCAGCGTGTTGGCATTTCACCCCTCCGCTGTGCCAATATGTCCTCCCCCTCACTCACCAACTCTCTCTCAGTCTCTCTGTCTGAAGCCAATCTGATTTGCCCCTGGGCTTCTGTCGGCAGAAAGAGGTGATAAACACCGCAACCATGACAACCGGCGAGCCAGACACACGCCTGAGTTCCTGTATCCTAATGGCTTTACTTGGCATCCTCTCCTCCTTTAATTCATCAAGTCCAGCCTTCACTTGAGCAGATATTAAGACACTCGGGACAGATGAAGGTGGCGTGGCTCCACTACAGTTTGAGCTGTCTCATCCTCGTCTAAAATAAGCTGATGGTAGGTCTATCAACATATGAGATTAAACAGTGTAAACACAAAAACCTCCACATTGCTTAAATAGAGCTCTATTAGTCACTGAATAAATATTTCCTCAGTCTGATTCAAATGAACAGAAATGTTAGCATATTGATTCCTCTGACTTGCTCTGAAGCAGCCAGAGAGAAAGTGAAAGTACTAAGCTCATTCTCACAAACATATCCTATTGATCACTAATGGAGCTTTTGTGAAAACACTAGGAATGATGCTCTTGTGTCAGGCGTACAGTAGCAGTGCTGGTGAGAGTACAGAGCCATTGCTCCCCTGAAATTACAAAGCTGTGGTAATAGCGAGGATAAGCAGCCTATTAGGACTGTGTGAAAGTGCCTTTACATGCCTCGCCACGTGAAAACTTTCAGAGCAGAATGGCAGGCTTGTGTTAGTGATTGATTGGTCAGGCCTCTGCAGACCATGAACTTCCCCTTTAATGCCAACACATATGGCCTTTTCATGGTAAGGTATATTGTGTTAGCGCGGCTACAACGTGAGCTCCACATTTCTACATTCTCTATGACTGAGCCCAAATTGAAGTTCAGATCTGGCACCTCAGGCCTCCCCAGAAAAATGTGTCTGTGAAAACACAATGTAGAATGCAGCCAGCTGAATCATTGTAGGTATTATGAATTTGTCCCCCTCTGTCAGCTTCCTGTAGAGTCATTGGAGGCAGCAGTAGCAGCGGCAGCAACGAGAGTCTTTACCTTAAGATTCCAAGGGGGCAAGGTTCCCAGAGCAACTGATTTGAATCCTAATTAAAACAGGAGATTCGATTAATTAGCTCAACGGTGTGTATATGTGTGTATGAGTGTGTGTGTGTGTGTGTGTGTGTGTGTGTGTGTGTGTGTGTGTGTGTGTTGCATGACTCTCTGAATGTGGCATGTGTGTGGGAGTCGGCATGTTCTCGTGAGTCACGGTGTATCTTGTGTGTAGTTATACTTAATGAGGAGGGGGTGTTATATGCCTATGTGTGTGTGTATGTGTTTATGTGTGTGTTCATGAGCCTGCGGGTAATCCTGTGAATCACTACTGTGTCTCCACCATGTGTGCTCATGTGTGCTCGTGTGTGTGTGTGTGTGTGTGTGTGTGTGTGTGTTTCATGTCTCCTGGGAGGCTTGTCCTTGCCTGCAGTACTACTGTGTGAATCAGAGGTGAGTCCTCTGGAGTTGCCCTCTGCTTTAATCTGGAGCTAATGACAGAACCACCTGCCCTCCTGGCCATTGCGCCCCCCCCCCCCCCCCCATATCTCTCCACTCTATCTGTTGCCTCCTCTCCCCTCTTCTTCCCCCCTCTCCCTTCGCCGTGCATCTCAGCCAGCCCTCACAAACCCCCAAATTCCCACTGCTCATTGCCTCCCTTTTACTCTCTCCCACAACCGGCCTGTTATTTTCCTTTTCCTCCTTCCCTCCCTCTCTTCCCTCCCTCTCTTCCACTTGCTTTCTACTCTTTCCCACAGAGTGCAGGGTGCCCTTGCCTGTCTCTCTGATTGCCTCATCCCGCTCTGTAACTAGAGACTGGGGGGCAGTGCGGGCCCCAAAGCAGCCAAGACACATGTTAAGGGACAGCACAACAGTATGTGAACAACATGTAGCTTTAAGGAGGTTTTGTGACCCGTGGATTGACAGGGGAGAGGAGTAAACCACGCTCTTACTCTTCTCAGTGTGACTGCTTGTCCTCGAGTCTTGAGTGTGTGTGCATTTGCGCGTGCAAGGCACTCCCCCTGGATATCTTGTGAACAAAAGCATAATTGGAGAGAGCTGCAAAAATGGGATGACCACTTCCTGCAATGTGTCCACAGTGGAAGACAAGATGGAGTGAGCAGGGAGAGGAAAACAAGAGGGAAGAAATCAAAGAAGGACTGGCATGTAAACCAGTTGGAATTGACAAGTTGAGCCCACAGGAGAATCAAAGGAAGAAAGTAAAGAAGGAAGAAAGGGAGAGAGGAGGGAAGGAAGAAAGGGGAGTAAAATAGAAGGAATCTTAGTATGATCTGACAGAACTTATTCAGATGGGAGAAAGGAAAAGGCTTTGGAGAAGGAGAAAGCGGAGGAGGAAGAAAGGAGAACTGGCTGGAGTGAAACAGCATGAATCCCCATCCATTTCAGCACTGGACAGCTCCACAGACAGCACTAGGCCAGTATAAATAGATCCCCTACTTTAGAGGCCCCATCAACGCTCCAAAAAAGTGCTTTATGTGCTCAGAGCGGCTTCTGCCCCTAGAGAACAGTCACGCAGGTATCTCATGGTGCCTGATAACCATCTTCCCTCAGTTCCTCTCCGTTTGTTTTCTTAATTTAGGGAGCCTCCACGGTTCAACGACAACACCACGGTGAGTAGAGCGGGTGTTTTTCTCCAAGATTCTCCGTCACGGGCATTGTTACACTCTGAGGATATAGCCTCAGGTCTGGGATCACATTACCCCTGCCACAGATCTGGCATCACCAATCACAGAGCTGGAAATAATATCTCAGTGACAAAACCTTATTTATATACATCAGCTGCAACCCTGCATGTTAGAGGTGACTTAAATGTGTGCGTGTGTCTGTAAGCAATTTCCACAAATGCATGAGTGCATGTCGCTGTGTGTACATGCCCTGCATCTGCCAGCCTGTTTCCATTGCAAGTGAGCATTAAGTAGCCTTGTGGGGAAGCTGTAATACAGCCTAATGCACCTGAGAGCCCTGAAATCTATAAACATCATCTACATCTTCCTGATATTACTGGAACCGTCTCTGTTACTGTTTCTGATAGGAATCTCCAGGGAGAGCTTTCCCCTCCACTGCTGTAGGGAGAGGTATGGCGAGAGAGAGAGGAAGGAAAGAGTGTGAGAGATGCACCTCTCCATTTCCTCAAGGTGATTCACCTTAATGCACGCTGAAATCAATGTGAAATTGAACTGAAAATTGAACTTTCAGCTCAGTAATGTGGAAGACATGTTGTTATTAAATCTTTTCCTATAGCCATGAAACCGGCTGAATGATATTTGAACGCTTTTGAATGCTTGTTTTCAACACTGGCACCATGGTGTCCTTGATGGAGACCCTGCCATTGGTCCAGTGGGGACGCCAGGCTTCACATGGGACCTATACCTGCCATTTAGAGGCAGTATTGATGGAGCAGCAGCCACCTATAGGCTGTGATTAGCCGGTGTAGGAGGCTAAATTCAGTGTTGGTGGGGGGGCTACATTGCTCTCAATCTCCGTGGCATCTGTTGCGCCCACCACCTCCATTTGGCAAGACAGGTGTTTTGATGTAGGCCATGCAGACTTCCAGGCTTCCCAGTAATCTCCGCTGTTCCCCTCATAACAGCCACCACAGTTTTCCCGACTGATGCTGCGTGCGTTGCTCGCGCGCGCTCGTGTGTATGTGCGCGACGAAGCCAGCTGGCACGAGTCGCCATGGTAACACACACCGGTTTCACGAAATCCGTCGGTGCTTAAGGGCAAGAGGAGAGATGAATAAACTAATGAGATTATAAATTATTGTCGGTATAGCTGAACAGTCGGGGTATTTTTACCAGACTGCACACGCGGGCAACGTGAGGAGAAAGTTTATGGGGCCCATTGTCTGTGACTCTGTTGTGTCTTCTGTAATCTGTTTATGATGAGGAGCTGGAGTGGCTCCTCTGGTGAGGAGGAAACCCACCCTGCGCGTTTTATGCTTCATCAAACTAGCAGTTGCGCGCTGCCTTATTGCATGATTAATTCCGGCGCCTCCGTCCCCTTTTTTCTCCTCTATGAATTACCCAGTTGTGTTTGAGATGAAGAGAGGATTCTCCATCACTACGCAGGCTACAACTCCGCGCAGTGCACGCCTGTCCGGCGGTCCAGTGCCGCAGCTCCCACGGGCTGCACTGTGGAGAAGCGGACCTGCATCCTAAAGCCAATCGGTTTTTTTCTCTTTCTCTCTCTCTCTCTCTCTCTCTCTCTCTCTCTACCGGTTTTTATCCTCCACCTCATTGCAGTCTTATCACGTCCCCCCCCACCCCCCCGCTCTGCCCCCCCTCTCTCTCTCCCTCCCCATCCGCCTCAGCCGCTACAGGAGAGGAGAGAGAGGGAGAAGAGTGCGGCTGAATGTGAACGACATGTCGACAGTCAGCCTCTAAAGTGTTTTCTCGGTCGTTCCCTAATTCTTTGGCGGCGGACTGAGTGAGTATTACCCGCATCCCTGCTCTGCTAAGCGTCGCTGTGTGGATCAGAGAGGCTGGTGGGGAGAGACAGACAATGGGGAAAGCAATTGGATTGCGTTACTCTGCCAAGGATTTTCATACATAGCCTGGTAAATGTCTTAATAGGTTCTGTTAATGACTAGGCTGTTTAATTGGTCATGCTTTAATTCTACTAACTATTACAATTTGTGTGCTGTAATGTTAGGGGCTAATTGATTTTCTTGGAGGGCTGTGGGCTATCCAGGCTGATAGCCCCCATACATTTGATCTGTGATGCTGATGCTTGCCTGATAGTGCGGGTCTGTGCTGGGAAAAGGGGCCCATGTAAAAAGCCAGTGTGAAGCTCGCTGAGGCTCTGTGTGTTTCTGACGGACGGAGAGGATGGAGAGGTAGACACTGGAATTATGTGACATGAATAATATGGTGAAGAATAAGCAGTGACCGTCATCTCTGGTTCGCTTGCGTCAGTGTGCAGGTCTAGAGGAGAGAGGGGAGAAAATGGAAAAAAGAAAAAAAAGTCAGAGGGACTCAAGAAAGACAGGGAGGGAAGCCACACCTGTGTCAGGCCTGTTTTCAGATGGACATGAAGACAGACAGACAGACAGACAGACAGACGGGCGGACAGTTTTAAATTCTGCTGTGCTGTCACCAGTCAACACTTAAGTCCTTTCCTTTCTTGTTACCATAATGATGCAGAGCTATGCCGACTGCTGACTAGTCCACTCGGCTGATTGGAGGAAGAGGCTTGAGTGTTGACTGTGTTTCTTCTGATTAAAGAGAGATGGCCATCCACCAAAGCAGAATCTAACAGGAGGGATCCCAGTGGTCTATCTGGACTCGGTATTGATCTCTTCTATACAGGGGGCTTCGGGCCCAGCAATAAACAATGCATTTTCTTTGACGAAAACGAGTACCTACTGGGACTGCGAATTCTGTATTGTATTCCAGTTTGTCTTACTCTGTTGAGCATGTTGGCCTAGATTGTCGTGTGTGTCCTGTGTGCAGCTCACATGCTCCAAGCACCTTACAGGGGGGAAACGTGTTTTTTCACTTCCCTCCATGCTTTTTATTGTAGGGTTGTCCAACAAGTATTGCAGCATTACACATGGTTTGTTATGAAAGCACACACTCATCTACACGTGTCTAGCTACCTGTTTCTGTACTTGGCAGGCTATAAAAGCACACTTTTTGGATATGGTTTGACCTTTCTCACATTGTTTTCAACACACACACACACACACTCGCATGCAACTTGGCTCCAGCGCTGCTTCTCTGTGAGGCAGGCGTACATTGTGTGCAGGGCGAGAGGAGGGCTTTGATGTAATCAATATCAGATTTCAGCTGTTTCACTGTGAGCTCTCATCCTGAGTGGCAGCCTTGACTGACTTCTTACTGCTTATGCAATCCCACTCCTCTCTCCCACCTCACCCGTTTCCTCTTCCTTTGTACCTACTCTCTGCCCATTACTCTTCCTTTATCCGTCTATCTCTCCTTTACTCCATTCCTTCACCTTGTTCCCATTTTTCCTCCTCCTCCTCCTCCTCTTCTCATTTCCACCTCTCCCTTCATCTTTCCCCCCGTCATAATCATCTCTGTGATTGCTCTTCCTCTCCCGGGCGGTGATGTTTTCACTGCTGCCTCCTTGTCTAACTCGCTGATGCTAGATTATTGCTGTATGATTACAGCTACTATACCATGATGATCATTATTGCATTTCGCATGGCAGTGTTCAACACTGTATGAGCAGATCGAGATGCTTTATCCAATTTAGATCTCATTAAGACTTGAGAGGAAATATCCCCATGCACGACTCACATCTCAGCTGTTTTTTTCTCTCTTTTTTTTTGTTGTTGTTTTTGTTTCCAGGACTACTGCAGCTCTGTTCTCATTCTGTTATTGCAGTGCCATTCTCATCATCATCATCATCATCACCACCATCACTATCACCATCAGTTCATGCTCCTGCCCGTCATTGCACTGCCTTCACATCAGCCCTTTTGAAAATGTTGAAGAGTTTGGATTCGCAGCGATGCTTTCACTCCACTGTCATTATCACAATAATGATTGTGACAGGACTCGATGGCTGTTGATAACCTAACATATTCTGCTGATTGATAATATGGGGTATTTTGTGCCTCATTCTCCTGTTCTCTGATTGCCATTCATCTTATTAAATGGAGCAGTTCATTAGACAGAAGCATTATGAATCTGATTTGCATCCACCCATATTCATATCGCATACATTAAAACAACACATGCGTGACATTTCAGCTTCACCGGGCATTTGAGAGTACAGATGAATATATTCATCACAAGTCCCCCACCACCCCCCCCACTTGTCCAAAAAGCCACTCTAAAAATGATAAAATGTGATTCACAGGTGAACTAACCCACGTGTTTTCCTTTGTTTTGCATTTTCAATGTCAGAATTTGAATTTTTAATTCAAAAGCAACGTTGTAGCAGCAGATTGCTCAGCTTGTTGTTTTTAAATCAATATTTCATGCTTTGGTGAACCCTGTCAGTCCAAAGCCTTGTTTTCCTGTGCTGGATGCATCTTACATATGTTTACTATGGTTCTGCTCATATCATTGCTTACTGTGGCCTCCAGTTGGCCTATACATCATTATTCCAATGTAATGTAATTATTTCCCCATGGCACTCCAGTCCGTGTGATTTAACTTTTATTTTCTGACTGCTTTAGTATGCCTGTGATGTATCATCAATCTGATTCTTCTGATTCATCTGGAAATGACTTTTGCTGTTGCCTCCCTGGCTGTTTGCCCTCTTTTAACTGTGTGTGTGTGTGTGTGTGTGTGTGTGTGTGTGTGTGTGTGTGTATGTATGTATGGATGTATGTGCTGTGTCTCGCCGTGCAGTGCGGTGAAGGGCCGATGCCGGGCTGTAGCCCCAGGCTGCTGAGCTGAGAGGGAGAAGCAGGAGGATGCAGTGGGTCGCTCTGGCAGTGGCCCTGGGGTGTGTGTGTCTGTCCCGGGCGTCGCACACCCCCACCCCTACCCCCACCTCGACACACACCCCTCTAGTGGACAACTCAGAGGAGGAAGTGGACGAGCCGTGTTTCGAG
Source organism: Enoplosus armatus (assembly GCF_043641665.1). Lineage (NCBI taxonomy): Eukaryota > Metazoa > Chordata > Actinopteri > Centrarchiformes > Enoplosidae > Enoplosus > Enoplosus armatus. The sequence goes on from NC_092194.1 coordinate 15,302,963, forward strand.
CCGTGCACGTGCGAGGTCAAAGAAGGCGTGCTGCACGTGCACTGCGATGGGCGGAGCTTCACTAATGTCAGCCAGGTATCATCCCTGTTCATTTATCAGGCCGTGCACGTGGAGTGCAGACTGCACTTTATGGCGCTGTCATTTATCTCATTAACATATCTCCAAGTCTAATATCCTGTCTCTGATGTGGCTTATAGGTGTTTCTAACTGTTAAATTCATGTAATTAATAAGATAACTAATCAGACCTCTAATTAATCCTTCAGGTGTCACAGTCATGGGTCCGCCCTTTCAAACTCAACCTCCAGAGGAACTCTCTGAGGCGTCTCTATAGCAACGGGTTTCAGCACCTTGGCAACGCAGTGTCGATAAACCTTGGCAACAATGCACTCCAGGACATCCGAGTGGGAGCTTTCCACGGTTTGGCCAAACTGAGACGCCTGTACCTCCACGAGAACAAGCTGGAGGTCTTCAGAAATGACACCTTTGCTGGCTTAGAGGCTTTGGAATACCTCCAGGTGGGCTTGAGAATATAATCCGTGTTGATTATCCATGATTGACGGGATTGTTTCCCACAAGATTACAATATATGGCTGTGACAGAAATAGTCAATGGCTAGCAGGTGGCTTGAGTGAAATAATCTTCTCAAGATCTCTGTGCATTTTCAAACAGAGAGTGCCTCAGCTTTCCTCGACTTTTTAATTGCAACAATTATGTTCATCATATTTTCTCTTTTTACCTGCAGGCCGACTACAACGTGATCAAACGAATCGACAGCGGCGCTCTGAGGTTTCTCTACAAGCTCCGGGTTCTCATCCTCAACGACAACCTGATCCCTGTCTTGCCTGCTCATCTGTTCAGGTTAGAGTCTGATTATTTTGCTGCAAAGCTTTTGAATTACGCCGGTACTGATCTGTAGAAATATCAGTGTCAGACACAATTAGCCAGTCTTTGCTGCTGTTGAATTTATGTTTCTGTGGCATACCATTTCATATCATAAAAGACGGATTAATCATCAGATAAAAAGCAGATTTCTCAGGAATGGAATGTATGAGCCTTTATTTTCACTTACTATCACATTGTCCTTTCATCTAACCTAGTAACTATCCCCCTCCTCCTGCTGCTCCAGATCTGTGTCTCTGACTCATCTGGACCTGCGGGGAAACCGTCTGAAGAGCCTGGCATATGCTGGGACCCTGGAGTACGTGGGCCGCTCCCTGATGGAGATACAGCTGGAGGAGAATCCCTGGAACTGTGGCTGCGAGGCAGTGCAGCTACAACAGTGGCTGGGTCAGATCCCCTACACGGCTGTAGTGGGGGACGTTACCTGCGAGTATCCCTTCCACCTTCACGGCAAGGACCTGAGGGAAATCCCCCGCAAGGAGCTGTGTGCCGACCTCCCGGATAAAGAGCTGCAAGCAGAGGGGGGTGGTCCATCAGCAGGATCACAGCCCCAACATTTACCCCCAAACTCTAAACCCAACACCCAGCCTGGGCGAGTCAGGCCAACTAAACCCTCCTCCATAGTCCACGGCTCCCGCCAGAACACTCATACCTCCTCCACTTCGTCGTCCTCTTCCTCAGCTGAGCGTAAAGACAGGGAGAGGCACCCGAGGCCCACTAAAAGGCCTCGACCCTCCAGAATATCCCCCACACCTCGCAGTCTGATGCCCAACCAGAATCCCCCCGTGGCTGGCTACCAAACACGACCCCCCATCCCCATCATTTGTCCCCTGGGCTGCACTTGCAACCTGCACATCACAGACCTGGGCCTGACCGTCAACTGCAAGGGCAACGCCTTCCTCAATGTGTCCCAGCTCACACCTCGGCCTCTCAACGGCCGCAAGCTGTACCTGAGTGGAAACTTAATCCAGAGGATCTACCGCACGGACTTCTGGAATTTCTCCAGCCTTGATCTGCTTCACCTGGGGGACAACCGCATCTCCTACCTCCAAGAGGGGGCCTTCTCCAGCCTGACAACCCTGAGGAGCCTCTACCTGACCGGGAACAACCTGGAGAGGCTCAGCCCCCACATGTTCCTGGGGCTGCAGAATCTAAGGTAGGATGTTTTGGATCGCCTGCAGCATTTCAAGCATGTTGCCATCACTGAACTTAAAACCAATTCATAAACTGAAACCACATGTCAGCTATTTGGACAGTTGTACATTTGTATGTGGAAATTAATTTCACTGTAATACTGGCATAGCACAGAGCAGAACATTTTGATTACCATTATGCAGGAGTTTGATTGAGATGAAAGGTGCCCATTCTCTTCCAGGAGTGTCATTTGTTAGTCACGCTGCCTGATGGCATGCTTCAGTTGAGGTGTGAGCCTGGTATGAGTGACAACGTGAAAATTAGTGTTTTTTTGTATTTGCATACAGAGGTGTTGATAAGGCGGTGAGACGTCTGGATGGTGCCAGGAATTAGCTTTTTGGGTTATTATAAAAACAAGTCGTCAGAATGATGCATATGTATCATTGTCAGATTAAGCTCACAAAGATAATTCCTCTGCAAATAATGTATACAGCTTATATCTACAGTCAGTGATTGTATTTATTCAGTGAGTTAAACATTGTGGTGTTTGATTAAGACAACAAGTCAACTTTCATCCTCTGCTATAAAAAGAATGAGAAGGTTTGTGCCACAGTACCTTTGTATTCATTCAGAGCATCATTTAACCTTTAATTTTCAGCTCCAGCGTCTCTATATTTCAAGATAAGGTTCAGAAAATCTACAGACTCATTAATTTGACTATTAATCAATAATAAAGATCCTCTCAGGACATTCAAAAAGTCTCCTCTTAACCTCTCGTTAGCCTTTGTTAGTGACTCTAGAGCGAGTGAGCAGTACATTTAAACCACATCTATAACTTATTTGAGCAATGGAAGTATATTGGATGACTAGCATGCATGGAAAAGTCTCCATTCATACTTAATTATTCCCCAAGTTCACACTGATTTCTATTAACTAAAAAAAAAAAACCTTAAAAATTCAAAGTGTCTTGAATTTGACATGATGATCAGGCCTATCAAGGCAAGTGTAAGTACTCGTCAGTGCAAAAATCGCAGAATAAGTACAATTTCTGTTATTGACTTTGACTTCTTTAGATAAATATTAATTTATGCAATTATCATGCCGGGATGCAGGGGAGGTAAATTACCTTACGGAATACTTCAAAATAAATCATGTGAAAATAATTATTTATTTATACAAAGTTAAGACAAAGACTGATAAACAGAGGACCTTATTGGCTTTTCATTTCTGAGGTGCAGTGGTAGTTTCCTTTACATAACCATTCTCTATTTATCCTCCTATTTCCATAGTCCATCTTCAGTTTATTTGCATGTACACAGAGACACTTTAACACTGTCCTCTCATCTCTTTAGGTACCTTTATTTTGAGTACAACGAGATCCGTGAGGTAGATCCTGGGACCTTCGATTCTATGCCGTCCCTCCAGCTGTTGTTCCTCAACGCCAACCTGCTGCGGAGCCTCCCTCTCGGTGTGTTTTCTGGAGTTAATCTGGCTCGCCTCAATCTGAGAAACAACCACCTTCTGCAGCTTCCTATGGTTGGCGTGCTGGAGCACCTCACCGGACTGGTACAGGTCGGTGCAAACCTATTCGCTGAACGATTAAGGGGGTTTCAGTGCAGGTGGATGCTTGAAAAAAAAAAAAACGATTCTGATCTGCTAACCTGCTGTTAGCGTAAATGAGTCAGATACCTGGCATGAGGCTTTTAGCAAATTTAGGCCAAATAACATGCATTCTGTTGAGTGACAGTGGCAGGGTGAAAAATTTAGATTATTGAATTGGATCACCCCCGTTGGTTTACTAAACGAAAATGTGCATAATTATACAGAGTGTATTTGTTTCAAATGTCAGACGATGAAATTAAAAGAACTAATAGATTGCCAAGACACATCAAATTATCACAGCTTGATGAAAGAAACAAAACAAGCTGAAATCTTCGATCAAACCATACCCGTGTTTAAAAAACTTCTGGCTGTCCCTGATCTCTTGGCCCCTGGCACAGCTGCATTTTTCTCCGTCATCTGCATCGTCTGTTGTTTTGAGAGCTCTGCTGTGGCATGTGGGACTACGGTTGCGCCTCAGGTATTCTAATTGGAAAATTGCAATTGACTCGATTTGCATAAGTGGTCTTAATAAATCAGGAGCTAAACTGGAGAAAGCTGAAACGTCTCAAGTTTTTGAGCGTGGTTGTAATTAACGCACCTCTTAGTAAATAGACTGTATAATGTACAGTATGTGTTAAATTTGCTGTTTGTGTTAGACCTTACCTTGCACATTTGACTGCAGCATTATGTGACTGGTTGCTGTACACAATGCGGCGATAAGGACCGAACCCGAGGTATTACATTTTTTCATCCTGCCTCCTCTCACTTCAGCAAATTTAGTGTACCAGGCTTTTCTTAGACAGCCAGAGTAGAATGAGGTAAGGTGGGTGTGGATTAGCCTGAATGTCATTGTGAATTTCCGTTTTACTTTGCTCCATGAAAAAATCCTGATTGTAGGTAGTGTGGGTGAGGCTGGCAGTTCAGAGGCTGTTTCTAAATGTTTGCTCAGGGGAAGGACGACAGTGGTTTATGGAGCTGGAGGAACCATGTAGAAGTGTATTATGTTTTTGTGCTGTCATACGCCTCTGATGTCCAAGAGCATTAAAGCATTCACCAAATGGAAGTACACTGTGGGCCATATTCATAAAGCCCAGCGGTATCACCATTGTAGCTCTCAAAATCTGCTGCACAGTAATTGAATTCATTCATTTACCAGGGTTGTTATTACTCTGACAAAGCCACATTAGCGCTGCCCATGGACTGCAGAAAATAATGTGACAATGATATCACCTGTTGACTTACTGCTGGCCTGTTTGAAGCTGGGGAAGCGGGATTTCTGGGCGCTGGCATGTGCTTTTGGAGCCAGAGTTTGCACAGTAAAATCAAAGGGTAACACAGATGGAAGCAGGGTGAAGCTCGCTGCTGCTGTAAAAAGCAGTCCATTTTGATAATCATAAAGCAGCTGCATGTATAGCTTAGAGTCATTGTCACCATCAAGAACAGGATTATACAGTTACACCCACTTACACGCTGCGATATTTTAGAAAAATACCTCCCTGATGTCACTGTTATTTAAAATAACCATTAGTGAGACATTACAGAGAAAATCTAAATTGCTATGGTGTCTATACTTTATTTAAACTAGTGAATTAACAGCAACACAAGAGCAAATGAGTCTTCCATTTGAAAACCAATGAAAAGAATATTATGAAGTCAGGTAAGCATCTGAGTGGATGCCAGAAATATGCACAGTTCAGGAGTACATATGTCTTTCTCAGTAAACACACAGAACGTTGTTGTGTAGTGGGGCAGCTCTCCCTCATCATCACTGCCAGCTGCAATGGAGAAACTTGCCCACAGCCACATCTCACCTTGTGTGTCAGATAGAAAAACAATGTGCACCCCCAGAAAGATTGATGAAAACAAATGAAAACAACACAGTATTCACCAGGGGCAGGTTTGACAGGAGAGCATATAAACTAATATTCACCTGATTATCAGTTTTGCTTGAGTCTGTGTCAATACTTTTAACGGTTTTATTGACTCAGTGATACCTTTTAAAGGGGTTTGGTACAAACTAATGTTAAAGGGAATAGTTTGACATACACTTATTTGCTTTCTTGCTGAGTTAGATGAGAAGATTGATACCACTTTCATGTTTGTCTGTCCGGATTGAGGCTAAAGCCAGCAGCCGGTTAGCTTATTACTGTAGCATAAAGACTGGAAACAGCTAGCCTAGCTCTGTCCAACGTTAGCAAAAACCCGCCTATGAGCACCTTTAAAGCTCACAAATTAAGACGTTATATATTTTTTGTTTAATCAGTACAAAAACTGTTTAAAAACAACAACAACCCTGTTCTGCTCCCGAATCTTCAAGCTAAACTGACTATACTGAATTTACATTGTCACTGCCGGAGTCATTAGCTTATAGCAGTGGAGCGATTAAGCTGTGATACGCAGTACGTTACTTCCTGGTTAAATGCTTATTGAAAGGCCCGTGAAAGCTACAGAAACAATTATGTAGTCATAACTCTGTTACAAATAGGTAGCTTCTGAGCTATTAACCTTATAAACAGTGCTTGAATAAGCTAGCTTTGTACCAAACTGAACAAAATATTTTCAGGCTAGCAACCAACTGAACTTGCTACTATCAATGGTGATGATCAACGATCGCTTAGCTTATAAAAAACAAACAAACTACGTAGTCTGTCATATAAATATCAAGTGACTAACAGCTTGCCAGTAACTAGGACAGTCAAATGATGTTGAGTTGAGCAGTAATAGAGTTAATTATAACCACTAATGTTTACCACATTATATTTAGTAGTTCTATTAAAAGAGGCTGGTTTACGTCCTGTGTAATAAATATCTCCTGAACACTAAACAAACCAGTGAAGATGTTTATGCACCGAAAACAAGTTATATGTTTTTTTTTGTAATATCAGCAAATATTTCATTTGAAACAGCACAGCACAGCAAAAACATGACCACCACAGGTGCTTTAGACATAAATGCATTAGCTCAATAAAAGCCCCTGAAATACCAGGCTTTTAGCAGTTTGACCAGTCGTCTGGCAGACATACCAATGTGTTTTCTATTATAGGACGGAAGATGGACTTTAGTCTCATTGACTGTCTGTCTTCTACTTTAGTAAATACCAATAAAGCCAGTTTACAACACAACATGCCACGGAGCATCTCTAATTTAGTGTTAATAACCACTTTTATTCGATTATCTGAATGGGTGGATGATGCAGACATGATTAATATTGCATTTATTGTTGCAGTATTATTTCTAGATCAATATATTGTGATATTTACTTAAATATTCAGTTTTTACAGGGACAATATCTTGTATTATTTACAAATATTTTTATATTTTATAGTATTTAATATGTCATGCTGTGACAGATTTTGGTCCATATAAGTTGTTTGCATTCGTTTAAACATGAAAATTTTGACCCACAAAATTTGGATATGAGAGTATCGCCATCATACAGTCATATAATCAGAGGTAATAAACTATAATATTGGATTATTGGTCAGCCCAATATGTCTATCTAGCAGCTGTGAACAGTAGATTATTTTTGAATGTTCTTTCCAGTGTGTGATTTACAAAAATGGCCAATCTGATAAAAAAGATGATACGAAAACCTCCATTCCTGGGCTCAGTAGTATTGTGAAGTAGTAGATAGTATTGTATCTTTCTGCAGGTAACAGGGCAAACATATTCATCACGTCATGTCGACGCACTTTCATAGCGATTTTCGGCACACCTCGAACACAGAAAATCCAGACCTCTAATACAGCAATATTAAAAGTCAGTGTTTGTTTTCCCTCAGAATAAAAGATCAAGAGCTTCTTTCAAGACTCACCATGTTGCACTGATGTTCGGCAATCACACAGAGGCAGATATACCAATTTCTCCACTGACAATAGCCTCAATGGACCAGAAACATCTTGCTCTCTGCTATTACTACCATTCTCTCTCCACCTACATGAAACACAAACTGTTGTATGGAACAAGTTCATGCCCCTTCTCAAGGGGTTGTTGAAGTCGCTCTGGGAAATATAGGTAATCACTATCTGAGGTAGGTGTCGACGAGGCAGGCAAAGGGAGCGTGAGTACACTATGAAAGTAAATTACACTTCAACAAAAAAAAACCCTCCTGGAATGCACTCAAGTGTAAGAGTATCCATGGGTGAATTGCTTTGACGCATTTCTCTGGTATTGTATGTATAACTATCTCAAATATACTGTACCAATGAAGACACTTTTCCAATATACACATTTTTTCACAAAAACAAAATTTTTCATGTACTGCAGATTCCTCTTCCAATGCCCTCTATTCATTTTCACTCTGTGTATTATTCAAAAGACAATGAAACACATTCATCAGTATGGAGAGGGCTTGGCAAGCTGGAGCTCAGGGGCGTCTTGTCACCAGAGACTACAGCAAAATCCCTGCACCAGAACTTCCAAAACCTGCTTATATTGACTATATTTCTGTGAACTAACTGGAGCAATTCGGATGACTGACAGGATATTGCTGTTTGGGCAAAGTGATCAATTATAAGACACATGGCTCACTGAGAACATCCTGAATTTCTCCCCTGATGTGATTAGTTTTTATGGCTCCCAAGCAAATTTTGGACAATTATTGCTTGATCTTTGAGCCCCGTAATAATGATAAAAAACCCACAAGAGCAACTTTACTCTTCTGCGGCTAAAGGAGGTCAGTTTCCATCCAAAATTGATGCCATTATTTGAGTCAGGCTAAATATATTTTCTGACAAAGGAGGATTTTTTTGTGTTTTTCATGAATGAATTCTTTCGCAATATGATCACAAGCAGCATTGAAACAGTGAATGTTGCAGTTAAAACTGTAACATTAAAACAAGACTCTAGGTGGCTGGTTTTCTTTATGGGTGAACAGTGTACTGAGTGTACTGTATGTTCACGATACAGTGTCATTAACTGAAAACTGACTTTGTAAGTGAAATGAGTTTGCTAAAAGCCTTTGTGTTCACACAAAAAAATATATATATAATGGTTTCATGCTCAAACATTTTCTCTGTGACTAGCACCTGTCGGGCTAACTGAGGTCTATAATTTCCCTTCACAGCAGAGCTTTGATTGACAAGTTGACAGCAAATCACACGCTAGGTGACCAGGCGTATAAATTGTAAACGGTGTTGGACATGTTGGACAGATGCTTGCAAAAGAGAAGGGGATAGAGCCCTTGGGATCTGTGTGAAAGCAAACAATACCTGGAATAAAATGCTTCAAGAATTTCAACCAGATGGAAGTCATAAAACTGCATAAACAAGCTGACATTTTGGTCATACAATGTTCATTTTAAATGTCACCTTGTTTTTTAATGTGCATTCATGCTGAATTACAGCCCAGTTGTGTCACAATCATGCTGAAACATGGACAACTACACTTTTCAGTGGACCTTTAACATGGAAGTGTTCAAACTGAGTTAAAACTGCGGCAGAGCGTTGTTTTATACTCACCCTCCAGTCGCAATTATGTCATTATCTAAGCCACACAAAAGCCCACAGTGGGCCAACTCCAGTAAAGTGAAGGAGCATCCTGTTGTTCAGTGTGAGGCATGGGGAAGTAGTCGCACCATGGCTCCCACAACAGCAATGCTGAATCATCTCACAAAGCATTCATCTATTTCTGCAAGCCAGGGAGAGGGCCTAACCAAATTAGCATGACAACATTTGTGCAAGGCCCTTGGAAGTGTGACAGAGAGAATATCAGCTTTCGCTGCCAGTGTCATTGCTAAAGATATGGAACAGATCAGTTCTGCAGACAATACTACGTGCTGTAAGTGATTCCCTTTGTGCATAATCTGCTTTAGCCTATTCAAAGTGTGGCAAAGTGAATATTTGAGTTTGTTTTAGGACACGCAATCAATAGCTGGCAACGAGAAAATGGCTTTACGCACCTACCCATTGGATTATAGCACAAGGGAGAGTTGCATCACATCCCATCTATTGTTAAAAACAAAGTGTTGTGATACTCTCACATTCTCGTCACACAAAACCTGCCGGTGAGTTTTGTCAATAACCACTTGTGTAAACTCTGAGTGGTCTTTATTGTAAACTAAAATATTCCTATAACCTGCTGTAGTACATGTGTGAACAGGTTTTAAAGTGAGCACTTGTGGGTGGTACAAGTTGAATTGGTCACTGCTCGGATCGTCCTCCATTATTGAGAATATATCATGCCTGCGCACAGCCATTCAGGAAATGTAAGCACTTCAACGTTATGATGACCCTATAATGACATAATTTACATTAATCAGTACTTTACATCGCCTGCATATTTCAAAAAGTCATTTAAAGACGCTGGCCATCGCGCAAAGCTGTATTCTATTATGCAAATGCTGAAAAACTCATTTTCCATGTATTCTAGCTGGTGAAAGGTGGCGAAAGAGAGAAAACATCATTTTTCTTGTTGTCATCTTATTAGAGTGTTAGCTACCGGCTTATTCTACACAAGAGACTGTTTCCAAGTTACGAATATATATCACAAGGATACCTGCAAAATTATCTATTTCTTGTTTACATTCCGCAAAGTGATTCATGAACTTGCATTGCATGGCAGACCAGTAATTAGTGTGCTATTACACGATGACAACGCGCTGTGGTGTTGTGTGTTTTCTCCAGGTGGACCTGCAGCAGAACCCGTGGGAGTGCAACTGTGAAGCAGCTCCACTGAAGCGTTGGCTGGAGGGGCTCAGCGCGGTGGTGGTGATGGGAGAGGTGGTCTGCCATTCCCCGGAAAAGACCAAAGGCGTAGACCTCCGCTCCCTCTCCATGGAGCTGCTCTGCCCTGAGCTGGAGCCCCAGGAGGACCAGGAGCACGAGCAGCAGACAGCCACCTCCACAGCCGCAGACAGCGGCGTATCGGTTGGCTACCCCGGCTCAGGGCTGGGGCCCCTGATCCCTTCGGGGAAGGATTCAATCCCTCTGTCGGTGTTAGTGCTCAGCCTGCTGGTGTTGTTTGTGTCGGCATTCTTCGCGGCAGCGGCACTAATCGCCTACGCCCTGAGGAGGAGGGACAAGCTGCCGTTCCGTCGCCAGGGAGAGGTAGACTTGGCCGGCATCCAGATGGAGTGTGGAATCTTCACAGAGCAGACGCACCACCACCACCACCACCATCACCACGGCCTGCCGGAGACGCCGCCTCTGCCTCCGCCCGAGCACAACCACGTCTACGACACCATCCACCCCCCAGAGGCTGCGTCGAAAGGTCCCGACCCTGCTGCAGCCTCGCACATGTGTAGCAACCCCATCTACAAAGAGGAGCAGGATGCAGCCGTGACACAGCGACCACATCAGCAGCAGACGTTTGCAGCTTCCAAAGAGAGCGAGGGAGGATACTGCTCTGCAGCAGAGAAGGAGAGGGAGTGGACTCTGGAGGTGTCCTCATCACCCATCAACACTGTTACAGGAGCAATGGGACCGCTCGCCGGCCTCCATGGGAACGGCATCCTCTGCCCCACAGTGATCGACAGCCAGGGCCCCACACCTAAGGTCGAACTGGTGGACTGCCTCTTCAGACTCCCTGCCCCCGAGTTCAGAGACCTGCCAGACAGGTATGCGAGGCCGCCGCCCCGCTACCCTCACCCCCAAGACTCCAAACAGGACGCCAGACCCGACCAAACGCTCGTGGTCACCTCCGCCAGCTCCACAGCAGGCGGTAGTAACAGCAGCCAGAGCGAGCAGGGAGCAGGAGAGCAGAGAGCCAGACTGAGGACCACACCAGACTACATGGAGGTGCTGGACCGCTCTTACCAGTTTTAACACTCCTCCTCCTCCTGCTACCCCTCTTCTATTGTCTCCTCATCATCTCGCTCTCTGGTGATGAATCACCCTGTAACAATGACTCCTGTACAGAGGCTGGCGTGGCTTTGAGAGGAGCCTGTGGGGGAGCGGGACTACACTACACACTATGTTTATTCCTGGATAACGAGCTGAGGTCAGTTTTTGTATTTTCCCCACTACTGGCAGTTGGTATTTGGCAAGGATTAGCTGATCCCAGATATCTGCCTGGAGGCGAAACTTCAGCTGCAGCTACTACAGAATTTTTCCTCCATTACGCCTCACAATCGAAAGTACTGAGGCTCCCTTTTTCTACTCAGAGCCACAATGAGCGGGAGACAGCGTGGTGGTGGTGGTGGTGGTGGGCGTTACTGTTCATATTATCACTCTCAAAAGACCTGCGTGGAGGTGAAACACACCAGCTCTTTGCAACATCAAACACAGAGTCATAAACTGTTACAGCCGTAAGGTATGGAGCGAGCTGGGCGGACGTGTAAGATGGAGAAACGACAGAGACGAAGCGAGAGGGAGAGAAGTGACTGAAAACAGCCAAGTGCCTTAGCAATGAACAGCCAGCAGTGTGGTCAATGCTTATTTTTCTATGAATACAGATCTATTTATCTAAACAAAGAGGTTTGACTACCAACGGATGGAACGCTGATGGACGACTGAGACTGAAACCAATCAAAGCCGCCGAATAATTGCATTCCCTGGATGAACCAAAAATAATGATATACCCAGTCAATATTGGAGTTGTTTGTATGCAGTTCATTTTCATCTCATCCAGTTAACTTAATTTGCTTATCCAGTTGAATTTTTACAGGGCTAGTTGAGGGACTTATCCAGGAATAGTTGGTTTGCTGTGTGAAATTATAAAAAAAGGTTCTGATTTCATGGATGAAAGGATACAGAGATTATTTTTTTTAACGCAAGACAAAACAAAGGAAGGCCGACATACAGAAGGACATTGTGGCAATGGATGCGTTTTGGATTTCTTAATCAGCCAGACTTAATGTGGCCATTAAGGACCTCTGCTCCATGTTTTCTTTCACCGGACAAAGGCACAGAGGTTATTGTATTGATTTTTAAGTATTTCTCAGAGGAAAATTGAATGGCAACAAAAGAATGGACAAAAAAAACCCAGGACGCAATGGCTTTTTTTTTTTTTTGTCAAAAAAAAAAAAGACAGACACTTCTATCAACTATCGATTATTATCTTTTACGGAGGTACCTTTTTATGCTTTCATCTCCTACCAATAGTAGAGGCAGTTGTGAATATATTTATTCTTAGTTTTTGCGTGTTGAAGCTCTCCTGTAAGGGATCATGTTATATTAATGTATAGGATGATTCTGCATCTGGTTCAGCCTTCTTACCGCCGACCCACGAAATACAATAAAGGGTGCTACGTAAACAAGACCTCTCGATGGCAGCTACTGTGTGACAAATTGACGCACACACACACACACACACACACACAAACACACACACACACACACACACACACACACACACACACACACACACACACACATGCCCTGACCCCCATAAATGCACACTTACGCTCTCCATCGCCTTAATGGTGCATGAAAGAAACGGCTCGAGGTATGTTAAGCCTGTAAGCTTGTCCACGCAGCGTGTTGGAGAGATCAGATGAGAGTTGAGCAAAGCTGAGAGCCTGCAGGGTTCCTCACACACTAAAGGATGGATATAGAAGCTAATAGTGTGAAATCTACCACATTAATGGTTTTAGATCAATACAATCTATTTGTGAAATAAGGACATGTAAGGCTGGTGGCCCTCAGGGCCAAGGTTACGAATTGCTCCATCTCTCTCCAGCTCAGTATCTTTCTTAATGATTTTCTCCATCGTCCTCTTCCACTTTCGACCCTCCATCTGATTTCTCTCACTTCTTTGTTTCTCCTCTTTCTTTATTCCCCTCCTCACCTTTCTCTTTTGTTCTTTCTTCTCTCCTCTATTTCCCCTTCCTTCCCTCTCTTCTTTCTCTCTCATTGCTGTGGCTGTCAGCTCAGCCTCACAGGACAGACACGGAGAGAGATGCTGCTCTATATGCTGCTCGACACACAGGTAGCTCGCACTGAAGTGTGTCTACGTTTGTGTGTGTGTGTGTGTGTTTTTTTTTCTTTGCTGTGCTCTTTCCATCCTTCGGTGATGAGTGCAGTTCTTCAGACGCCTCCTCACTCTCAGTGTTCAGAACTCTGTTGCACAGATAATCCCCCTGTGGGTGCGTCTGTGTGTGTGTGTGTGTACGTGTATGTGTGTGTGCACACTCGGGACTGTGTGTGTGTGTGTGTGTATTCAGAGGGGTGTGCCTTTGTTTGTAGATGTGTGTGTTTAAGGAAGTGTGTGAAGCCGGGTGTTTGTGCAGCTTCGTTGAGCGCTAGTCTGTCTGTGTGTGCGTGACGGAGAGAGTGCGGCGCCACAGCCTCAGTCCAGCTTTAATCCTCTAAGCTGTGTAGTTCACTCATGCCACATCAGCCCCATTGTGTCTGCAGACAAAGAAGCCCAGTTAAAACTAAATGCCAGTTAAAGCAACAAACGACTAATTATAGCATCATTCTCTCTGTCCTATTCTCTCCCTCTTTCTCACTTTTTAGCGCTCTCTTCTCACTTCCTCGCCCATGAATGCAGAGTGCCTGATTTCTGCAACACTTTCTGTTCTGGACTCGTTCCAGCTGTGTGTGTGCGTGTATGTATTTTTTTGTGTTTCCCTGTATGCGTCCGTATATGTGTGTGTATGTGGGTTTGACTATCTGACAGCTTTGCCATGGTTCATGTGTTTGGGTCCTGTCAGAGCTGTCCTGTCACTGTGTGAAAAAAATCATTCATTTCCCAGAGTCGAGGATGAAAGAGTCTTTAGACTTCAAACGCCTGTGGGCCTCTGTGGCTTAGATTGCCTCTCGCTCTTCCTCCACCGCCGTGTCATTTATTCCTTAAAAAAAATTGGGAAAAAAACAGTGCGGCTGTGGCATCGGTTAAGTAGAGATGGCAGAGACATGCCGAGGAGCTGGACAATTAGCCTGATTAAAACACTGTCATTTTGCATAATAGATTTAGCCTGAGCGGCAATAGGCGGATCCTTTCTGAGTGAGCTTGTGTGTGTGCTTGTGTGTGTATGTGTGAAGGCGTGAAACCATATTCTTCTCTGCATAAACATGCGGGGTATTAGAAATGCACAGTTGGGCATAGTTTGATGTCAGTGAAAAGAGATCTATTTAAAAGTCATGGTGCATAGCTGCAGAAGCTTTGGTGTTTGGGCATGACAAATAGTTGTGGTAGAGCTGGTCATCGCTCACAAACACACACATATAAACATTTACATCATTGCATCAGTGCTGCAAATGTGTGCACACTTTCTTCACACAAATACAAATGCACGAGTAAACAAAGTCCATTTAAATATGTACACAAACTGCACATACAAGCGCACATGCAAACACTTGGTGTGTGCTGCAGCGCCGTGATGTTGTTTGGTCGCTCTGCATTGCAGTAATCGGCTCCACTCTTCTCCTCTGCTCTCACCCACAGACAATCACTGGCTCTCAATGGACAGCATCAGCAAGGGAAATACCTACAAAGAGAGCGAGAGACATAGAGGGAGAGTGAGAGAGAGAGAGAGAGAGGGGAGGGTGAGGAGGATGCTGGAAGGAAGAGGATGATGAGAAGGTAGGGAGGGAAAGAGGGACTAAAGGGGACAGAGGGAGATTTGAGGGAGGATGGGAGGGGATGAAAAGAAGGGGAGAAAGATCAGCGAGCGGGTGTTTCCAGGCTTAAGGCTGCTGGAGGACTTGTTAATTTGTGTGCGAGAGGAGAGTTACAGTAGGTAGTGAGACACAGAGATGGAAGAAGTACTTACAGTATGTGAGTGAAACAGATACTGTGTTTGCCATTGTGAATCTCTCTCTGTGTGTCTGCTCTCCGGCACGCGACGCCACCCACATGATCTCTGTTAAGACTCGGAGCTCAATTACGTGTCTGCCAAGCAGTTACGGTCAGAACAAGATGAAGATTTCCGTGCCTCCCAGTGTAACATGACAATACTTATTTACAGTGTCTTGAAGCAAAATGGCGGATTATTCGGCGCATTGGCTAGGTGTTATTATAGTAAGCTGATATGTGACTGTTACTGTGTCATTCTGCCGTTGCAGTAAGCTGGTGTGGAGACACTAAGATGGCAGGGACCGGGCCTGGCTGACGTTGAAAACATCACATGGGCTTTAGAGGCCTTGTGTTGCAGTGTGTGTGTGGTTTTATATCTTTGTGCACGTTTATTTGAGTTTTCTTAAGGTTTGTATGTGAAAGATCAGAAACAGACAGAATAAGGAGAATATGGGTGAGAGGATTTTTTCCCTTTTGTTTGATTTTAAGTCCCCACACATCGGAAAGGTGTTGAGTTTCCTGCTGCAAGAAGACACTGTTCACCTCAGGTTGCTTGCAACATTCAGAAAAAGAGAAAAAATGAGGGGAAATGTAGATGACCTGCTGATCCTGCATCTCTGAAAGTAACAAAAACAACATCAAACGATTCAACTACAGATGTTTTTTTTGCCACAAATGTATTTTCAAAATCTGATTTTTACTCAGATACTGGTGTTATTGATTTTTCTTATCCAATTTTCCGCCTTTTTAAAATTCACTACATACTAATTATTCGCTGGATTGAGCGCTACAACAGAAACCACTAAGCCTCGGGTTCAGTGTCTCTCTGAAACAACTATAAGACTGTTGATCGCACCATAAATTCTGATTTGTGAACGTGTCTGCCTGCTGTTTCGACTTGTTTCCTCCTCTGTCACGAGCGAGCCAGGAGCAGAGGATTACCTACCTCAGCACTGGAATGCCTGGTGGCTGCTATTGCACAGCTCCCATCACCTCCTAAATACCCCAGCTGGTGGTTTTAGTATTGAGAGGCAGTGGGCCACACAACTGTCGACTTTGCTCTTCATTTATGATAAACTTAAGTCGGCCTTAATCTCCGCCCGTTGCCGTGTGTTGAACCAGTGTTTGGAACAACATGTTTATCTGGCGGAAGGCGAGTGGAGTGGGAGCCAGGGGAAGGCACCCGTGCACAGAGATAAACCAGAATATCTCCTCTCCCTCCAAGTGCCTCTCTGAAACTGGGAGTGCGATTGTGTTTATGTGCCTGGTTGCAGGGGCGTAACAGTGATTTATGGGTCCTGTGCGCAGAGGGGGAATTCTGGGACCTCTCTTTTACTTTTTCATCACCAGATGAAACAAACATCTAAATCCACCCGGCCACACATTTAGATTTACTGATCAGTTCTGATCTTTTTTGGGGGGTGCTACCCTGATGGCACGGAGCTGTCAAGACTAATCAAGACTGAAATCAATAACATGATTATCAGTACTATGTTATTCAACAACCCTGCAATAAACTTCATAAATATAACCTTTGTGAAGCTTATACTGTCACATTTTTGTTATCTGGTGCCTCAAATTTAGGCCAAAGTCCAAAAACCAACAATTTCTTGAGCCCAAAGTCAATTTCTTTCAAGACTTCTTTACATTTTTTCTTTATTATTATTATTTATAGCATATAGTAGAGAGGCAGACAGAGATAACATTCAACAAGGGTCACATAGATTCGAACCTTGGGCACCATCGTGATGTGATTCACATCTGAGCCAATGTGATGCCCCAAAGTCAATATTTCTTCTACACACATACACAGATGCTCAAATGTTGGATAGACTGGCAACAGACTTGAAATGCATTCAGAGCAACACTGCAATAAAAACATTGTCTCGTCTGCTGCTGTTTTATCAACCTATCCATCATAATGCAGTAACAAGTGAATCGACTGAAAATATTGACATCAACTGGAGTTATGTGGCTCTCACCAAACGCTAGTTAGCAAACAAACACACACCCAGACAAAATCTTTAAAGCTCCAATCAATATTTTTATATTAACAACTGGTCAAATGAGTACATGTAATATGAAAGGAGTTGCTGGAAGTGATGAACCCACAGATTTATCACCCGCCTCTGCAGTTCTCCTCAGCTCTACAGAGCTTCTTAGCATCTTTGCTTTGATTTTATGACCCACAACTTTACTGTTTTGATTCACTCTCACCACTTTCATCAACGTGTGGCAGCAACAGCAGCTGTTTTCACTGAAACAGCTCTAATAAACCTAATATTCGCTACCTGCTCTGCACCAAACTGTAGACAGACACAGTTAGCAAAGGTAGTGACACATTTATCAACTGAAGAACTACATATTTCCCTCAGGAGGTAATAGAGACTAGACTAGAGCTAAAAGTAGACTTAATATTGAACATACATTCATGAGGTGGCCAGAAACAAGACTCCAAATGAATGCTAATATTTCCCCGTGTCTGTTGGATGTGTAAAAAGGCAATTGTTTGCTAATAAGTCTCTCCATATCAACTTTATAAGGTGATAATATGTCAATGTTGTGTTTACAACTTGTTCCACTGCCCCTTAGTGCTTTAAACGTCACTGATAAACCTCCTTAGAACAATCAGAATAATATTTTTAGTAATAAATCAAAACCGACTCAGGAGTTACCCTTGAAGGTTACAGACATGATCCAAGTCTTATATAACAGAATATCTCCCTTACCTATTTAACTCTACAGAGTAGTGTGTGTGTGTGTGTGTGTGTGTGTGTGTGTGTGTGTGTGTGTGTGTGTGTGATGAAGCAAGACAGGAACAAAATCATCAGTATGCCTTGTACACACTGTATCATTGCAATTTTAATACAATCCAAAGTAATAATTAATAGTAACATTTAATTTAAGAGTACTTGCCCTGAACTTGCAGTATGTGCAGTTAATTCCTCCTAATGAAGCCCTGGTTCGTGATGTTGTCGCACTGGATGGAATGAAATTTTGCAGGTGTTCATATTATTGTGTCCACCCCTTGTACTTTTAACAGTTCAAACAATGTCTAGGGCGGACAATTTAAAGACTGTTTACAAAATCTTGTCTGGTTTTATTCCAGTTGGAATACTTGGTAACATGAATAGCGTATGTCCACAGTTTACCTCACGCTCGTCGTGACGACAGATGAAATAGTGGCCTGCGTGAGTACTTTCCAGAGTTTTAAAATCCTGTGTGTTAGTATCACAAATCGTTGTGCAGTGTTTTGGTGTACTGTGCATTGTATTTGTTTGTGGTTTTGATGATTTCCACTAAACCATGTTTCAAAAACCAGAGCGGTGTGAAATAGAAGTGGAAAATCTTCATAAATATACACTTGGGGATGACAAAAGGCATTTTAGTTCTGACAGTTTAGGAACCATGGCTCATCCCGGGGAGCTGCTGTTTATATGAATGCGGGCATAAGAATAGGCGTGTGTTTGTGTGTTTTCACTGAATGAAAGCTGGTTGGTTCGTGCACGAGCCAGTTCTTCAGCCGTGGAATGAATCAGATCTGCTCTCAAGGCTGCATACCTCACTCCAACCGGGGACTCGTAAAAGAAAGCCCTACATGAAATCCATTATGCTTAATTCCCAAAATCCATAATACCCTCAGAGGTCTTAATCTCCATCCCATTCTTATATAAATTAGCTTCCCCGTCTCTGGCAGACAGAGCTTTCGGAGTCGACACCAAATGCCCAGACCTCTCCGCTCTGACTTGGGTGGAATCACTGCAACTACAAGGAACAGCCATGATCTTTTCTTCAACCGCAGCACTTTAAAGGAATAGTTTGACATTTGGGGAAAATGGCTTATTCTCTTTCTGGCAGAGAGTTAGATGAGAAGATTGATACCACTCTATTCATTCATTGAATGTAAGGTTAGCTTAGCTTAGCACAAAGACTGGAAACAGGGGGAGACAGCCAGCCTGGCTTAGTCCAACATCAACACCAACATCTCTAAAGCTCACTAATTAACACGTTATATATGGTGCGTTTTATTCATACAAATATTTAAATATAAAAAAGACAATTCGCTGTTTTACGGGAGGTTTATGTGTCGGACTACTTATTGGCCAGGCTCAGTAACTTTCAAGAAATAGTCCGGAAAACCGGGGGACAAGGGGGTAAACAGGATCATTGCTACAACGTCAAATTGGCACCATTATAAGTATGCCAAATTAGCTATTAGCAGTTCTTGTTTACAATCTACTGCTGGATGTACAGACAACTATGACTGGATTACTGTGATACAGAAGAAAACTAAAAAATGTGATGATTCTCAGGGAAGGTCTGGAGTTATAAGGAGTGTCTCTTTTCTATGATTTCTAAGCGGATTTATGGACACGATATCCTCGGAAAATGTACGTCACACTGAATCTAAAAATATGTGTGTGCCTGTGTGTTTGATATCATGTCTCAGATTTAAGTGCTATTTTTAGACACAAATTGTGGCAATCAGGCATTTGACCGGTGATGCGAGCGCTTTGCTCAGAAAAAAACATGAACATCCTACAGTCAGCAAAGTGATTTGTAATTTCTATCTCTAACCTCACATCTCTCCCCCCTCAAACTCTCCCACACTCCCCTGGAGAGGCATTCCTCACAGTCTGAAAACCTTTGGATTAAACAAACAATTAAACAAATGAAGTACTAAGAGTTCATTATTGAGCTTTAGAGGTGCTTTTAGTTGGATTTTGTTTCTTTGGGACAGAGTCAGGCTAGCTGTTTCCCCCTGTTTCCAGTCTTTGTGCTAAGTTAAGATATCTGGCTGTAGCTTCATATTTACTGTACAGATGTGAGAGTGGCGTCAATCTTCTCATCTAACTCTAAGCATACTTCCCAAAAAGTCAAAATTTTGCTTTAACAGCAGAGGGATGTCGACGTTACTCGCAGGGGCCGCCGTCCACCAGGAAGCAGAGTGAACTTTTCGAGGGCACGAGCATGGAGGGAGGGAAAACCACGCTTTTTGTCAGGCTCAGATGGGGTTTTTTTGGCCTTCTGTTTCCTTTTTGTTTGGGGCATCTGTAAGAGGCTGTTTTCTCGAAAGTGGTTCTGGGATGAGGATGAGTGAGGCGTTCCAGCGTGTGTGTGTGTGTGTGTGTGTGTGATACTGGATTACCGGGGGCGATGCACCACAGTTTCGAACCAGGAAATAAAAACAACATTCCAAAGAGAATAATGCAGCAGGAGGAGGAACGTGGTTCTACCGAGGTCCCCTGGCGTTGCTCGCTAGCTACAGTAGTGTGTTTGTGTGTGTGTGTGTGTGTGTGTATGTGTCTATGTGCCTCTACCAGCATTACTGCATCTCTATGCGTGCTGGTTATGTACACATGCTTGTCCTCCAGTGCAAGAATGAATCATACACACACACACACACACACACACACACACACACACACACACACACAGAGAGTCACATAATTAGTGCTGGGTCCCCACAGCGGCATATTCCAAAGATTCGTCTCCACATTTCCAAAGAACACAATGTTTTGCTTCTCTCTTGCGCGACATTAATCAGGGGGAAAGACTTCTACTGTTTTTCAGCACATTTTTTTTTACCCCCCTTCCTCCCTCTTTACTTACTCTCCCTCGCTCTATTACCCCTCCCTCTCCTCTTAATCGCTCCTACTTTCAAACACCTCCCTCTGTAATTATTTCCTTCCCCTCCCTCCCCATCTTTTTTATTATATCTGCCTCCCTCGCCGTCCTTCCCCCCTTCGTTACTTCTTATTTAATCTTGCTTCCTTTTTTTTTTACTATGCCCCCCCTCACTACATCCCTTCAGCTTTTCCTTTCTCTCTCCTCTGTCTGTCTCTGTTAAATGGGAGCAGTGACCCCATTACGGAGCGCTGGTGCTGGAAGAGGAGGAGAGGGAAGGAGGAGCAGGAGGAGGAGAGGATGGGAGGATGGATTGCGTTGTGTGTGTTTGAATGGGATGATTAATGAGCGTCGCCTCCAGAGGGTGTTATCCCTGCTCCGGACCAGCAGGGACACCACTGGGTCACCTCTGGTCACACACACACACACACACACACACACACACACACACACACTCCTCTGATACACACTGACAGTGCACACAAAGGCTTGCGCGCTCTGCAAACACACTGTAAAGCACACATACACACACACCTCACACACCCGTCACTGCTGACATTATCATTAACAATGGTGGGACAGTGGGATCACAATAGCAAACACAACCCAGAGGCTGGGAGTGTTCACAGTTCATGAGCTGGATGTTATGCGACCCTCTGCTGCTGTGGCTGCTGCTGTCCGGTCAGATCTCCTCCTCAGGCGACTCCTCTTTCCTGCCCGCTCACTGGCAAATATCTGATGTGCCGATTGATTTAATGACATGATTAAATCCCGAATCTGAATATTGAACTCTTGAAAGTTGAACAATCAAGCGAAGTGCTGCAACAAACAAAATCATTTTCAGAGTCGATTAATCTGCTAATTATTCTTCAATTAACAGAGTCATTTCTTAGTCCAGTGGTTGTCGAACTTTTTCATGTCATGCGTCTGTGCCACAGATTTATCAGCCATTCATACTGTGGAAATTATAAGCGTCAAAGATGAGTTAAGTTAAATGGGATTTTAGTGTAGTAACATTATCAAGAACATGAGCTGTATATTTCCTTCAGTTTTACATTTTTCTTTTTATAAAGCTGCTCACTGTATTTTCTCTGGAAAACTTTAGTGGCTTATTGGCTTAATTGGGGTGTAATGTGCTGAAATGATTAGTTGACTAATTGATTAGTCGTTCAACAGAAAATTAATCTGCAACAATTCTGACAACTTTTCTGGTTCCACTTCTCATTTTTGAATATTGGCTTGTTTTCGTAGTCTTGGAATACTTTGGGCTTTGGACTGTTGGTCTGGCAGAAGAAGCTATTTGAATATATAATCTTAAACTGTGATGGACATTTTTCACTATTTTCAGACATTTCATGGACCAAACGATTAATCGTTGAATCAAGAAAATAATGGACAGATTAATCCACAATGAAAATATTTGTTAATTGCAACATCAAGCAGGGATACAGACGTTACAACAACGCGGTGGGGCTGAATTGGTGGCGTTGTTTTTACGATACCGGCGAGAAATCCAGTTAGATATAAGATATATAAGACTGGACTAACTAACTGACTCCATCAAATTAATGAGAGGGCTGCGTTGTTTCTGGCACTGACATTTAAGCACGACCTAAATCTCTTTAAATCGTATCGTATTCGTAGTGTTTGGTCTCTCCTCAGAGAAAGATAGGCTTCTTTCGGCTGTCTTCTTGACTTTTGTTTTGACTGGTTACCATCGTCCGACATCTCTGCCTGTTTTTCTTTCCTTCCCAATTAAATATCAGTCCATCTTGTACTTCACAAGTTGTTTTGCCGTCTGAATGACACTTTCCAACCTGAATACTGAGTGCTTTTGCTGGCGCAGAAGCACTTTCCACTTCCGTTCAGGCTTCACGCCCCACAGTTTTAGAACCACTGGTTTTGTCTGTAAAATCTCCGTTAGTCTCACAGTTTTCCAGAGCCGATAGTGACATCTTCAAATAGTTTTTTTTTTCCCAACAAACGGCCCAAAACCCAGCTAACATTTGGCATGTTTGCATAATAAACAACTTTAACAATTAATTGATTATCAAAATTGTTAGCAGTTACTATTCTGTTGACGAATCATTTAATCAACCTCTTGTTTCAGAACTGCCGAGCACTTAAAACTTTGATTATATAAGTAAGATTATATAAGTGTTGATTACAGTGTTCTGATCAGAGAAGAGGAATTAGAGTGACGCCGCAGGTGTTTCTGGAAGGTGTAAAACCTCTGTTTGAAAATGCTTTTTGGAGTCTGCTGTGTTTGCCCTCATTTTTATTTTCCTCTTTCATTCCGTCACTCCACAGGACATTCTTCTCCTGCCTCTCCCCCGCTGTTCCCGCCTCTATAGAAACAGCTCGCGTATACTTCAGCCACATGTGGACAGCTGATGGCAAAATGAATTTCCCTCATTCCCTCGATGATGAGAGACGATGGGAGACCGGAGCGCTGCCGATGTTGACTGCAGCAGCTGAATATGCTGCTGTAAATCATTTCAAAATATATTAAGCCATCTAAATCTGAACCAAATGCTTTTCTATTCTGCATTTTTTAAGCTCGACAAAACTTCTTACGACAGTGAATTTGCAATTATAAGTGAGATTACCCTGCGACTTCGCAAGAGGTTAGAAAGCTGCAGATATCCAATTGTTGAATCGAATAAACACGCAGCAAACTTCCCCCCCTGAAAACTGCACAGCTGAGCAGACTCAGCAGAGCAGAATGTGCTGCCCTGTTCAACTCGTCGCAACCCAGAAGGGATTTTTAAATGTTGCAATGTAAATGCAGCATTAACACGTCGACAGCTCAGCACGCAGACCGAGTCTTTGCCTTCTGTTATTCAAATAATGGGCTGGTTATAAAACAACACACACACACACACACACACACACGCACATGTTCGGTTTTACCAGTCGTCATGTGAGAGTTGATCATTTCAGAGGCTTTTTTTGCTCCGTGATCCCCCAGCTTTCCCTTCACTACATTACTGCCTCATTACACCTGACTGCCTTCGGGCTCTCTTTCTCCGGCTCTCATTTCAGCCTCATAGAAACACTGAACCGCACACACTCTCCTCCAACTGCCTCACTCTATTTACCTCCCTCTCCTTTAAGGCGGACACTTTGCTCAAGATCAAACAGTGTACCAAAAAAAAAAAGCTGAATTGGACACAGAGCACCTGTTTACTCTTGATCCTGGGGGGTGAGCTCGGCCCGCCCGTGCTGGACTTTCATTTTCTTTAACTGACCGCGATAATCCACTTAACGGCACAACTTCCTTCAGAGTCCTTGGCTCGGTTTCCAGAAAGCATCTTAGCTTTAAATATCATCTCTCGCTCCACTGTCTGTATGGTTTTGTTTTCTTTTACCAGCAGAGTGGATGCTCATGCCAATATGCTTTTATGGAAGCCCTGAATGAGGAGTAGAAATTATGTGACATTTCACTTTGAGCAACAATTTTATTTTTCAGTGTACTCTCTTTTTGGCAAGCCTCCATCATTTCTTTAACATCTGACATTTGCTGTCGCTGGAATGTGTTTATGTCCTTGTAGGCATTCCCTGTGTTTTTTTTTTCTTTCTGTCGCTCAAACAGGCAATTACCTCTTCTGAAGGACCACAGTCAACTGTAAACGGTGTGTACGAAGCAGAACTCCATGTACAAGTTTCTATGAGGGTTCAGGCTTAACAACAACACGACTATTTATCGACAGTTCCCTGCAGAAGAATATATCTTATTTATAATTAATGAGGCTATATAGGAACCACAATTACACAGTAACAACTTTTAAACACCATGCTTCAAAATGAAACAAAAACACGATTAAAGCTGGGGGGAAATCAGTAGACCTCTGCACAGTAGTATATTATTCAGTTGGCCGGTAAAGTGAATGCAGTGGAGAAGAATCAGAAGCACAAACTTGTGATGAAGCGTGCACAAAAACCTGTTGCTCACTCTCTCCTCCACGTGCAATGACTGATTTTTGGCCACTTGAAAACAAGATGTGAACACTAACGTTATTACCTTTTGAGAGTGACATTAGCATTCATTTGGAGTCGTGTTTCTGGCCTCCTGATGAATGTCCAATATAATCTCCTTTTAGCTCTGTTTTTTGTCTCCACCAACTCCTGAGAGAAATCCCTGTCGCTGCCAGATTTTCCACTTTCTTCACCAGCGAGTCGCTAACTTTGCGTCTTCGGTGTTGGGCAGGTAGCGTACAGTCGGTTTGAGCTGAAAACAATGAGTTAAAAGACACTAAAAGGCCCCATTTTAAAACTGTATTTAATTCTCTTTGTCTGGAGACGAACATGTGTTGTGAAGAAGATAGTGAATATATTTAGAGCCAACAAAGATGGTACCCTTTCTAATAAGGCACCCTTTATAAAGGGTTCATAAGGTGTAAGTAATGGCTTTATTAATGCTAAATTAATACTTTGTAGATCCATTATAAGCCATTCATTAGAACAACTTTGGGATTGCCAAGTCATAAAAGGAGGAGGTGTTTATCCTCCTCCAGCAGCGTGTCTGTTTAACTCCTTAATTCATCAGTAAGATAGATTTTCTTTCCTTTAACTGCAGTCTTGATGGCTTATTTAAAAGTGAGAAGCTCATGAGTATTTATCAACTGTTTACCCACATTTAGATAGCATTAGTAACTGATTTATTAACCATTAATGAAGCCATTGATTACTCCCCATTAGAAAGTGGTACCAGAATGTGTGTATTACTTTTATTATTGATTAGCAGCAGCTGTTGCTGTGTAGCTTCTTACATCTTGGTAAAATCATTCAAATCTTTCTGCAGAATCATCAGTTTCATGTCTTCAGCAGATAACCGATACACACTCTGCTGAACTGTTGCAGCATTGCATCATTTGACTAATACTGCAATTTAACATGTTTGACAGGTTTAACAAATCTCAACCTGTCAAAGGTACAACATTTGCACAGAGTTAACAAGCAGCTAACACATCTGACTTTACAGGAAGCGCTCAAGGCTAAGTTAGCGCTAGCAGCTGAAAGCACAGACCTGTCTGAATGTCAGAGGCTTTTTCAAGTTGAATGTAGTCTGAGTCTCTTTTTTCAAATTCTGTACATAACATTTTTTTTTCCGTGGTGCCATTAGGTCTTTGAAGTCCCTGAATGTAAAGGTTATAACTTATACAAATCCAGCAGAAGCTGCTGTGAGGCCGACAAAGCTTGTTGGGTTTTTGATTCAGCGGCAAACGCCTGTGGCTTACAGCCGTACACAGGGTTGCATTACAGGGTTGAAGGAAGGTTGTTAAAAAAAAAGGAACCTTTTTCTGGTGGAAGCCAAACCAAGCTTTGAAAGACCTTTATTAATTAATAATGTGTCAAATTTGATTTTGTGTAAATGTAACAGCTGCTCCAACATGACTTGAGTGTCTGTGTCTCGTACAACATACAGACTGTGATGTTTAATTCTTCATTGAGATATCGACCTTTGAGAAAACATGTGTGCTTTCATGCACTGCACACTCAATTATCGCTGTAGTAAAGCACACTGTGGGTTACTACTGTATGAAGTTATGAATCATCTGAAGAACTTTGCACATTTTCTATTGAATTATCTTTTTCATCCAACAAGGACGGATATCTTTAAAAAATGATTTTCATTAAGTTTGGAGGACAGATGGGCCTTGAGTAAAGAAACAACCCATTTTGCTGATGATCCAAATCTAGTATTTTCACAATAAAAAATCTTTTTCTTTTTAACTGTAAGACTATTGGAGACGAGACTTGAATCCAAATGTGAATGTGAAGATTGTAAAATGCGTTAAGTGATCTGAATAATGTCTTTGTTTGTAAAAGTAAGCTAATTGGCCTTTGTTTGTGCCTCACTAGTTTTCAGTACTCATTTTTGTAATCTACGCATGCAGTGTTGCTTTAGGGATGGCAATGTCTGTCCACAACTTTGGCGCAAAGCGCAAAGCACAAAGCACAGCTGTGCACTAGTGCAGCCGGACAGAGCCGCTGGAGTGGTTGTGTTGTGCCATGAAATCCTTAAAAGGATTGTAAATTTAAATCAAATGAAATTCATGAATGCATCTGGTGAGAAGATCCATGTCACGCCAGACTGCAAGGAAGTGCCAAAAAAAGGACAAAGGCTAAAAGCAGTAACAGTGAACTTTAGAGGCTGTTGCAGTGATACTTTTGTTCGAGGCAGGAGACAAATATTGAAGTCTGTTTTTTCTTTCAGTTTTTCTGCACAAACTCTCTGGTGTTGAAGGGTTGAAGTTTGAACTCTAGTTGGTGTTGAGATGGATGCAGCAGGCGGGGGCGGGTTGGAGTCGTGGCTGGGAGGTGGAAAGAGATGAGGAGTGGCACCTGAACCTCATTAACCCTCTGTTTGTTTGTTTTTTATATTCCCTTGGTCAGTGTCAGCAGTTAGGGGAGTCTGGTAAGAGCGAACAATATGAGCTGTGGGAACAACACCTACTGAAGAAAAAAAAGGAGAAAAAAAAGCGTCTGTTTATATTACAGCCAAAGTGTCTGTTTGTATTATATCTTACAAGTCGGCGCAGCTCCCAAAAGGCAAAGAGAAGTCTGTCCCTCGACTGCACTCTGCATTGCTAAAGAGAACAAGCCCCATTGTAATAACTGTAAATATTATATTATCATACCTTTCAGAATACTATGGGTTCATGTTTTATTGAAGGTGTGAGTCGCTCGCAGCTTACATTAGGCTGATCCTCATTACAGTGTGTAGTAAAAATTCATAAATATCATAAATATTTGGAACGAAATAAATTGAATTCACAGCATATGACCTTAGTTTTATGTAACTTACCTCACTATAAAACTTTTTACAACAGTGCAGCATGAATTCATACTTCCCTACTAAGAGGTTGTTTTTAACCCCTTGACATCCTTTTTCCCCCTTTTGTTTCCCCTTCTGCAGTTTCAAGGTTGTTAAAATCATATAATTCCACTCTGGCTAACAATATCTTACAGTGTGGTCTATTAGGTTGTTCTAACACCTCAATATATTGTCAGTTATTTTTATGGCTGCAGCTTTAATAAAATGGAAATATTTCCTCACACATCATTTTATACACATCTCCTAAACTGCAGTCTTTGGGATCCACACCACACTTGAACAATGTTTGGCTGCACAGCACATTGTCGGTGTGACCGACTCACCTGCCAATGCCAAACACAGAGTACACAGTGTCGGTCCGATGTTGGCCCAACCAGACACACGGAGGGAACAAAAATGAGCACCAGGCACGACATTTGCGCGTTTTATCTGTCATAGTGAAAGATGGCCGACCCAATATCAGTTTCCATTTCATCTCTGCTTTAAAAATGAATGACGCCTGTCCGTGTTTGTTGACAAGTCTGACATGCCCCGGCCAACCAATTTGCATATTAAGATCCGATCACAAAAAGAATGGATCGGATGTTATTGACCAGATAATGTATCCAGACACAGATCACCAGGTTTAAATCTGACAGTGACAATCCCAAAAGACAAAAATATCGCATATAGCCTTATCCCTGCATAAGGGGTTAAATATTCAATAATTTCTTGTCCTCACGCCTTCATGGTTTTAAGTGCCATCTAAATAAAGTGTGTTGTTATTGTGACTTTAACAAACTCAGTTTAACTGCATCAGTGACAGTCGGATGGATGAGCTCCTCTATAACTCACAGGAGTTCCCATCCCACTGCATTACCAGCTCTAATTGAATAGCAATAGGACCTCCTCCATCCAGCTCCTTCATAAATATTAGGTATCTTAATGATGGTCAGACACATGAACGTATGCGTGTGTGCACGCACACACACACACACACACACACACACACACACACACACACGCACACACACAACTGTACGTACACTTTTAATGACAGCCAAGCACCAGCATTCCTTTTAATATTCATGCCTTTTACGTAACCTTTACGTAACTGTGGGACATGTGTACACGTTTCTACGTGCGTGTGCGTGCTCCATGCACGTGTGTGTGTGCGTGTATTTGTGTGTGTGTGTAGTTTAGGTCTTTTCTCTGTAGTTTCCCTCATTATGAGAAAGCTCTTTAATGTTTGTCTCCCAGTGGAGAGGGGAAGGGAGTGTGAAACTGTTATTGCAGAGAGAGTGAGAGAAAAATCTAAGGGAGGGAGCCAGACAGACACTCCTGCTCATGCGGTATGATCTCTCAGATGATGACACCCATATTTGCCTCGCTGGCATCCGTGCGGGCACCTACGCTCGTGCATGGGTCTCGTCTGTCTGTCTGTGTGACCTCAGCAATGTAGTTGCAGATGACGGGGGAAGAATGATTGGGGCGTTTTACTTAAGAGGATAATATGGATCAGAGGGGGGTGGCGGAGGAGAGGTAGAGAGGGAGGAGGGGGTTAAGGGGGGAGGTGTGAGATAAGAGGTAGATGTGTGGATGAGGGGAGAAAGGAGGGGGCAAGGAGGTACAAGATGGTGAATAAAAGAGGCTGAGGAGGGATGATGGCAGGCAAGGAAAAGGCAAAGTCTGCTCCCATCAGACTCTGTACATAACAGTGACTGGAGAGCCCTCAGGATTGTGTGTGTGTGTGTGTGTGTGTGTGTGTATGTGTGTGTGTGTGTATAGGGGTTGTATATTTGTGTTTGTGTATGTGTGTGTCTGGGCATGCTCTGTTGGCCACTGATAACCCCACAGCAGAACTGTCACAGTCATGCTTTCACTCACAGTTGCAGCAGTGTGGGCACAGTCTGTATGTGTGTGTGTGTGTGTGTGTGTGTGTGTGTGTGTGTGTGTGTGTGTATGTGTGTGTGTGTTTGCATGTATGTGAGTATTTGAGTGTGTTTGTGTCCATCTGCCTTTCCCTGTCGCTGTCTGCCTGCCTCAGCGTCAGTCTGTTACTATATTCCCTGATGCCTCTCCAGTATCAGAGGCCATGATTTAAAACGGCTCGGTGGCTGCACGGGGAGTCCACAGATCGGGAAGAAAGTATATCGCGCAGCTAACAGGAGCCTCGTGGCCATTACTCCTGCACAATAGCTGAGCAGCCAGCTGGAGTGCCAGGAGGCGTCTTGGTGGGCTGTCGCTGGACCAAAACAGAAAACAGGAAAAAAGAAGTTGGTAGTTGCTTTACTACTCGCTCGGGGCTGCTAAGAGTGGGGCCCAAAAACCTGGACGGTGAAGACTGGCTAACAGATAACAGGGAATAGATAACAGAGACAACATCTCCACTTATGCCCTTTAAATGTTTATATTTGTAGACAGGATGTATTCTCCCCTGTGTGTCCCATGAGTTTGATAACTCTGAAAACTGAAAGAAAAGAAAAAAAAACCTCAATATTCAATTTTTATTTTTTTCAAATATTAATAGCAATAAATATTAACAGTTAGTTTTGACAGTTCTTTGGTTTTTCATGATTTGCAGTCTGCCATTTTGGCTGATGTTTAATAATTATTGTGTTGCGATGATGTGATGGTATCATGTTATCTAATTCTACAATTGTTAGCCACCTGAGATTAAAAACAAAATTAGTTATTGAAGCTTGATCTGATGGGCTGTAATAATAGTGAAACAAAGGTTATTTTTAGTTAAGTGTGGTTGAGTTGACATTTTGAGAAGGAGGACATTAAATCACACACGTCTAAAAACATGTCAGCGATGACATTGTGAAATACACAATGTCTTTTTCAAGACAGAGCTAGCCAAAATAGCAGTGCAGAATAGTTAAGTCATATAAAACAAAACTAAAGAGCCTACAGCCATGCTAGCAGCTCTGTGAGGCTGTATCAATCAATCAATCGATTTTATTTGTCACATGCAACCATACAAAGTACAATCACAGCGAAATGCAATACCGTACTTACATAGGTATGTACTTTGAGCTAAATGCTAATGTCAAATGCTAACATGTTGATGTTTATCAAGTATAATGTTTGCTATGTTCACCATCTTAGTTTAGTGTGTTAGTATGCTAACATTTGCACTAGCACTAAACACATTACAGTTGAGGCTGATGGGGAGGTCATTAGTTTTGCAGGTATATTTGGTCATAAACCAAAGTATTGGACACATTAAAATGATGGCACTGTGATATGAACTGGATATAGAATATTATAATGAAAGTCCTGATAATGACTTCAACCCTTTCACCCAGTCCCTCTTAATGGCATTTCAAAAGTGATTTTCTCTCTAAGGCCTTTAAATGATTTAGATCAATTAAAGCGAACAGAGAGGCCTAAGCCTGCTGATCATTCACTTGACAAACACTGAGATTTCATGTGGAGCGAACAACAATAAACCTTCACAGTATCAGCAGTCAGCTTCCTCTGCCGAGCCGAGTAAACCGACTGTGTGACTTTCAGTCATTTCTAGATGTATTGTATCAGCTTGTGATATTGATCCTTTTCATTTAGGCGACATATTGATTAACCATGTAAGCTGCACTCGTTTTTCATTTTGTTAAACTGGTGTTACAAGTAATGGGGCCACTTTCCACAATAGGACCATACAGAGTGAAGTTTGTAGCTACACTAGTGGCGATGTTGCTGTGTCGATCACTCAGTCTTTATATCTCAACAACTATTGGATGGATTGCCATGACATTTTGTGCAGGCATTCATGTTTCCCAGAGGATGAATCCCACCGACTTCAGTGATCCCCTGACTTTTCCTCTAGTGCCACCATGAGGTTGACATTTTTGTTTTTTAGTGAAATGTCTCAACAACTACTGGATGGATTGGCATGACATGCGGTGTCAGACTCAGCTGTATTTTGTGTATGCCAACCGCTTAGCAGATGTTAGCATGCTGACATACTAAACTAAGACAGTGAACATGGTAAAGAAACATTACACCTACCATACCATGTTAGCATTTAGCTCAAAGTAAGTGCAGCCTCACAGAGCCGCTAGCATGGCTGCAGACTGTTATCATGTTATATACTGTAGGAGTCTGTAACCTTTTAGCATAATGTTGTGGGTTTTCCATAGGTCTGTGGCCCCCCATCACATTGAATTATCTCATGTCCCGCTCTGCACTGCCGCAAAACAAGTCCTCCAGTGTGTCTGTCTGTGCGTATCTTTCTCTGTATAATACGTTAATGTCACATCATGTCATGTCGCTGGATATACAGCTGAAGATGCCTCCTGCTGTGCCTGTTTAAAATTCATGGTTTTCTTTCTGTCAAAATAACACGGACATAATTAGAAATCAAGCGTATGTAAGTTGGCTTAAAGCGGTTTGGCTTTCTCTGCATTAACAGTTAATACAAAGGAGGCGATGCAGCCCCTGAAAGGACGATGGGGATCATTTTAAACAACCTAAAGTAACTAAACATGTGGTAGCCTGAAGATATCACATTTGTTCACAGTTTCTAGCTAATATCCTCTCTTACAGACATGATGCCCATGTCTTAAGAATAAACAAGGTCTTCAGTTCACTCATAACAAATGCAGATTGAGCTCCATGTTTTCAGAGCTACGAATGTCATCTGTGAGTACCATTTTATATAAAAGACAAAGAATGTGTCATTCAGCGGGACAAAGCAGAACTTCAGTTACATTCCTAACTGAAGTTCATTACAGAAGTAATTGGGTTTTTTGTATCGAGAAATAAGTCCTTTCGTATTTTAAGTACTCATCAACCAAATTTGTCAATATAAAGACAACATAATGAAGCATTTTGTCATCTTGAGAATAACGAATTTTAATGCGCTGTCAGGTTTACAATAAAAATATAATTACAGTTTTGACAACACACAAAAGGAATGAGAGCCGGAGAATCAGACTGCTTGGAAAGATTCACACTTTGTTTCAATTCTCTGTTTTCTTTCACCTTTCTGATTAGCTGATGATTAATCTGTTTTTATTTCATTCTTGCACGTTTAGATTAATGCCAAAGAAACTTAACATGCTTCACAGTCCAGAACCGCAGGCACGTAAGACTTGATTTGAGACATGTTCATGGAAGCTGTTTATATGTTCCAGTTTATATTCCTCAAGATTGAGGACCAGCAGTAAAAAAAGAAGCATATAAGAGCTCTCTCTCTCTTTTTGTAGGCTCAATGTTGTTCTTGTGTTAATGAATCTGTAGTTCAGGGAAAATGTCTCTTTGTCTTTTCAGTCCCAATATGATCTCATCCTGTACTTTCAGTGTTTCTGCTGACAGTCCTCATTGTGTTTCCTGCTCTTGCGGGATTAGTGACACCACTTTTCTCTTGTATTATAAATCATCTTCATTTCCGGCGTTGCCTGGTACTCTCCCCTGTTCACAGGCCAGTTGACAAAGCATCCTAATGTTTGCAGCAGCTCACTGATTACCAAGCAACCTGACAGCCCGGTGGCGGCAGCACAGCCGGACGAGCCCATCTCGCTGCTCTGCTTCTGGTCAGAGCTCTGCGGGGCTGATTGTCGGGGAACTGCAAGACATTTTTCAGCCTCGATGACTGCCAACTTACAAATAGCTCCCTGTAGACCAAAACTGATGGAAGGTCAATTTGGTGGATCAAAAGGGCTCAACAGGAGCAGGCCTTGTGCCCCTATAATTTTGTGGGTTTGAATCGGTTTCCTGACCTTTGCTGCATGTTATCCTCTCTCTACTTCTACCTTCACTGCCTCCCCTCACACCTGTTCTGCCTCTGTGTGCTGCACACCACATGTATTCATACAGAAATACCATGAAAAAGCATTAAAAAAAGAGTTCAGCTTAACTCACACTAGTTTGAATTACAAAGATATGATTACAAAGAGTTTTGTGTTTTCACCTAAAGTGCGACTTGTCAAGTTTTCTTATTCTTCTTTTTGGTCTCCACTATAGAGCTTCTTCAATGTCTGCGGCTCCAAAAATATACTTTTGTCCATTTGTCAATTTTAAGTGATGTGATTGGAAGGAAGGTGTATTTTGGAGAGCGTAGGAAGCAGGGAGTCAGGAGTCAAAACTAACAGAGGGTGAAATGTTTTTAGAAGTCCCATTTTTATCTCAGCTGCACAGTTTGAAATTCTTCTTTCTCTTCTGCTTCATCGCTTTTTTCTTGTGAGAGCTGTACACTATCAATATTGTATTGATGGCAGGATCTGAGACCAGATATTGTGTGTGATTTTGGTTATATAAGTGATGTAGCTTAAATTATGTCTTGTCTTGGGCTTTAAAGCTACAGTAGAAGTAAATGATGCAATTTTCTGTCCTTACTACATAGCATCCACATTTCTTCTTAGATACCACCATATTACCAAGCCCTGGTTTAAATTAAATTCACTATGTGGACACCCCTTTCCAAGCCTGATCTCCTAACATCACTGACCGTCTTCATTAATGCTCTACTGGCTGAATGGCAGCAAATGCCGGCAGCCAGGATCCAGGTGGATCCATTCCCCAGAGGAATGGAGGCAGTTATAGAAGCATATTAATGCTCATTGTCTTGTAATTAAACGTTCATCAGTTACATTAAGGTGTAATATTCAGGTGTCCGCATACTTTGTTCTCATGTCTGCATACTTTTGGCCTTGTTATGGACATGTGATGTAGCTTAAATTTACACTTGATACAATTTACACTTGGGGTGAACAGCAGTCCTGCTATTGACACT
Source organism: Enoplosus armatus (assembly GCF_043641665.1). Classification (NCBI taxonomy): domain Eukaryota; kingdom Metazoa; phylum Chordata; class Actinopteri; order Centrarchiformes; family Enoplosidae; genus Enoplosus; species Enoplosus armatus. Next base: position 15,337,469 of record NC_092194.1, read on the forward strand.
TATGGCATAGGTTTTGATTATAGTTAAAAGGCAGATTTCATGCACACATAGTGCCATAGCAACACTAGACCAACGCATTATATATTGTATAATACGTGATCAGGCTGTGTCCACCTGATATGAATGATATTACCCACAGTAATTGTGTTTATATTCTTTTATTTACTTTGTCGTATTGGGTGACAGCGTGCTACACAAGCACTTGCAGCACTGGAATTACATCCAGGTGACTTCTATTTCACCTTTTCTCATTGCTGAATATAGGAGACTTACTGAGCAATCATTGTGTTCACTTTCTTTCACTCACTTTGATACAGAGCGGTGGAGACGGCTTTGCTAGATTTATTACTGAAATGGAGAAGACGACTGGATATTTCTTCAACTTCCTTTATCACTATCAATAATCTCCAGCCTCTTCATGTAGTCACATTTTTGAGGAGGTGCAGTCAGCTGTGGTGTAACCCACTAATATACTGTAGCTTGTCATATATGAATGTTGGATATTTTCTCCGTTGAACCTGCAATAACTGATATTTTTGGCCACTTGGGGGCAGCGGAAACAAGTTGTGAACACATGATTGACATATCGTTACTTTTTATGTTGACATGGAGAACATTGTCGTTAATTTGTATTCGTGTCCACCTGATGAATGTAAGTCCAATATTTACTCTGCTTTTGGTCTCTGGTCTCTGTTCACCAGCTAGCTGCTATCTGTATCCGTCTGATGTTTGGTGCTGAGTGCACGGTGGGTTTTTAGAGCTGCCTGCTGTGGACAAAAACGATGCTATGAGAGCAGTGACAGTGAACCAAAACAGTAAAGTTGCGAGTCGGACAGCTAAACCAATGAGCTGAAACTCACTTTAAAGCTGCAGATTCAGGTGATACTTCTCTGTGGGTTCATCACTACAAGCGGCTCCTTTCACTTCATATATTATTATTATAAAAATAACATTTATTGCTGCTTTAAATTAAGGGAAACATTTAGCGCCACTGTTGCCAAGATTATATTGACAACAGCAGCACTGTCAGTATCATTCATTCGTACCTTTGAGTCAATAAAGACTTGAAAATTCCCTCTTTTTGATTTATAAGAACCTGACCATCTGGTGGTGTACCAACTTTTAGTAACAAAGTAGTTGTTAATTTCCTCCTGTCTCAAGTTGTTAGAGGTCTGAGCTCAAGTAATTTTCCTGCTTTTTGTTTCAGGCTAATTTTAGTGCACTCCCTACAGTGTGATACCTTCTCCTCCATTGTAGCTGTACTGCACAAACTGCTGCGTCTAAATAAAACCCACTGGAAACTGCCAACGTGTCAAGCAGACTGCAAGGTGGTGTTTAGCTGGACAAGGACTTCCACCCACCTTATGTTATATCCCGTTGAAACAGTATTACTGCAGTGTCATGGCAGGTCAGGCCGGCGATGTCCACTCCACACGCCAACAACTGAAGCGCCGGGCTCTGTGCCAGCAGATGAATGTCAACCAACAGCGGAGCGAGCATTCAAGGATAAGGATCTCTCTCTTCGGGGTCACCTTTAGTGGTCAAATTCATATAAGAACCCCCCCCCCCCCTTACCCTCTGCAGACTGCAGAGGCAATGGCGTTATCTGCGGCTGCAGATTCGGCCCAGGGGGTGTTGAGAGTCGACGCCTGGGATGTTGTCTTCTCCTGTGGTTCAGCTCATGGTTTGTGTGGGTTGGTTATCTGATGACACCTTATAATCCTTCGAGTATCCCTATATGGTGTCTTGTACAATGCTTAACTTTGAGGCTTTACAGTGGATTACACTAAGAAATAGGGTCCGTAACCTTTCAGCTCTTAATCTCTACAGTATGAGCTTTAAAGGGACATTTCTTTTTTGCTTTAGGAGGACAAAACACTACTCGTCCATTTAGGAAAGCTCCTTCTGACCTGTGATGTGCTGTTAATAACTCAAAAATCCCAACCTCCCATCCCCTTTTTATTCATTTCATTTAAGCAAAGCTCTTAAGTGTGACTTTGATAACAGATAAATGCTCCCATGCCAGCAATTACTTTTGTGCAAGTAGGTACCAATTGTTTCCATTTGCACATTTTAGCGCTCGCACATCTCCACATCTCATGAACAGCGAACTAACAGTATGAGCACCACTCAGTTGCTTTTACTTTGAAATAACATTATTTATACCTGTAATACAGAAAAAACATAGTAATTTAGACTTGGGAAATAGCACTTTATTCTTCAGTACATGGTCATTTCGAACAGAGTCAAGTTTTTATTTTTGTGTTTGTTGCAACAATCTATATTGAGTGCAGGGAAGGAAAAGAAAGGCTGAACGCTGGTGGTTACAGCCGATTCCCAAGACTGCCAGTGTTGTAGGTTGACTGCTCCTGAGTTCCTCTGGAGGTGTGTGTGTGTTTAAAAAAGCACTGAAAACATTCTGCCGCTGTGAAAAATCGCTTCAAAGGGGCATTTCAGCAGTGTTGACTACGGTGAGATACGTCTTAAAGAAAACACTTTCCTTCTGTGATGGATCTTGGTAGAGGTGCATCCAAAGAAGACAGAAGAGGCAATATGTATGAAAATGAGCAGAGCGATGTTCCAAGGGCTTCAATACCAACAGAGAGCGGATGTTGTAAAATTATACCTCCTGAATATTATTGCTCTGGGATGCATCACTCGTCATAGCTCCCAGCAAGCCTCCCAGAATTAAAGACTTGTCTCCCTGCAGCAGGAAGAACAACAACAATACAAACACACATGCAGACAGAGAAATAGTACACATACACATGGGCACTAACACGCATGACCAAGTACATAGAAGCAGAAACATGCACACACACACACATACAACCAACCAGTCATAAACTGCCATGCCACCAATTGACTGTTTGCTAGTTCCTGTTTCCATCCAAACAAAATTTCCAGAAAATCAGCAAAAGAAAATGCGAATTAATGGTCGTTTCCAACTATTTCCATGATGCAAATATTAGGAGTTCATCTAGATAAACAGCTGGTCGTCCAGTCAGGTGCCATTAAACCATTGTAGAGGAAGATGACGTAATTAAAAGAGCACCAGTCAAACCTCAAATGATGGAAAACTATGATTTCTGGCGAGCTAGCTGACGTTAGTTGAGGGCAGTGTTTCAATCATAGACTGTGAGGTTTCAAAGCAAATGAAGAATATTACGTGACTGGTGACGTCCGAAGCTTCAAACGTCACAGGTGCTCCTGCGTTTCATTCAGGCAGACAGTTTTGAAAGTTTTACAGATGAACTCTGAGATCGGCACGTTAGTGGTATAAGAAGAGAGGAGAATAATTAAGAAATATGGCGATGTGCATTAATCATGAGTATGAGAACATTTCCTCCTGATACCAAGTAATAATGAACTGGCGAACTTAATGAATATCACTCTCCAATCACGACTATGAAATGTCACATAAATATCTACCATGAAGTTTAAAAACAAATACACAAACAGCGGCACTCGGACTAAATAAATACACTTATTCAATTCAGACATTTACTTGGCATTGTCGGGGATCCTTGATTTGCAATTAGAGCAGCCCAGATTATTATTATGGCACGGATTCAAATGTAACACATTTGTCGGCTAAACATTCATTCTGTAAGCTCAAGCATAGTGTAACAAAAAGAGGTTGGAAGATGAGTAATGCTACTTACGCCAAATTCCTACCCTACGTATGTTATGTAACTTATAAATAGTAACATCAGACAATTTTTGCCTCTTTTTAAGAGTAAAAGTTAGTCATCCTCAAAAATTGTTGTGTTATTGCTTCAGAATGACAAATGACATTTAGATACGAAATAAGATGAAGCTCTACAGGACGATTTCTTTCCTGGGCAACTATCATGTTTTGTACAGATTTTGGGGTATTCTAGTATTTCACATGTCTTGAAAAATAGTGCATATTACTGTCATAAATGGGGAAAATCATGCCCCTGGACCCACTTCTAGGTTTCGGCTAAGCCCCGAACGTTTACAACGTCTGGCTCCGCCCCTGGAGGGTGGTGTCTTTTTCTTTTTTTGCCTTTCCAAAACCAAAAAACACAAGAGCAAAAGTGTAAGGAGCGGATTAAACACTGTGTTTATCTGCTCTCAGCAGGCAGCAGTTTTCTGTGAAAAAAGCTCTAAAAACCCTCTGTACACCACCCGATCAGCACCAAACAGCAGACAGACACAGTTAGCGACTAGCTGGTGAACATAGTGGAGCATTTAGCTGCTAAAAAGCCAAATATTTCCCTCAGGAGTTGATAGAAACCAAAAACTAAAAGAGTGAAAAGAGAGTGAAGGTGGACTCAACTCCAAATGAATTTTGCTCCATAACTGCTGGATGTGTCGATAAGAAACTGTTTGCTAACAAGTTCGCCAATGCTGCTCCTCCATCTCTCCTACGTGGATCCTCAACTGGTGGTCGGACGTTTTGCCTGGATCATGCAGCATTAGTGTCAGTGTTTTAGAATTAGATCATGTATGCCGCCATCATCTGATGATATTTGTCCTTTTCTCACTTTAAAGCCTCAGCTGGAGACGGAGGTTTCAACCAACTCACATAGTTTTAGTACTAGCCTTAACTTACGCTCGCCGACAAAATCCACAGTTGTAGCTTTAAAAGGAGACGCCTGCGTTTGTTCAGTTCTGTGTCCCAATTTTTTAATCAGTGCCCACTTTTTATTTTGAAATACTGCTAATTTCTGGTGGTAAAAGCTTCACACGTGTAGCAACAGCATCTAAGGGGGCGGGGTTTGCAGAGCAGTCAATTGGTGGCAAGAAGCTCTCATCCTTTCATGCGTCAGGTCTTTGTGTCCCTTTCTGTCTCCTCTCCTGAAGCACGTCCCTCTCTCCCATTTCCCAACTCTGTGTCTCTCTCTCTCTCTCTCTCTCTCTCTCTCTCTCTCTCTCTCTCTCCCTTCGCTTGCTGCCAACCAGGATGCTGACAATAGCTTCAATAAAGATGAATTGAAATTGGCTGTGGCTGGATTCGGCTTCCAAAGACACACAATGGAAGGACCTGGTGCTGTAATTATTACTCTGGATTCCAGCACACTGTTCGGCAAACTCATTTTCCCTGTGTTCTTCCTCTCAGCCTCTCAGTCTATCTGTCATTTTCCACCTGAGTTTCTCTTCCTCTCAGGTTGATTTTCCTCTCTGCCTATCCCCCTCTTCTTCCTCCTCCTCCTATTCAGTCTGCCTCAGCTTCTCTTTCAGTCCCTCCCTCTCTCTCTCTCTCTCTCTCTCTCTCTCTCTTTTACTCCCTATTTCTGTTCAACTCAGTACAGTCCATTATTGTTGTTTGCTAAAGTAGAACTATAATTTCACAGCTGAGGAGCCAGATCAGGTCTGGAGTAGTGATTAATAATCTGACGGTGAATAATGATTTCATCCTCCGTATTCAGCTGCAGGTAATTATTCGCTGTGTAATCGTGGAATAGATTTGCTCATGAAAAACAGACTTATTCAAATGTGAGAAAGAAACCGGAGCGCCTTGGGTGTGTCGAGGCATCCGTGAAGCTAAATTTACATGGGTGGGATCCAAATATAGGCCCGGGAATAAGATTAGAACATTAGCGTGGGCGTCACTTCAAGCCTCTCCGGTCCCAAAGTCTTACCCAGTCTTGTTTCAGCCGCTGAAGTGAGGCGCTCTGCCTGCCTATCCTGCTCGTCACAAATGTGATGAATGTGTCAAAAGAAGCGATGCGAGGCATTTCATTCTCTTTGCCCTTGTATCTCTTCTTGTCTATAATGATAATGGATTGCATTTATTTTCTTGATGGAAGTCGGGGGATCAAGAGGTGGCGGGCGAAGCGACAGACAAGAGCGAGAGGAGACTGCAAGGAGGGCTGCAGAAGTGAGCCTTCATATTTAGTTTTTTTGTTGTTTTGTTTGTGGGGTTTTTTAATGGGTCTCAAAGCAGCTAAGCAGCGTACCAGAGGGTGTAAGATGCTGGAAACACTGTAACTCACTCACAAGGACTCAGACACACATAAAGGAAGCTCACAGGAAGCTCCTGTGCACAGCCACACACGTTCAAGTCCATGAAACTAAATATAATGCACACTTTGCATACTTAAATGAGGTGTCTTGATTTACATTTGTGTATTATGTGTGTGTGTGTGTGTGTGTGTGTGTGTGTGTGTGTGACTTTGTATTTGCACAGCTTTGGTTATTTTGGATCTTGCCGAGGATTCACACACACATTATACAGATGATCAAAACAAAGGTCACAATGCAGTTAATCCTGGTTTTCATAACAGTGCTAAGTGTGTGTGCTTTGTACAAAGTGTGTGTGCTTTGTACAAAGTGTGTGCGAGTGGGTGAGTGTGTGTGTGTGTTAACGTGCAGGTGGGTGGGTTTGCACAGGTTTGGTTATTTTGGGTGTTGTCAACGAGAAAGTGAAATCCTTTTTCTGTAGGTACAAGTTTCTCTATCTGGTTGCCAGGTAACTAAAAGCCATGGGTTGGTCCGCAAAAGGCATGTGCGTGCACGTGCATCCAGATGTACAGACACATGCACTGGCACAGGCTTTGGCGTACACACACACATGCATATGAACACACACACCTGCGTGCTACTGTGGCAAACATTCAGCTCTAGCAGCAGATAAACAAGAGCTATCACCCCCGTCACTGTGTCCACTCTGGGGTTTGTTCTCACAGATCACATGCCAGATCACAAACAGTGTGCGAGTGTGAGCATGTGTGTGTGTGTGTGTGCATCAGGGGGATTTTTAAAGTGGCATTGTTTAGACTGTTTAGATAGTTCTGCTTGCCAAGGAATCAACAATCCCCTTCTGTACGCACACACAGCAACACACAGCAACACAGAAACACACATGCATGCACTCCACATATGCACACTCCACATATGCATGCATAAAACACACACACATACACATACATGCAAACACACATCAATGACAGGAAGATGCTCATCCCCATTCAGGCGTGGGAGACGGGCGTCAGGTAGAATTTTTTTTCCTCCATATTTTTTCATCGTGACAGGTGGGGTAATGGGCCATTAGATTAACACCAAACAGAGGAGGTGGTTTCGAATGTAATGTAATGCTTTGTTGATAGAAACCAGACGCTGCTCTCCTCCTGACTTAGGCTTCTCTGCAGTATATGCCTGTACACGCTTCGCTCAAAATAAGGCCAATGATGATAGAATGAGGCAATCTCTCCTCTTTAGGGTGTGTGTGTGTGTGTGTGTGTCTGTGTGAGTGTGTGTGTGAGTGTGTGTGTGTGTGCGTGTGTGTGTGTGTGTGTGTGTGTGTGTCAGAAGAGAAAGAAAGGCACAAACATGGGGAGAGGAATCCAGATAGAGAGTATGTGTGTGTGCATGTGGGGGTGTGTGAAAGTGTGTGTATGTGTGTGTGTGTGTGTGTGTGTGTGTGTGTGTGTGTGTGTGTGTGTGCTCATTAAAACAGAGAGGGGGAGAGAGAGAGAGAGAGAGAGAGAGAGAAAAAAAAAAGCTTGGAAGAGAGAATCCTCCATGCCCATCAGCTAGGATTTACTGATGAGGAAGTAAAGGGTCTCTCATCTCTCCTTAAGACGTTCCCTCTTCAGCCTGCTCTGCTTCCTCACCGCCTTTTGTTAATTGCCATTGTTCAATACTGTAAATTCCCTTTGTCAGCACATACCCTGTGAAGACGGAGAGAGTTAAAATTCTGACCGATTTCAAAGAGAAATTTAGTTCCGTATTCCAACTGTAGATGGAAACGGCAAAAAAAAAAAAAAAACTAGACTGCCTTCAGCTGGAGCTCGTTTCAAGTTGAAACAGATGGTTAGACTGCGGTGGTGCTCCTGCAACAGGTCAGGCTGCACCACTACAAAGCTAAGCCAAGTGAGAGCAACTTGTAACAGCATGGTGCAAAAGACAAACAGCACCTTGACTGGAAATGAGTGAAAATTACTTTCAATTGCATTCACGCTAGGCTTTGTGCATTGACAATGCTGTTGGAAGTCCACGCTCTCCTCTCAAAAATGTGTTTTGCTTATTGTTGCTTCATCTCGATGACCTTCACTGTGCAGAATGATCTATGTGCAGAGTTTGACGCCAGAAGGCTGTTTTCACCTTCAACTGCTGAAGGAGGAAAGTTTCTCTATGCTCACCTTAAATCTGAGTTTAAGACGTGCACACAAGAGTGTGATTTTGTGACTAATTTGGACGCCAATCGTGGTCCAATGTGCAACGTACAAGTGTGGTGTATAGGGGACCTTGTGCATTTGCATATTCATAGATTCAATTTGAGGAATTTGTAACGAGGTAAATCAGACGCAAAATATTATTCAAAGAAGAGTATTTTTATTTGTCTTACAGCATTTTGGAGGGCATCTTTAGATAAAAACGTAGAACATTACTCCATGACGAGTAAAAAGACAGTTTCTCTCGTTGATTGCTTTAGCCAATAGGAGCTAGTTAGCGAGGAGAGGCTGGGACACATGTGATTGGTTGAAAATCAAGAGGGGCACGATTTCATAACAAAATGGCATTATGAAATAAAAAATGATGAAATAACATTTTATAATAATAAGTTGAGTTTTAGGAATGTATTTATTCATTTAATATCGAGCACTTTGGGGCTCCATATAATACAGACTGGATCTACAAATGAGAGACATGTTTTAGGCTCAAAAACCTTGGGCCCCGTGACAACAACTCAACAGCAGCGCTGACACAATATCTATAATCCTTGACATGTTCTAGGGCCCCTGTCCAGCTCTGGGTGAAAACCCTTTATCTCCACAGTGTCAACTTCTCACAGACTAAGGAAAACTATTTCACTTTTGGCTGGGTGACAATGCAGTTTTGACATCATCCAGTGGGTTTCAGAGAAGGATTCATGAGCCAAAGAGACAGGAAAGTATATATAACCTACAGCGTGAGTCACCAGAATTGGACTTCTCACATAAGAAATATATAAGGACATTTTATATCACGTACTGTAACTGAAGTGGACATCCAAATAACACACCTCCAGTGATGGCTGCGATAACAACTCGCCAAAGTAACTGCGTCAAGGTGAAACAATGAGCGAGCATAACGCTCAGAAACCAGATAGAGGGAGAAACGAGCCGAGGGTCGGCTGTTTGTGTTTGCTGCTCGGCGTCGGCAGCAGATCAAGATGACTGAGTGTAAGCGAGCTAGTCAAGGCCGAGCCAAAGAATCCATATCAGGAGAGAAGCAGAGAAGTGAAAGGCAGATCAATGTGCAAACAACCCAGCCTTGCAACAGCAAAGAAAACACAACCCTCTTCTCTGGCTAGAGGACTTTCTTTTTTTTTATTCTGCACTCTTATCTTAAGTCAGGGCTGAAAAGTAAGTCTATAAAATATTTTAAAAACACATACATGGCACGTTTAGTTTCTATAAGTCTTGGGCTTGAAATGTTAAGGAAAGAACCTGTTTTTGTTTCATTATGTCTGTCTGCGGTGCCTCGTTGCTCTGGTGTTTATGCTCTTTACTCTGCGGAGAGCACTCGTCTTTTCTAACAAGGATGGATTTTATGTTGCTGAAGTTTATGTTGCTGTAGACAGAGCTCTCTTGCCTGTCTTTTAAGCTTTGGTTGCTATTGTTGCTCATGCAAACTACCTAGTTCATCTGTGTACTGTTATTGGGTGTTTAGAACCACAAATATGAAAGGTTTTCATGAGCTTGAATCACTATTGTGCTGTTTTAATTGCGAAAAGGGAGTAGAAAAACTGACAAGGATAATCATGCCTGGATGGATAGATGGATGAGGATTAAATTATGACTTGATGTGTATACAATAGGGCACTTTGCTCTTTAAAATACACCAGATGGTTCCAGGTAAAAGCAACAATCCCTCAACAATTTCACATTTTGACAAGCCGATGAAAATAAGGTGGAGGAGGCAGGTTAAAGAAGATTTTAAATCCCAAGGACAGCTGTTAAGTACAAAAGGGAGTGCAACTCAATATTTGTGAAATTGCACCTTTGTTTTCTGTTTTTGCTTCTTTCCCCTCTGTTTCTTCATTTCTTTTGTCAGCCTCAGAGGCTATTTCGCCATCTCTCCTCTTGGCCACAATATAGAGAACGATGCACTACACAGACAGACAGACAGACAGACAGACAGAAAAGGAGATGCACAGACAGATAACCAGACAGATAGATCAGGAGGTGGTTGAATTATCTATGCAGAGAATCACAGCAGTTACAACTTGTGATCACAGAAAGATCGAGAGGCAGCGAGACAGAACGAGAGTGACAGGCGGAGAGAGAGAGAGAGAAAGAAAGAAGCAAAAACAGGTGAGGAGGGGGAGGCGAGGTGTAGTTGAAAGTAAGAAGAGAATAGAGCAGTGAAGGGAATCGATGTTCCCCATGCGATCTATAGAACTCTCAATTATCCTGCTGCAGCCTGTCGACGGCAGCTCTCGAGATGAAGAAGGGAGGAAGAGGCGGTGGAGGAAACGTCAGCGTGAGGGGGAACAGGTCGCTCCTGTTTCAGCGGTATCTACTTGCAGTGCAGAATGTGATGGCGAACTCAGTGTTGCAATGCAAATTTACTGTCCTGTTTGCGTAGTAGTGCCGGCTGCAGAGGACAGAAAAACACAAGACACAGGAGAGGGAGAAACAGGAAGCGACAGACAGCGACAGAATGGAAATGAGACACAGAAAGAAAGAAAACGAGAGAACAGAACAAAGAAGAGGGAGGGAAAGAGATGAAAGAAAAGAGAGACAGCAGAAGGGGAAAAGGGTTGAGGGATGCTTTGAATGGAAGAAAGAAGAAACAGGAGCACAAAATAACAAGAGATGTAGAGACAGAAGGAAAAGAGAAGGGGGTAAATAAATCCAATAGTAACCTCCACTTACAGCAGCTGACTTCCTCTGAGAAAATCGATGCCGACTGTAGCCAGAGTCCCCACAGGCCAAAGAAAAAAGATCCACTCTGCATGAGTATTTTCACACCACACATGTTGGTTAATGCTGCACCTGTGAGGACAGTTTTGACTCACCACTCATTTGCTGGAGGCTTACCAAACCTAGTTTTCTGGCAATGCAATAACAATTATGATACACTTATGCCAATTCAGGTGCGTTCAGGGACAAGTCCTTTTAGTTTTAGTCTAAACTTAACTGGGCGTTAACCTTAAAAGTGGAAGATCAGGAAATGCTCAAATAAGACATTTGTGGAGCAGTGACATGGTTTGTTTTTGAACACACTGACAAGAGGGCTACTTTGTCGTTTATATGCACATTGCTCTTACATAGTAAAGCTAAATATAGGCTTACATGCATGTCTTTTGATGTGAGAGGAAGCACCCGGAGCATCTAGAGGAAACTCATACAAAAACTACGAGAACATGCAAACTCCTCACAAAAAGTCCCATGTTGGGTTCAAAACCAGGACCTTCTTGCTGTGAGGCATCATTTCTTACGGCTGGGCCCCACTGTCTCCAGCAGCCTGCTCAGCTAAGGTACGCTAAAGTATGCACTGTGCGCTACCTTCCCAGGACCAAACAACAGAAAGACCAAGTTTGCAACTAGATGATGAAGCATCTAGCAATCCAGAGACCCAGTCTAATTTCACAGAAATTGATGAAATGTCTCAGAAATGTTCAGTGTCTGCTGGACGTGTAAACAGGAAATTGCAACACGTAAGCAATGTCAACTTTAAAAAATGTAAAATGTGTTGGATTTTTAGCTTGTTGACCAATGCAGCTTGAAAGAAATAGTTTGACATTTCGGGAAATACCCTTATTCCTTTTCTTGCTGAAAGTTTGAGTCTCATATAAACTGAAAGATGATTAGCTTAGCTTAGCATAAAGACTGGAAACAGGGGGAAACAACTAGCCTGGCTCTCTCCAAAGCTCAAAAGTATACCTACCAGTACCCCTAAAGCTCACTAATTAACACTGTATTTCAATTGTTTAATATACAGACATATCTGAGATGCTGTAGCACTTTTTCAGGTGGTTGCCCGACAATCCGCTAAGACTCTAAGCTGACGCTAACAAATAGAAACAGCAAAACCAAAGGTGTTGGTAGATCTATTAGTGGTGCAAGCTTTCACCATGCTTCTAGTCTTTATGCTAAGCTGATGCCTCCTGGCTCTAGCGCTGAACTTAACACAGACATGAGAGTGCATCTGCCTTATCATCTAACTCTGCCTATTTCCCAAATTGTCAAAATAAATATAATCTAAAATTTGTGTTTTTACAATAGTTTTCCTCACAAGAACAGTGGGTTGTTACTGTAATTCGGACCTCACAAGTATAGCCAAACCAGAACACGTGCACATACAGAAACATACTGCACAATCAATGAGACTCCCCCCCGCAGACCAAACACACTGCCAACATAGAGACATTGACACGCTACACAGAAAAATAAATGCAATCTTAAGATGCGTTGATGACTCATTTTAATCGATGGGAGACGGTCTAGCTGCTCCAATCTCCAGGGACTGCTGGCTCTCCCAACTCAGTGGGGGGTACGGGGAGATATTCACTGGATCGATAGATCGCTTACTCTCGGAGGGGAAAGAGAGAAGCAAAACCAATCCATGACTCTGTTGAGTTATGTGTGTGTGTATGTGTGTGAGAGAGAGAGAGAAAGATGTATGTAGAGTATGAGGATGTGAAGAGAGAAGAAGAGACGACAAAAGATTTGTGGCACTAAGAGCTCTTCTGGGTCCGAGAGACCCAATTCTCTTTAAAGAAACTTCATCATCCTCCCTTAGTGCCACTGTGTGTGTGTATGTCTGTGTGTGTTTGTGCACGTGTGTGAGCATGCACTCATACCTCATACAGTATATGTGTGTTTATGTGTGATAATTGGACGTAAACAACAGTGAGACAGTAATTAGGGATATGCCATTTCCCTTCTTTTCTCAGCTGTATTGTCTTTAAAGGTGCCTATGATTATGATTGATGTGCCTTTTATCTAGTGTGTGTGTGTGTGTGTGTGTGTGTGTGTGTGTGTGTGTGTGTGTGTGTGTGTGAGATTGTGATAAAGGGTTATTGTACTCGGACTCAAGCTGTGCTGCATTGAAAGGGGGCCGTACCGAGTCATTATGGTCAGTAAGACATCCATTGATCAAACTGTCAAGCATCTATGTTTGTGTGTCTGTGTGTGTGCGCATCTGTGAGGTTTCGAGTGTGTGTGCTCTCGCCTGATAAGCTAATTGCCCCTTGGCCAATGGAAATACACAGTCTAATAGCTCGGAAACATCCAGTTAATTAGCACATATAACAACAGGCAATGATATAGTCGTTCTCTTACACATTTCCCCTAATCAAACACATTATTCACCTCATTGTGTTTGTTGTTCTTCTTCTCTTCTTTATCTGCGTGCTGCTGGTGTGTGCATACACCTACATATGATACTAACATGCATGCACACACCCACTTATGCTCTGTCTCTTTACTTATATGCAAACATCTGTGCACGCCAGCTGAAAACGGGGCTACACAACGTGTGAAGAGAGCTAAGAGGTGGTGATACCTCAGGGAGCTGATTTACAGTGCTGGAGTGTGTTTCACGTTAACACACACATGTACAAGACACAGATACATACAGACACAGATGCTTGCCAACACAGTAATTTATTCAATCTAAAAAAAGGAGTTAGCTACTGAATTCCTCCATCATAACACAACGCCTTCAAACCTGATCACACATAGGCACACTGCAGCGGGGGTTCACATCCACATGTATGAAAACACACATGCATCTATACAAGTGCACACATATACAAACACACATGGATCACACACGCACACACACACACACACACACACAGAGGTATCTGCAATAAAATGGGATTAACTGTGGCTGCAGCTAATCCTGTTTGTTTGGTTGTTGTTTTTTTTAAGTCTGATTTTTTTTTACTGCACCACATTCACAACAAGCTCTGGAGTTGAAACCTAAATCTGTCAATTTTCCCTTTCTCAGGGAAAGTGGGCGGCCACTTTACTGTACTATACCTCACACATGAGCATGTTAAAAATCTAGAGAGGAATAGCATTAGGGTCTTCGTCTTATCTCCATATACATCCGAAAGGAAATTGTGATCTGACGTAGCTCAGAACGTCACTAATTCCATCAATCTTTTCACAGCTCCGGTAGCTTAAAGGTTGAAGCTTGAGAATGAAAATTCTGGTTCAGCTCCCCAGGTCGGCTCATGGAAAGTGTGCTCTGGAAAAATGAATGAGAAAGGCAGTTAGCACTCACATGCTCCAGTGGAGCCGCTCAGCAGTCGACAGTGGCAGACAGGGGTTCTGCTCCCAGGTGTGAATGTTTGTAAAAGCAGCAGTATACCAGAAACAAAATTGAACTTGTGCAAATCCAACTGCTGTCCATCACAGTACTGCGAGCAGCACTCACTGCAACGTAAGATCTGTACGTTTAGACTCTCCAGATGGGTGTTCTTGCAAATTGCAAGTTAAAGGGTCAAATCACAAAAAAACATACAAACATATTTTCTCTCAGCCCCTGGTTGTGTCTTGCCATGCAGAGAGTTTAGTTTTATGATATCTGTTTCAGGTGCACTGCAATTCAATGGAGATGAATGTAATTGTTTGTGCTGCTCAAAGCAATAAAAAACTTACAGTGCTTCATTTTACAGATCCATTATTTCCTACCGATTTCTTAATAATTTCTCGGAGGTTTTCTGGAAAGAATTATGCAAATTGAGACCAATTATGAGGGGGGAAAAAGACAGGTCAGAGACTGATATTTGAGTTTAGCTAGTTGTGTTGGGTTTATAAGCAGTTTATTTCCAGAGGATTTTCCTTGAAAGAAGTTCTCCATTTCAAGTAAATATTTATTAATTCCTAATTAGCTTTTTGTAAGCTTGCCTGTAGACAAATTTCACATTCTAATCTACCCATAATTAGTGCAGGATTCTTTCAAGAAAACTTCCCAGGAGATTATTAGGAAATTGTCAGGAATTTACGGATCCCGTAAAACATTTACATATCTTACATATAGGTATAAATAATCATTTACCTTAAAAAACAACCACAACAACATCATGTGAACAGTTTTGGTTGGGACTACTTTTTACCAATGAAACAGTCAGTAACAGATCTGTGGATATCATATCAGTCATATTAGTATATTTTTTCTCTCATAACTTATGCAAGTCTTACAAAATGGATTTATCTTGAAAATCAGCACAGGGCACAGGTGAGAAACATAACTAACGATGCAACATTGTTGGTGAATTTTGATGATCTTTGCTTTTCGTATGTTTCTGTTTTGCATCTGGTGAAGGATGCGTTCAACTTCTTTCAAAAGGATGCAGCTTTCAGTTTGAATTGAAACTCTCCACAAATGCTTCCTGCGGCTCCTGTCCCCTGTTCTGTTTGACCTGATTTATCTGTCTAACTTCGGGCTGGCTAAGCCTTGCAGCTTTCTCTATGATCTTGTCTAAATTTACATCTTGCTACATGCCCCTCTAATCGTGGCTGAGGAGAAGTTCTCATCGCTGCTGATGAAAGAGTAAGAGGTCGATCAAATGCAAAGCAAGCTCTCTAAAGCCTCCTTTGCATCATACATCGCTCTGTCTTTGTGGCCTACAACTCAAAACACCGCCAGGATGGTCTGAAGGCAGCGCTCCTATGAAAATCAATGATCAAACTTTGATATTCCTCTGTAAAGTCAGTGAGAGAACATTTTTGAAAAAATCGGGGATGATTAGTGTGAATGAGTTTGAGGTCGGCTGTAATAAGGATAGCAGGACATATCTGTGTGTTTGTGTGTGAGTGTGTGTGTGCCTGGGATGGGGGATGTGAGGAAAAACAAATTCACTAGATGGTATCTGATGGACTAGAATGACCAGAGAGACGTTTGTCCTTTAACGTCCCAGATACATTAAAGATGTGGTGTAAAATATGCTTGTCAGCATAAATCAATGTCAAGCTCTAACTGCAGTACAATGCAAACGCGACACAGTGAGATTATAGAGCAGCAGTACCATCAGATCCAACAGCACTGAGGCACCAAAACTACAACAATCACTTGGTAAGCACACATGTTCAACATGCTATGGTCACTGACTTTATGTATTTTAAAGGTACCCTGTGGAGTTTTCGACCACTAGTAGCGCTATGGAGCAATGTTTGTATGAGTGGGCCCCCATTTTGTTTGTATGGTACGTACAAGCAAGTGAGCGACGCAACAAACAGCACTGTCGCTGGTTTCATGCTGTTCTGCCGACTGACAGTTGGTGGCGGTGTTGCACAAAGAAGTGTAGGACGCAGTGAAGGAGAAAACTGCAAGCTAGCAAATGTGGATGTAAACACTGCGCGATTTAAAACATTCAACAAAACGTCAAATGCATTCAACACTTTTTGTTAGATCTCAAGGATACACACAACGTCAGAAACACTGTAAACATTACTTCAATTTGTTTACAAGAAAATAAACAGGGGACCTTTAATTTTTCCAACCAAAGATGGCTGGAGTGAAGTCCCGTCCTGTTCACTCACAGTCACTTATACATAAAAGTCATGACAGAAATCTTACTGGTTGGACCTAGTAAGATTTCCAACACTTCCAAAAGTTTGAATTGAATGCATTAACACAAAGGCTTCAGCAGCACAAGAGAGAAATTAAATACACATTTTTTTGCTTTATTAAAGCTGCACCAATGAGTATTTTTATATTAACACTTGGTTCATTTTTTTTGGTTTTACAGCCCACAACTTTCCAGTTCAGATAACTTTCACTCCCCTCATCACTGTAGTTTCCAGCAGCAGTATGCAGCCGTGTTTAGATAAATTGTACTACAGTGTTCTTTCTTTCTTTATGTTTTATTTCCTTTTTGTTTTTCATAGCATTAACCTCACATAGGTTCTTTCATTTACAGTATTACACAATTCCAAATAGCTGAGAAATGGCAGCCAAATTTGACAATGTGTCCAGTGTGACTTCCTTGGTTCTCCAAGGAAGTGTTAGTGTGCAGCAATTAGTTTCCAACCCTGTACACTACATAACATGACAACATTATGTACTATTGACCTCTATATTGAATGAAAAAATAACTTCTATTGCCTTCTACATTATATAAAGAATGGACTTCAGAAAGAAAAAGATAACGTAGGAACAACCAACTCAGTATGAAAGTCAGAGTCTTTGTTGTGTTTCCACTCCACTTTTATGAGCACTCTTAAGTTTCTACTAACATCTACTACTACCACCATTCACAAGAGAAACTATCCTCATGATATACCATCCCAGCCTCTAGAAGCAATAAAGATGCTGAAGACACTAGAAATCCAGTGAGTAGAGAAGATGATGGCCCTGCCAATGATGATGGTGACAGTGATTGATGATGGAAACCAGAAGGCAGTGGGATGATGGCATCTTTGGCTAAGTGTGCCTAGGTTACACATTGGGTATCAGTGTGCTTCCATTGTGTGAAGACCTTTCTTGTGTTGCCAAGCAGCGATCAAGTCGTAGAAGAAGAGTATATTAAAATCATTACTTAATCTATAATATTCATGCAGGAACTTCGACCTACTCAAATGAGCTTCTAATTACTTTAATGGTCGGTTGCTTTGTATGACATGCTACTATAGGGAGCACTTGGATTGTACTTGATTAACTCCACCAATTGTATACATAAAAGTCTGTTTACAGGTGGGGAGTACTACTGCATATGTGAAAAAAGTTGTATAAAGCCTTTTGTGGCTCCAGAGGGAGCTGCATGAAGTCTGATAAATTGCCTCAAGGCCTTGTGGCAACATTAGCCGCTATTAGCATAACACACCCAAATCTCCAACCGAACTGTTGGTGTTTGAGATGCATCGTGGATAATGTAGGCGCCAGGTTTTGACAAGGGAGAAGAATAGGTGCAATAAAAAGGATGATATCTCTAGTTCTGCTGTATCCAGTTTTATCCTTTTTTTAACTGTCCATCGTGAGTCTGACAATGTTAAAGAAGTTCAAGAATACAGACTAAACATGACTCAGCTTTGCATGAGTTATGTGGAATATGATTGTAATAATACTAAGACAAGTAACTATACAGATCTTATAATAGGTCTTATCCTAAAATCTAAGATTATGAGATTAGTATTCTTCTAGTGTGTCTATATTCAATAACTATATTCAATAATGATTTTATGACAACTATATATCTGCTATCTACTATACATCTACTAAAATGGTAAAAAAATAATATAATTAAACCTTTCATCTACAAGTGATTTATAGATAAGTTATAAGCTATTAGTTTGTTGACACTTTGGTGTTTCAAATGGCAGAGATGAGAGAGGTTGTGCATCTGCACCAAAATCTGTTTATTAACATTTACAAAAAAAACGTTATTCTTATTAATAGCTTAAAACTGATCTCTTTCATTTCTCTGTTACCATTGTAGTCTATTTTACTTCACCCCTCCAGCACACCACCAGCATCAAGGCCCCGTCTATGGCTCCCTTGGGGAAATCTCCAACTGGCTGCTATTTATAGGGCTATCCCAAAAACTGATATAATTGACAAGGCCAACGCTAAAGTCTTTAATCACTTGTTGCAACTTTCCTGATTGAACTTTCTATGTATGATGTTCCTAAAAGGACTGTGATGGGAATTTTATTTTGTTGTTGTTTCTTGTTTTTCTGTTTCCAGCGATAATGGAAGCCATGAATGGCCTTTAATGACATTTAAAGTTTCTTACACTACATTTAAAAAATAATGTGTGTGTAATTGAAAGTTTTTGGTATTCCTGTAATAAAATGACCTTGTGTGTGACCTGAGGAAGTCTTATTTGTTTAGGAGGAATGAAACACTTTTCAGTGATGAGTGAAAATATTCATTGGGGATGTGTATGTTCTCTCAGAGGGGACATGTAATAGCTGGATAAATCTCACATTACCAGAAGTACATTGTACAGTATGTACCTTAACTTACTGCTATGAACACCTTCAGTGCCACCATGTGGGAAAAACATGGAAGGGGATATGATATGTAGATTAACAAGCTTTTCAGAAAGTACAGTTAACAGTAATGACGGATACAAGTTTGGCAGAAGTTCACATTTTCTTAGAGGATTTTAGATCATTAATCATGCCATGAGTGTGCTTATTTCTACTGTCTGAACTGATTTCTTACAGCAGGTGGAGACATTGGTCAACTGTTGACCACAAAGGGCTGGAGTATGTGCTACACTCAAAACATTTGCAAAATTGCTTTTATACTGCAATGAATTTTTGATAATGTGCAGAGACACTAATAAATAAAGACGTCTGAATGGCTTTTGTGTTGCTTTAAACCTCTAATGCATCTGCATTTCTGCATGTATCCTCTGGTAAATCCCTGTGACTCCTCTGCTGGTTTGAAGTCAGTTTTAGATTGAGTTGATCGATTGAAAATCATTCAAACAAAACAGAATATGAAAACTAAAAGAACTTTTGACAAATGTTATATTGACAAATGTTTGCACCCTGCCTCTTGCTCTTGTGTGCGGGGTTAGGGCATTGCACAGGATGGGCTTATATTTACTTTGGTGATCCTGCAGCTCTAACAATGGATCAAAAGACTATGTATAATGTGTGGTCACTCATATTGATGAACCCAACTCTGCAGTTTCTCTTTGCTCATCTTTCAGCTCATTGTTTTAATTCACTCTCAATGCTTATAGTATAGCATGCTAACACGCTATACTAAGATGGTCAACATGGTGAACATTATACCTGTTGAAGGTCAGCTTGTTGGCATTGACATTGTGAGTATGCTGATTTTCGCATTTAGCTCAAAGCATTATTGTGCCAAAGTACAATCTCTCAGAGCTGCTAGCATGGCTGTAGACTCTCAGTCTTGTTTTTCTGGTGATTTGATTAATTGCACATTAAAGTACAATGTCAACGAAGGCGGCATTATCTACCTATCTAGTTTTAAGACCTTAACATTTTCAATTCATATAGTCCTCACAGTGGGCACATTCATAAATAAAGTTGTATTTCATCAAATTACCACAACCTGACACACAGAAAACCTGAGGCTAGTATTCCAGCATAGGAGCACCGGTTAATCTCTGGGCAAATAATGAAGCAACCATTTATACTCTGCTGTGTGCTTTGTAGTAACGTGGAGCTCCCTAATAGGTTAATCCAGCCATGGCTGTGTCCCAATAACCTTATTAGAATATTCTGTGAGGAAATGATGAATGAAGGAAAGGTTCATCTAACACTTTCGATTGTAAGGACTCCCGGTTTCTCCTATGTATATATTTACAGTAGCAGTCCACGATATATACAGTATTGCAATCTGATTAGACTTTCATGGGTTGATATATATTTTTATCTTTCATATCAAAGACGGCGGTTTTTAAGTGCCATCTGTCATGATGAGAGCACAACAAATACATCGCAGCCATGGCCAGACTGACGCAGCAACAGTGGATCATGGTTAATGTTTACTCTTTGCTGACATCTGTTGGCGGAAAATAACATTGACTCTTAAAAAAGAAGTTTGACTCCCAGTAAGGTCACTGCTGCTGCTGATGAAAGACGTCTACCATCATAGCATTATTACATTATGTTATACCATACTGCACTATATCAGAAACAACACAAGATCAATAGTATCTGCACAATCAAGTCCTTCACATACAACAAAATGACTATGTGTTCATAAGCTGTCTTTAAATAAGGTCCATGTTTACTTTTATGTTTGCAGTTGCTGTTATACAGCTGGTTTTGTTTGTTTCAGAGGGCCAAACACTGATTTTATTATTGTTATTATTATCAATTATAACCAGTAGTACATTTACTAAATGTTCTGCTAATTTATACTTCCATTCAACTACTTTTCAGAGGAATACTTTGTACTTTTTACTGCACTGTGTATTTTTCAGCTGTAGTTAGTTTGTAGTTAAGATTTTAAACTTAAAAAACATATTTTAAACTCGTAAAATACAGCACATTATTAAAGATTAGACCAGTGGTTTATATTTATTTGACAGCTATAGCTACAGCTTTTCAGATTAGGATTTTACATTAAAACATATGATAAGGTTATAATATTTCTAAAATTATAATTGTGGCTTGTGACTCCTTACAAAAGAGCAGCGACTACTTGGGGCCTCATTTGGTCACTGCCTTCCCTTGCCGTGTGACACAGTGACAATAGTAATACCTCATTGTGATTGGCTGTCTTACATTTTAAGATCACCTCGTGCCAATGTCTGATCATCGTGCGTCACCTGTGCAAATCACAGACGCACCTGCAGCTGATGCTGGAGCCCGGCCTGCTGTTTGTCCACATGTTTCATGCAAATTGAGGTAAGCCTCTTAATTTTTAGTTGCTATTGCTTGAAACGTCGCAGTTTAAGTCCCTTTACTTCGTCCAAACCGACCTAACTTTGGCTTTGTTTTTCTTCGGGACGCGAGCGAGTCGCTTCTACGTGCATAGTAGCCGACGGCGTATGACGCGCGTCAAAACAGCAGTTTGGTCACATTGGCCTTGTCTTCTATTTCTGTCGGAATGGTGCGTCATTAAATGCAACGCTGCGTGATGCGGTCAGTTTCACTGCCAGCCTCGAAGTGAAGCAGAGCGGGAGAGAAGTGGTCGAGGAACATCACATGGCCTAACAGTGACAATGACAAGCACCTGAAATCTTGAAACAGGCCAAATAATACAAACAGTGATAAGGGCTGCAGTGGCAGAGCTGCTTTAGGTTTTAGCATGGCATAGGGTAGTGAGGCTCTCCACATTCAAATCTGTACTACTCCTGCAGGTACATTAAGGAGAATCAGTCTTTAACAGATATCTATTACTGGATAAGCAAATTTGTTTTTGCATCCAACTGCTCAAAGATATCCTTCATAGCCTGCCATGACGGCTGATGAGCATACTGCAACACAAATCTGCACATACATCAGTGAACCTTAACAAATGTGTAGACCCTAATGGTTTATATCAGACAGACAACAGAAAAACAACTCAATGTCTCTCTGACCTACAGTAGACAAGATGTGAAATGATCTCTTGGTTGTGTTTTTACATTATTTGCATATTAAACTTCCTAATCCCATCACGGCTACAATATCCCCAGTCTGACAGTAAAGGATGCAGCCTGTTTGTGTGCAGACTCGTGCTGAGATTAACAGATGAATGTTAATGAAGATGAATGTGAAGGCCGCTCAAAATATACCTTCTTTTTTTTTTTTTAAACTGTCAAATAAAAATAATTTATCATTTGGCACTGACACTTCACTTTTAACACTACCATCGCCACTGGACAAAAAGCCATTCCCTAACTCATACATACATAATGTTGTTAGAGTCCGCTCATTGACATTGAGACAAAAAAATCAGTAAACTGCAAAAGCTATTCCAAATTACATGTTGTGATGACCTTTTTATGAAGAAAACAAATGAACCAGCTCAATTGTGAAAAGCAATTTATTTCTAATGTTATGATATTGTAGATTGTTTGATTGTTGAATCCAATTTAGGATACAGTAGTTGCATTTATTATTGACTTGGTTTGAGTTAAACCTTACACAGATAAATTCAGATTTTCACCCCCACCTCCAAATCCAGCAGCAGCTCTCAGTTGATTCGGGACAGTGCTGTACCTACATTGTTTTGGGATTGCAGGGGGCATTTTAATATGTGGATTTTCTCCCTATTTCTTGCCTATTTCAATGCTTAGGGATATAGTGGTGACTGCAAGTTACATTATTTTACATTCAGCCAAGCCTCATAGTAGAAATGAATACTTGCTGATTTTAATATTATGTAGGATTGAATAATTGATAATTATGGCAGCATTAAAAAGTATGAACTTGAACATGATGCATTGTAAATGAATACTCAAGATGCCCACAGGAGCTTTATTTAAGAACTGAACCACATACATCTCTTCCATCAATTTTCATCTCAATGCACCAGATTTCTTCTTCTAAAAAATGGTAAAATAATGATCAGACCCCAGAGCGACCCTACAACGGTTTGGGGTCAGAATTGTGACCTTTCTCATGCCACTTTACTTTGCAGACCTGAAATAATCTTCTGTCAAGGTGAAGTAAGTAGCTATTAGCCAGTGATACCCAGATTTTTAACTGTTTTAGAAAGATGTTACTTCCATTAAATATTTCACAGAAGGGATATTTTTTTCATCCCATCAATCAAGATTTCTGCTTTGTTATTTTCAGATGCAGGAATTTCTCAGACAGCCAAGATTTAACAGAAACAATATTCAAGTTTTCAAAGATAATATGGATCACTGGGAAAGATGGGAATATAAATCTTATAAAGTGTTGGGAGCATATTCAAGGAAATGTATATTAGATTCACAGTGAGTGTTGCCAAGTGGGACCCTATACAATGAGAAAAGCAGTGGTCCTGATACAGAGCCTTGATGCACTCCACCGGAAAGAACATGGCCCTCCCAAAGAAGGTGGTGGTGTTGAATTACAGGGTGATTTAAACGGCGTTCAATGTAAACAATGAAGTCAGATTGGTCTCACAAGATGTTTGGCTGTTTTACTAATCTATTTCTCATCTGTGTAGGGTATTGCAGTAATGACAGAACCAAGCTTCTAGCTTTACTTCATCAAGTCAGAAGTGTATTTTCAAGCTTAGTTTCTCAAATGTTTCTAAAATCTGTAATGGTGACTCTAAGTATTGCTGCAGGATTCTTCGATCTTTGGCTGAATGGATAAGTGGACAAAACTCAGAAGGAAGTTTTTCTTCCTCTCCATTGGCATCTTCATTTTCATGATTGTGGTTTTGAGATTCCCTGGGACATACAGGGCCATCCCAAGCCCAATCCGAAACCTGCGTCGGGTTCCAAACTCTTGCCCCCTACAGATATCTGACCAGACCATCACCCCCCTCAACAATACCAAGCACTTGCTGGTGTCGGCCTACATGGACCAGAGGGTGAAAGGTTTTGATATACGCATCATTGGCATATTCAGAAGAGACTCCGTCCAACCCCTTCACTGTCTTTTCTGCTGTGCTGGCCAGTTATCAAATACAACAACTCCAGCAAACATTAAAGAACACTCAGACAACTTTGGTTTTCCCTTTGCCACTACGGATGTCATGTGTCAGATTCCTCAAAACTGCAGGGCAACCCATGTGAGTCTCCAGACTCAGCCAGATAGTGTGAAGGTATCTGCACAGATGTGGCTCCCCATAAGAAACCGGAAGACCAGTGGGAAGGAGGAGAAAAAGATTGACTTTACAGTCTGCATCTCCAACCTGTTTGAATTCAACAACGCACTTCAGTATGCACAGACCCTGGAGATGTACAGGTCAGAACTTCACACAACACATACAGAATACAGTCAATAGACACAATAATGGCAACACCACCACAAAGCATGGCCTCAAATGAGCATTACAAGGTTCACAAAGGTTCTATTTATGGCAGGGCTGGACTACATTATACTGTACAGGTGTTGCTGTTATTCTCACTCCGGGTGGGGTGAGTAGTGTCACCATGGTGTATTCAAGTCTTTGCTATTTAGCCATGCTAACAGTTAAATTATTTAGCAAGCGTGATATCAGTCTGTTGGTCGATCGGTCCACCACTTTGGTCCAGACTATATATCTCAATCACTCTTGGATGGATTGTAGTTACATTTTGTACATCCAGTCATGTATGTATGACTTCGCCTTCATGCTTTACCTTGCTACAGGCTGCTGGGTGTAGACAGAGTGGTGATC
The DNA here is from genome assembly GCF_043641665.1 of Enoplosus armatus. Taxonomy (NCBI): domain Eukaryota; kingdom Metazoa; phylum Chordata; class Actinopteri; order Centrarchiformes; family Enoplosidae; genus Enoplosus; species Enoplosus armatus. Next base: position 15,362,126 of record NC_092194.1, read on the forward strand.
TATAACACCAGCTGCGGCCCAGACCTCGACCGCCTGCTGCAGAGCTACAGCCAGGAGGGCTTCGTGGAGATGGTTCCTTGGCCCATCAACCAGCATCTGAATTCATCTCGTGGCTGGCTCTTCTCGAAGTATGGAGGGGACGTGCACTACTTTGGCCAGTTGGCAACACTTAATGAGTGCATTTACAGATCCATGGAGCGGTCCCGCTACGTCCTGTTGCATGACATAGATGAGATTATAATGCCATACCAACACAACAGCCTAACACCCCTCATGGACATGCTCCAAAAGCAGCATCCAAACGTAGGGTACTTTACCGTGTTTGTGTGCATTTGAGAAAGACATGATAAAATGTTTCATCAACATCCATACTTACTGATCATATTTGATATTTACTGTATGTTCTTACTTTCTTTCCAACTTTTACTGTATCCATCAAACTTGAATCCACGTTCTGCAGGTTGGGGTGTTTCTTGTTGAAAACCATATATATCCCAAGAAACCCTTTGAGGAAAGTAAAAGGGGTCCCCTGCCTCAATGGAGAGGGGTGCCAGGCTTTAATATTCTGGAGCACGTCTATAAGTGGGAGACCGACCGAAAGGCAGAGTACCATCCATACAAGTTGATAGTTCAACCAAGGTAAACAGACTTTTTAGTATGGTGCTTTAAAACTACCATATAGTAGGTATCGGCAGCAGCAGTCTGTGTGATTGTCAATGTGCTTCACAGGATGGTGGAGCAGACTTCAGTGCATTTAGTGCTTAAGAAGTTTGGTGAGCAGCTCAAGATTCCTGCGGAGTTGTGTCATATTATTCACTCTCCACTGAGCACCCCTTCTGTTCAGCCGCTGGAGAAGATCCACGTGGACACACGACTGTGGGACTTCAGATACAAGCTGACCCCAAATGTGAACAACGTGCTGAGGAGGGCGGGGCTGTTGCGTTCAGAGGGGCTCAGCTGATGGATGGTAGGGAGATTGTCATAATGTATTATTTATCAGCAACATCTGCAGTATTGTTAGCCATGCTAGCAGCATGATTCTATTGATGGCAAAGGTCCAGACTGAAATATCTCAATCTATTAAATCGATTGCCATGAAATCTGGTACAGACATTCATGTCCCTCTGGATGTAATCACTTTGGTAATTCTAGCGCCAGCGCTAGGTCAAAATTGTAATTTGTGAACACCTTGGTTTATGACTAAACACCTGCAAAACTTGACATTCCCATCAGCCTCACTTTGTGTTTAATGCTATCATGTAGATGTTAGCATGTTAAAATGCTAAAGTAAGATGGTGAAAATGGTGATATCCTCATGTTAGCATTGTTAGCATGCTGACATTACCATTTAGCGCAATCACTTTGCTTAAGTACGGCCTCCGAAAAGCCACTTACATTTCTTGACTTGGTTAATTAAGGTGAAGTTCGAGCAGGCAGACAATGATTTCACTTGGATCTCGTTGCAGGCTTTTCCATCACCCATCAGTTTGGATGAATGATTTAGTTTTTTGTCTCTGTTGTCATTTCAGTCTATGCTGCTTCTCTCCTCCAAAACTTCTCCACCACCAGTGTCAAGGCCCTCTGCAATCTGTCTGGTTGCTGTTTAGTATATCTATTGCTATAAATGTATGTTGTTGTAATAAAAGGAACTAATGTGTCTAACTCAAATAAGCCTTTTTGTGTTATGAAGATTGAAATGCTTTTCAGTGATAAATTGTCGTGGGAATTTCAGGAAACAGAAGACTGGCAACAAGGGAGTTGTTCTTGTGGTTTTATTCACGTCTGCAGACGGACGGACGGCCCCGACAGCAACTCAGTCGCTCCTGCCCGGCTGACCGTACTGCATCTCAGAGTGGTCTGCTTTTATACAGCATGTACAGCAAGGAATGTGAACACTAGTAGGAAATGTATCACTCTCTTTGACAATTACTACCATGTAGGAAACAAAGCCACAGTAAAAGGTAATTCCAGGCAACTGATAACACACAGCTAAGAAAACAAAGAAAGCTATAGTCCTTTTACTAGGATCAAAGGGCACAAAGACAAATGTCTGACCATAAATGAACTCTTCAAGCTAGAAAAGGAACGTGTTGTATTTTCCCACTACATAAATGTAAGTATTAGTGGGAGTATGCATGTTCTCTCAGTTGTGTATTGACATGATACACAAGGCAGAAATAGAGGGGACATGCAAAAGCTGGATAAATCTCACCTCGCTGCAAGAACAATGTAGGCACCTGAGCCTACTGCAATGAAGCCGCTCATTGCCACCATCTGGGAAATATAGATGTGTAACATGCACTAGCTTTTTTGGAACTACAGTTAAAACATAAAATGTGGACTTCTGTGCAATATCTGTTGGCCAATGCTGATTTGCTGTTTGCTGATGGTAATACCTCAAAGGGCTGGAGGGTCTGCTAACATTTACAAAGTGGATTTCATACTGCTTTTAATAGTCTGACCAGACATTTATGACAGCGCAGAATGGCTTTTAGGGTCCTTTAAAATCCTAATGCATCATTTTTTGCATGTGTCCGTGTTACAGGAAGGTATGTATTTCTAGTGCTCCACCTGGTGACTGGTTAGCTTCAGTTGTTTGCTGTTGTTGGCTGTCTGTCCACCTGTACTTCCTTTTCAGGATTTTAATACTTGTGTTTAATACAGTTATGAGATATGAAATTTCAAGTTTTATTTATAAAGCGCCAAATTATAACAGAAGTTATCTCTTTGTCATCTGCCTCGACCGGTTGGATAGAGAGCAGGATGAAAGAGAACATAGATCCAGACTCTTCAGCTCCGGAGGAAGAAATACCTGCAGAAAGCAACAGAAGGAGAGAGATGAGAAAGCACACAACTACTGGAGAGAGAAGATGTTGAGTTAGTAACATGCATTAATGATATAAGAATGCGAACAGATGGAGAGGGAGAGGAGGAGGAGTTATGATTGAATCTCTCGTATTACCCAAAATCCATGGGAGTTAAAGGTAGTTTTCATTATTGGTAATACTTTTTGGCTTGCCAGGCAGACGGCAAGAGGGTGCCAAAAAAAAACACATTGGCAGGAAAATGAGAATCGGCTTCTACAAGCTGTCTTACTCAAATAAGCTTCTATTGACCTTTCAGATGGGTTGTTTTGCGACATGCAATACAGTCTTTGGACTGTACTTGGTTATACATTAATTTGCCATTATTGAAGATAAGAGAAAAGCATGTTCACTGAGGAGGTAAAGTGAAACTGTCATAATTGTATATTGAGTAACAACAGTTTGAATACAAACAAGTAACTACTGTTAGCAGCCTAGCTACTGTCTAAAGGAAGAGCCGTATGAATCCCAATTTGAACTAGAAACCCCAATCTCAATGAGTAAAACACCCAGCAGTATTAATAAGTAGGCAGGTTTTGTTTGTTACTTACCGATCAAGTAGAAATAATGACTGAAGAAAAGGAACGTCGGTTTGGAACCCTCTCAAGTCAAGTTTTTACACATCTTTTTCTTTTGCCGGGTAGCATTTTCACAGTTGTTTCACCGCCTGCAAAGTCCACTACATGGGGATAGCTATGGGGTGCCAATTGTAAAGTGGCGCATACTGATATGAACAGCAACATTTCGCCACAGTTAGCTCCAAACTATTTTTAAAAAAGTGGGCTGTGGCCGGTTGGAAAAACTTTAACATATCGCCCAATCCTAGTGTATAACTAGCGATTGCTTTCTACTAGCAAAGAGCGATGCAAGGCAAGGGTGGACAACTCCCTAACTGTAACCTGAGCTAAGGTAAGGTTAAGGGTAGCCAGCTGGCTGTAACTTAGCTATGTGGCATGGATCTGGCATTGGTTGCTTCGTAACATTAGCTGATAAAGTAATTTGCAGTCGGCAAACTAGTTTGTGTCACGGAGTAAATGGTCCGAATAAAATATAGGAACATAAGAGGTAAATCCCAGTAAATCAGTCTGGTGTATGTCATGTCACTGCTTTGGCTGATGCCCAGGATGCTTGCTCGGGTCTACAGACTGCGAGCACAAACAACAGGAAGTTGACTGCTGTTCACTTAACGGCCACCGGTGTCATCAATAACAACTTTCTGAGGACTCCATATGGAACCTTCAACATTTCTTCTAAATTCACAGTATTCAACAATTTTAAGTGAAACCATTACCATTTGTAGCTTCATCAGGTTAGTAGCTCATCCTGAGCAGCGCAAGTGACACCTGCGGAAACCAGACAGACAGGGACTCAAACATTAGCCCACCCCCTTACCTAAATATCTTCAGTCGCCAGTCGTCTTACAACAGGAGTGACTACATTCAGCTTTGAGTGAGTTACTGTATGTTCAATATGGTCTTTATATTAATATTAAAACCACAGGTGAAGTTTGCGTTCAGGGGGCTCACTGACCCCCTTAGTGGCTGTAGCCAAACATGCATGTAGGGATTTAAATAGTGAGATATATTGAGAAGCTAGAAACAGATAATAATAGACTTGGGCGGCATCACTGAGTAGCACTGTTGCCATGCAGCCTTTCTGAGTGGGTTTCCGCATTTGGTTTACTCAGTCATTGTGAACTGGAACCTGTAAATTGCCAGTGGGTGTAGTTGTATGTGTTGGCCATGCCTTATCTGTGTATCGTGTGATAGCCTGGCCTCAGTCAAGGTTGTGCCTCTCCCATTTTGGAAAGGATCCTACATCTGCAGATCTGAGCAGGGTAAGATCTTTGGAAAACGAATGGAGTGACAATAACTACTTTTCTACAAGTTTCAGAAGATTGTTCAAACTAAACAACTGGAAAACGGTAAATCACTCAGGTATGGGCATTTAATCACTACTTAAGTACAATTTTTATATACTTGCACTTTATTTGAGTATTTTCTTTTCATGCTCTTTCAGAGGGAAATATTGTACTTTATACTCCACTACAGTTATTTGATTGCTTTAGTGACTAATTATTTTGAGGGTTTTTTTTTTGATGATGCTTTCTTAAAATTAAAATACTCAACATTATATACAAGTAGAGCTGAAACAATTAGTCGATTGACAGACTTTCTCTTCAACATTTCAAGGTTCTAGCTTTTGAAATGTGACAATTTTTTGACAATTGCTGTTTTTCCTTGTAATTATTGTAATAATTCAAAATCATTTTTAATAATTTAGAGGTTTGGACTGTTGGTTTGACAAAACAAGCCTTGTGAAGGTGTTACGGCTCTGGGTAATTGTGACCAAGCAATCAATCGAGAAAATGACAAAATAGCCAGTGGATTGATCCATAATAAAATTCTAATGATATATTATATAGTAGTATAACAGTCACAGGGGGGTACTTTTAATACTTTAAGTACATTATTATACTTACATACTTTTACAAGTAACATTTTCAACGCAGGATTTGCAATGGAATACTTTTACAGTGTGGTATTAGTACTTTTACTTCAGTAAAGGATCTAAACACCACTGCTCACAAGTTAAAATGTAGTAAACAAGTAGACATAGCTTTGTTATTAGGTTGGGAACAACTAATATAAGCTAATAAATCAATAAATGTCATAGCATGTCTGTACCGTACAACAGGAAATACACAGTGTTACCCAGCAGCTGTGCAGGGAACTACAAAGAACAAGGAGGAGTGGGGGAGGGGACAAAATGAATAAATACATGAAATGAGTTAATATTATATAAAAACTGTTCTATTTCCAACATCAACAATGAACCTGTAAACGAAATGAGTTCAAAATTCAAAGTTCTTTATTGTCATTGTCATAAAAACAACGAGATAGCTCTCAGTAGTATCTTCAGTCTTCCTCACAGGCTGCAGACAACCCCAACAACCTCATCCAAGAAGATATAGAAACCCAGAGCAAAAACAGTATGCAAATGACTTGCTGCTCTTTAAGCTTAATTGCTTTGAGGGCACAATAATACTAGAGGCAACTCATATTAGCAAATTAACATTTTCATGGGTGCATGACTCAGCTAGTTGAATGTCGTTGGATGTCTCAAGTTCAAAACAGGTTGGGCCATCCTCTCAAGAGAAACTGTGGTACAGAAAGTTTGACTTCTTGGGTTAGTTTTAAATGATCTGGTATGTGACAGGTGATGTGAGTGATGCCTTAGACAACAGAAGAGCAATGTCACTTTTGAGCGTGTTAGAGCGTAACAACATGACGGTTTTGGAACAAAATAAATTATTTTTACATTGGACTGCAATATGTAGAGTGCCTCTTCATTTGATGCATCGAATCAATAGCAAAGGGCAGAATTTCCTCAATCTCCTGTTAGCTTTGCTGCACCTGCCAGGGTACACTTTTATTGTTTTTATTGGTGCAGAGTACTTATCAGCCAGGAAAAGTGAAAACACCTGTGCAGGGGTGCTGGGCAAAGCAAATGTTTCCCTGTATTGTTCAAACTGACATCAACTGTCATCTCAATGCAGCAGATGTCTTTATTTGCATGTTTAAATTGGAAAATAATGATGGGACCCCCTACAAGGGTTTGGGTTCATAAGTGTGATCTTTCTCATCCCACTTGAGTTTGCAGGCCTGAAATTACCTTCTGACAAGGCTGAGTAACTAGCTAGTGACACCTAGATTTGTAACTGTTGGTTTTAGAAGGATACTGCCATTAAATATTTGACAAATTAGATATCAGATATTGTTTCACCCCATCAATCAAGATTTCTGCTTTGTTCTTTTCAGATGGAGGAAATTCTCAGACAGGAATAATTTAACAGTTCACAATGTTCAAGTCAGAAGTGTATTTTCAAGCTTAGTTTCTCAAATGTCTCTGAAATCTGTAATGGTGACTCTAACTTCTGCCATAGGATTCTTCGATCTTTGGCTAAATGGACAAAACTCAGAAGGAAGTTTTTCTTCCTCTCCATTGGCATCTTAATCTTCGTGATTGTGCTTGTCAGATTCCCTGGGACATACAGGGCCATTCCAAGCCCAATCCGAAACCTGCGTCGGGTTCCAAACTCTTGCCCCCTACAGATATCTGACCAGACCATCACCCCCCTCAACAATACCAAGCACTTGCTGGTGTCGGCCTACATGGACCAGAGGGTGAAAGGTTTTGATATACGCATCATTGGCATATTCAGAAGAGACTCCGTCCAACCCCTTCACTGTCTTTTCTGCTGTGCTGGCCAGTTATCAAATACAACAACTCCAGCAAACATTAAAGAACACTCAGACAACTTTGGTTTTCCCTTTGCCACTACGGATGTCATGTGTCAGATTCCTCAAAACTGCAGGGCAACCCATGTGAGTCTCCAGACTCAGCCAGATAGTGTGAAGGTATCTGCACAGATGTGGCTCCCCATAAGAAACCGGAAGACCAGTGGGAAGGAGGAGAAAAAGATTGACTTTACAGTCTGCATCTCCAACCTGTTTGAATTCAACAACGCACTTCAGTATGCACAGACCCTGGAGATGTACAGGTCAGCACTTCACACAACACATACAGAATACAGTCAATAGACACAATAATGGCAACACCACCACAAAGCATGGCCTCAAATGAGCATTACAAGGTTCACAAAGGTTCTATTTATGGCAGGGCTGGACTACACTATACTGTACAGGTGTTGCTGTTATTCTCACTCAGGGTGGTGTGGTAGTGTATGCAAGTCGTTTGCTATTTAGCCATGCTAACAGCTAAATTATTTAGCGTGATATCAGTCTGTTGGTCGATCAGTCCACCACTGTGTACCAAACTATATATCTCAACCACTCTTGGATGGATTGTAATTACATTTTGTACAGCCAGTCATGTTTCCCTCAGGATGAATTGTAATAACTTTTGTGATCCCTTGAAGGGAAAGCTGGACATTTTTTTGCAGAGAGTTCGATGATAAGATCGATAGCACTCATGTCTGTATGGTAAATATTGAGCTCAGCTTAATTTCCTGAAGTTTCCGCTGGTTGTCTGGCAAACCCACATCAGTATGTCAGCATGCTGATGTTAACATTTACCTGCACTGCTGTGCCTCACAGAGCCACTAGTGTGGCTGTAGACTTTTGTTGTCTTTAGTTGTAGTGTATGACTTTTTCTGTGAACTTTAACGCCTTCATGCTTTAACTTGCTACAGGCTGCTGGGTGTAGACAGAGTGGTGATCTATAACACCACCTGCGGCCCAGACCTCGACCGCCTGCTGCAGAGCTACAGCCAGGAGGGCTTCGTGGAGATGGTTCCTTGGCCCATCGACCAGCATCTGAATCCATCTCGTGGCTGGCTCTTCTCGAAGCATGGAGGGGACGTGCACTACTTTGGCCAGTTAGCAACACTTAATGAGTGCATTTACAGATCCATGGAGCGGTCCCGCTACGTCCTGTTGAACGACATAGATGAGATTATAATGCCATACCAACACAACAGCCTAACACCCCTCATGGACATGCTCCAAAAGCAGCATCCAAACGTAGGGTACTTTACTTTGTTTGTGTGCATTTGAGAAAGACATGATAAAATGTTTCATCAACATCCATACTTACTGATCATATTTGATATTTACTGTATGTTCTTACTTTCTTTCCAACTTTTACTGTATCCATCAAACTTGAATCCACGTTCTGCAGGTTGGGGTGTTTCTTGTTGAAAACCATATATATCCCAAGAAACCCTTTGAGGAAAGTAAAAGGGGTCCCCTGCCTCAATGGAGAGGGGTGCCAGGCTTTAATATTCTGGAGCACGTCTTTAAGTGGGAGCCTGCCTCATCAAACCATCCATTCAAGTTGATAGTTCGGCCAAGGTAAACAGACTTTTTAGTATGGTGCTTTAAAACTACCATATAGTAGGTATCGGCAGCAGCATTCGGGTGATGATCTGTCTGTGTGATTGTCAATGTGCTTCACAGGATGGTGGAGCAGACTTCAGTGCATTTAGTGCTTAAGAAGTTTGGTGAGCAGCTCAAGATTCCTGCGGAGTTGTGTCATATTATTCACTCTCCACTGAGCACCCCTTCTGTTCAGCCGCTGGAGAAGATCCACGTGGACACACGACTGTGGGACTTCAAATACAAGCTGACCCCAAATGTGAACAACGTGCTGAGGAGGGCGGGGCTGTTGCGTTCAGAGGGGCTCAGCTGATGGGTGGTAGGGAGATAGTCACAATGTATGTATTCATCAGTTATCTCTACAGTATGTTTTAGCCATGCTAGCAGTATGGTTCTATTGAGAATGAATTCTGCTTACTTTGGTGACCCCCTGACTTTTCCTCTTGCGCCAACAGCAGGTCAAAGCAGCATCTACTTGATTGATTAGCACAACATATTATATAGACATTCATGGTTTCCAGATGATAAATCCATGAGGTTCACATTTTATGGATTTGAGTAAAATGTGTCAACAACTCTTGGATGAATTGGCATGATGAATTTGGTACAGACATTCATGTCCCTCTGGATAAATTATAATCACTTTCATTCTAGCCCCATCATTTGTCAACACTTTGGTTCATGACTTAATACCTGCAAAACTTAGTTAGCATGTTAAAACGCTAAACTAAGATGGTGAAAATGGTAAACATATCTTCATAACATCAGCATGTTGGCATTGTCATTGTTATCATGTTAGCATGCTGACATTACCATTTAGCTCAATCACTGTGTCTAAGTACAGCCTCCCAAAAGCCACTCGCATTTCTGTTGACTGTTTAGTCTTGGTTAATTTAAGCTTTTGGCTGAAGTTCAAGCGGGCAGACAATGATGTTTAGTAGATCTATCGCTATAAATTGATATTGTTGTCATAAAATGAACTAATGTGCCTCGCCTGAGTAAGCCTTTTTTCTTATTAAGATTGAAATGCTTTTCAGTGATAAATGTAAGTATTAGTGGGAGTATGCGTGTTCTCTCAGTTGTGTACACTAGGCAGAAATAGAGGGCACATGCAAAAGCTGGATAAATCTCTGAGAGATGTAAATTAATGGTAGTAATAATAATGTTAACAAAAATAATAAGACCTATAATAATAATAATTGTAATAATTATAATAACCTGCAGAAAGCAACAGAGGGAGAGAGATGAGAAAGCACACACTACTGGAGAGAGAAGATGTTGAGTTAGTAACATGCATTAATGATATGTGTACAGATGGAGTTAAAGAGTTAAAGGTAGTTAATATACCCACAAGAGCTGTGCAGTGACCTTTGTCCTTTCTTGTGGCGGCTGATTGAGAGTACTTCTGTAAATTAATACTGACTTGAGCAGCAGAAAAGAGGGAAATGAGGAATGTCCAAAAGATGATGTTAAAGTTTAACCTTAAAATAGCTTTATTCCATGAAATCAAACCGAAGGCAGCATCAACAAACACCAGAAAAAGTTCAAAAGCTGTGAGCCTCCAATCACCAGCACCTGGTGCTCTCTTGGCCAGGACTTTTTCCCTACTCTGCACACTCCAGGCCTTTGGAGGGTGGCAAAAACACACACACACACACACACTGGCAAGAAAATGAGAATCAACTTCTACAAGCTGTCTTACTCAAATAAGCTTCTATTGACCAATTGGGTGAGTTGTGCGATATGCAGTACAGTGTTTGGACTGTACTTGGTGATAAATTAATTTACTATGATTGGCTATTTGTACAGTGTTTATAAAGTGTTTGGACAAGAAACACCACTTCTGAAATAAGAGACAAGAAAGAAGCATGTTCACTGAAGAGGTAAAATGAAATTGGACTTGTAGTGGATTTGAAACCCTAATCTCAGTGCTATGATGGAGGCAGAGTAAAACACCCAGCAGGATTGATAAATAGGCAGGTTTTGTTACTTACATTTAGCTCCAAACAACGTTTAAAAAAAGTGTTGTGAGATTTAGATTTAACATTCAACACTTAGATTTAACATTGAATTTATTCATTCATTTAATATATTTTGTTTACAAGAAAAGTAAATATTACAAAGTTCACAAATGTTGCTGTAAATCTGGCAGAAAGTGAAGACAGTAAAAAAGTAAAAGATTCACACCACTTTCTGAAACATTGTTAGGAGCTAAATGAGGCGAGCCACTTTACAATCTGAGCCTTTGTAACTTTATTGAAACAATTACACAACGAGTTTACAACACGTTGTGTAAAAGCCATGGCTGTATAAAGAGACAGGTCAATGTATAATCTTTCTGTTGTGATTGCAATGGTTGACCTTGGTGCCATAGATTGAGCCTTCATTTTCCAGCGAGGCTTATAAGGAACCAGTCTAAACGCCGATGGTGTCGTTACTCCACAGCCATTATATTATGCATTCAACATTTACTTCATGATGATAAATTAAATCAAACAAACTGGTCGACTGCCACTTTAAGGAGAGGATCAGAGTAGCTCCTCCAGCTCTGCCTATAGGCTGGATTGAATGGCTTTCACCTTAACAAAATCGAAACTACTGTGATTTACTGAAATTACAGACCAAAACAAGAACAAACATCTATTCGGATTTGGATGAATCAATCACAACACACAGAGGGTTGACATAACGGAAACAGAAAACAAAAGCGCGAGTGAGGAACCGAGACAGACCGATCTCCACCTCCACCTGTTAGTCTTCCTGTGCCGGCGGCTCCACATCAGGAGGACAATGCGCCTCAGCTTTCAGTAAGTTATACGATCTCATATCTAAGCTAAGACCAGTAATAAGAATTGATTTCACTCTAACCACACGGTGAAATAACCGCTGCAGTTATTCAGAGGAGTTGGAGTGCATCCGTATTCTGGCCTTTATGGTAAATTCATTTGACATGACGTGGGAGGGTTAGCGACTTTATCCTGCCAGCGTTCTCACTTTCCCAAACACATGTTGCAGTATGAAAGTCTTACCTGAAGAAAGGCTGTGAAGTCTTAATATAATATAATACAATTTATCCAAGCGCGTCAGGGATCAACGTTTGACAATGTCCGGGTTTCAAGAGAGGACACAGGGAATTCACAAAATACACAGCCTATATGATATGCATGTATGTAGGGTTAATTGGATTATATTCACAGGAAGTATAAAACATGTTACCTGGGTCTACCTTATGTGTTTTAAACACACCCTCAGTTACGGTTAAACTTACAGTTTCATTCAGTAACAGCTCTTCAGTTAAAGTTTGCCAGACTTTTTGTGGTCCTGAGTCTGGCCTTTCATGAGACATACAGCTCTGGTGAACACTTTTTGAATATTGTCCTTGCTTCCCTGTTTTGTAACACTGCAGTAATGTAATCTCAGTGAGTAAAGAGGAGGGCATAGCACATAGTGATGAGGACTTCCTCATATACTAAATGCGAGCTAGTTAAATCCTGCTTGTAACCAATGGTGTGTGTGTGTGTGTGTGTGTGTGTGTGTGTGTGGAAAAAGATACAGAAAGTTGGCCGAAATGTGGAATCACGTTGCCTTAACTCTATCCCACCACCACGGGTTATTGATATATTAGCATATATTTATGACCAATTTTTAAAAGATTTACTTAGTCAGTAGGAATTAATGGGCTACAGACAGGGTAGAGAAGCTGGAAAGTACTGAGAGATGGACTAAAGCATTGCTGATTTTAGTTTTCATATGGGATTAGTTCACAATAAAAAATGTGTATGTTATGGTCATATCATGTGTGTCTGTGGCCTTCACACTCTCCCATGATGGACAGATAGATATGCAATAGATGCCGTGTGTGCAGAACAGGCCAATATAGTAAAATAGTATGAAATATGGATCTGGGAGGACGTCAAGCAACTTGGTGCCACCAAACAGATGAACCTGAGCCACCCGACCTCCTGTCCACCATGAAGACCAGGAAGGAAGGACAGACCACATATGAGGCAAAGCTCAAGCACACCATTCACACAGATAGGAGAAAAGAATGTCACAGCCCAGCTCTAAAACTAGGACAAAAATGGGAGACACACAGGTATACAAAATAAAGTGGTGTATTTACAACAAAATAATCAAAGCAAGGTAGGTGGGAGGAGTCTGTAAAGCAAGGTAGGGAGTGGTTGAGTGAATGTATGCTGCATGGATCTAGATATGCCCTGCAGCCAGCTGACTTCTTTTTAACTCTGAGGACAGACAGGAGTCCTGTATTCTGAGAGCGGGGAGTACAGGATGGGACGTAAGGTTTAATAAGATCAGACAGTTCTAGTTTAATTGAACATTTTAGTACTTTATGCTGCAGGCCAACAAAACGTTACAATAATCATGTCTGGATGAAATGAAGGTGTGAATTAGGGTCTCTGCGTCAGCCAAGGACAGAAAATACCTCATTTTAGCTTTGTTGCGTAGGTGAAATCCCACAGTTGTTAAGAGTTAGTGTCACTTGATCAAACCTGGTGTCTATGTGCAGCAGGGCCAATGGCCAACATCTCAGTTTTTTTTGCACATGACAAGGCTTTGGTAACTGTTTTCTTACATAGAGGAATTTAATGAGATGTGCAGGATTAAACTATTGTTTCAAATAAAACTTGGTCACTATCTCCTCAGGAGGTTATTGCAGTAGTGATCAAGCGGGTTTGCTTTGCTCCTCAAATGTGTGTTTCTTTCTGACTGTGACTCCTAATTCTGCCTCAGGTTGGGGATCTATCTCGTATGTGGCTGGATGGGCAAGTTAAAAGAATTCAGAGGGAAGTTCTTCCTCCTCTTCATTACTACCTTGATCTTCATGCTCTTCATCACTGTGAAAACACCCAGGACATACAGGTCCATCCCAAAGCCACGTGGGGCTCCAGAATCTTGCACCTTGCAGATTTCTGAGCAGACCATCACCCCCCTCAACAATACCAGTCACTTACTGGTGTCAGCCTACATGGACCAGAGAGTGAAGGGCTTTGATATACGCATCATTGGCATATTTAGGAGAGACTCCATCCAACCCCTTCACTGTCTCTTCTGCTGTGCTGGCCAGTTATCAAGGACAACTCCAACAACAATTTTACAGCACTCAGACAACTTTGGTTTTCCCTTCGCCACTACAGATGTCATGTGTCAGATACCTCAAAACTGCAACGCTACACATGTTACTCTTCTGACTCAGCCAGACACAATAGGGGTATTTGACCAAACATGGCTCCCCATTAGAAACAAAAAGATCAATGAGGAGGAGGAGAAAAAGTTGCAGTTTAACTTCACAGTCTGCGTCTCCAACCTGTTTGGAGACTACAACAATGTGCTTCAGTTTGCACAGACCCTGGAGATGTACAGGTCAGCACAGCAACTACACCACAAACCGCAATGTCAAAAATGACATTATACAGTCATTTCTGTGACTGTAGTCATTTCTTGTATTAGTGCATACAAGTTTTGGATCTGCATTATTGGGTTGATTTTCAAAAGAAATAATATAATGACAACAAAGCTAAATTTAATTTTATTGAAAACTACAAATTGAAAAATAACAAATTGATGCGTGTTAACACTTGTAGAATGTGTTTTGTTTTGTTTACTCTACTAACCAATACAACTATCCGAACTACATTTCCTTTATCACGTTTATTTACATCATGCTAGTTGTTTTCCCCATGTTTCCAGTCTTTGTGCTAAGCTAAGCTAACCGTCTGTGGGCTCCAGCTCTAGTTGGATCTAATAAATGTATTTTCCAAATGTCAAGCAATTCCTTAAACAATTACAAGCATCAAAAGCAAAAGAACAATTTCAAGTCTACTGTAACAGGTATTGCTGCTCCATCCTTGTATTCATCAATGCATCTGTGTGTGGAGGTGTGGTAGAGCGTGCAGTGTCACCATGGTGCATGCAAATCTTTGCTTTTTATTGTTTGTGTGCTTGAACTCAGACATGCCAGAATACATATATAGGACAACATGCTGTATTATACCTGTATGTTTACTAACTAAACTAAACTTGATCTCAACAACCCTTGCTAGCACTTATGTCTTGTTTATTTAACTTATACTACTTGTAGCATTGAACATGCTTTTAGTTATTTCTTTAAAAGGGATAGATTCCCAATTTTGTAAGATATCTAGTTTGAATGCACTTATTGTAAGCCACTTTGGATATAAGCCACTGCTAAATGTATATAATGTAATGTAATGAGTGTTAACCTTTGCCTCACCGTTCCCCAGGCTGCTGGGTGTGAACAGAGTGGTGATCTATAACACCACCTGCGGCCCGGAGCTCGACCGCCTGCTGCAGAGCTACAGCCAGGAGGGCTTCGTGGAGATGGTTCCTTGGCCCATCGACCAGCATCTGAATCCATCTCGTGGCTGGCTCTTCTCGAAGCATGGAGGGGACGTGCACTACTTCGGCCAGTTGGCAACACTTAATGAGTGCATTTACAGATCCATGGAGCGGTCCCGCTACGTCCTGTTGAACGACATAGATGAGATCATAATGCCATACCAACACAACAGCCTGATGTCTCTGATGAACATGCTCCAACAGCAGCATCCAAATGTAGAGTATTTTGTGTATGCATTTCATAATAACATAACATTTTACCTAAACTTATTAATCATATGTAGTATTTATTTAGACTCTATTGTCTTTCCAACTTCCATGCTGCACCTCATATTTTGCAGGCGGGGGTGTTCCTCATTGAGAACCACATCTTTCCCAAGAAACCCTTTGAGGAAAGTATAAAGGGCCCCCTGCCCCAATGGAGAGGGGTGCCAGGCTTTAATATACTGGAGCGCATCTACAGGAAGGAGCCCGACAGAAAGATATACCACCCTCACAAGATGATAGTTCAGCCAAGGTAGGCTGACTTCTCAGATTATTGGTGAAGTATCAGGGGAAGTGTTGTTTATAAAAGTATTGAATATAATAAGTAGCAGTATTCATGTGATGCTCAGTGAATGTGTGGCTGACCAGGTGTGAATGTTTGTGTACATCACAGGATGGTGGAGCAGACCTCAGTACATGAAGTGCTCAAGATGTTTGGACAAAAGTTCAAGGTTCCACCAGACGTCTGTCGGATCATTCACAGCCCAATCAGTACCCCGACGCAGCGGCCGCTGGAGCAGCTCCATGTGGACACCCGACTGTGGGACTTTAAAGACAAACTGTTCCCCACTGTGAGCAAGGTGCTGAGGAGAGCGGGCCTGAGTTCAGAGGGGCAGAGCTGAACAGGCTGAGTGTATACCTCAGCAGCAGGGTTAAGGTTAGCAGCACTCAAAAATATGTTGGTACAATCAAGGCAGGAAGTGGATGACACTCTCCTCCTGCAACAACATTTCTCAAAAGATGCTTGTAGTGGGAAAATACAACACATCTTCTGTTTTTCCTGAAATTCCCACGACAATGCTGATGAGGTGAGGACTCTCACCTGTTTTAATGCTGCTTATGGGTCAATTTGAAGGGTCAGGATTCCTAGACTTTGCTGTTTACCTATCTGACATCTTGGAGTGGATGTCAAGACATCCCCTTTGCTAAAGTTCTGGCTCCAGATTGGTGCAAGTCTGGACAACAGACTCTCCCATCTTCCGCCGCAGGCTAAAAACCTAACTTGCAAACAAACAAACTGGTTTTATTGTATTTACAAGTTGCACTACCTGATTGACACATCGGTGTAAACCTCTTGTAGCTGCCTGAGGAAAAGCTACTCGTCTACCTTGGTGCCATTAAGTGTCTGTAATCTACTCACATATTTTGCATACTCAATTATCTCGCTTTTCTGCATTCAAGGGCTCCCGTCCTATTTTCTGTGTTTTATACTGACCCATTTGGGAAGTCTTCTTCCTCTTTTTTTGTGGACAAGAGATGACAAGAGAGGCTTACAGACTTAAAGACAAAGATGAAAGATGCCATATTCACTGAGATGTCCTGTTTATTTGTTAATACAATATAGTTGTGATAAAGTGCCATCTGTCATGATGAGAGTACAATACGATGCAGCAACAGAGAATGATGGTTAGTGCTCTGTGGTGACATCTGCTGGCGGAAAACAAGTTTTACTCTTCAAAGTTTGACTCCCAGTAAGATTACTTCTCCTGATGACAACAATTATCAGTTTGTGACTATTACTATCACTACTACTACAACTACCAATACTAATCGTCATCCTCAACATAAACTGAGTTCATATTGTAAAAATTGCAATACAAATTTTAAATCACAGTGAAAATGATAATATAAACATCATACTAAACATACCATAATAAACAGCCTATATGTCAAATCAAAATCATCACATATAAAGCAGAAAGTGTTATGAACAGCGTTTTACTTACAAGTAAGGCAACTTTTTTCACCATTCACATCAAAAGAAATTCAACACCAACTTATCCATAATCTTTCTTTAAACAGGGCCCAGATTTCCTTGTGTGTTGAAGGTGGTGCCAAGGGGAGCCTTTTGTATTTTTGCTCCAAGGGCAAAGGATACAGTAGCCTTCAAATTTCCAAAGGCACTCGGCGTGTGATACTATGTAGTTAAGTAACTTGAGTTCAAGAAAGGATGAAGTTCGGTATCGATTCACTGCATCACCACAGGGCTTCAACAGAAATGGGGACATCAAGGATCCAACACATAACAAATGATTCGGATATAGTCAGCAAGCTGTGGTGAGACAATACAAGGACTTATTTGTCTAAATGTATTAGCTTAGGGCCTATAAGTTTCAAGCTAAACTTATTGAGAATCTATTCATTTTTATTGTATTTAAGTGCTCTATCAAAGTGAAATCTGAGAAGGCATTAGCTTGTGTGAGAGTAAGAAAGAAAAACCTCAAAGGCTCAGGTATTTTATTTACTTTGCTTTATTGATCTTTATTGATTATTGAACTTTAATAATCCTGCATTCGTGTAGTTATGTCAGTTGTAGTTATGTAGCCTTTTGATTTAACTTGATTTAACTTGATTTAAAGGAGTCTTCATTAGTATCTGCATTTTTCTGTTGGAACCAGGTGAGACAACCCCCCCCCCCCCCCCCCCACTTCCCCTTTCTGAAATGTCATTAACGCGGGTAACGCAGGTAAAACTAATTCTTGGCCTCCATGGTGAATTGACACAGTAAATGCACACATAAAAGGTGAATACACAAAACAATGTGTATCGTATTTCACGTTATTTCTATTTGAGACATCACTAACTGCTGCAAATCTACTATCTAACAGCAGAAGAATAAGCCACTGTGTGACAGGAAGTTTTCACCACAAAGCAATTCGGAGTTGCAGTCAACTTCCTGAAAAGTATGCACACAGCAAATGCAGAATATGGATCATCTACACAAAACAGTTTGCTCCATTAGAGTTTGGTGTTTTTAACGTAGCATCTCTGAACTAGTCTGTTGTTGCAACACAAAGAGGAAGATCAAAAAGTAATTGAAAGTATTCTTAAAGGGAAATTCCAAATGGATGTGCAGCATTTTAATATTAGGATACTCTGATGATGCTACCCCGTTAGTATTTCTAACCATGTAACTTTAATACTTCATCATAAAGCCAGTTAGAAGAAGTAAGAAATGGGAGGGACACAATGAAGTCAGTGGTTCTTCAACAACAAAAACAAGTATATACGAGTAATATAACTGTTATTTTCTTCATTTATATACATTTATATCATCTGGGTTACCATGCTTTCAGTAATAACGTCAGTATACCAAAAGGGCCATTGTTGACTTTACTGAAGCCTTCTCCTAGGAAAACACAGGCCACATACAGCCTGCAGGTTGTGACACAAACTGATGTACACAAGACAAACTTTCTCTGAATTTGTTTAAACTGATCCACCTCCTTGTAGCTGTGAAACGTAAACTCCAGAAGTGTGGTGTAGCTGTTGTGGGCTGACAGCAATTTGAAGGAGCAATATCACCTGGTATTCCTGGAGGATGCGACTATAATTAGCTTATAATGCCTTTAATGGTGCGTTTTATTGTGCGACATGCAATATTAATACTTGATTAATAGGGTTATTTGCTATGATGGTCTGTTTGTGTATGTGGCACGTGGTGTTAATAGCTTTTAAACCATTACACAAGATAGAAACCTTTTCTTTCTTTACTTCTCTTGTCTGCGTTTGATTAGTTTTTATTGTGCTGCGGAGCGTTTCCTCGAAACTGTGCGCGAGTCGCTCCACCTTGGGGAGTGCTGGTCACGCCCAGAGATGAATTTCAACCGTACTTAAAAATGAAAATACAGGAAGGGAGGACATAATGACAGAGGTGGGGGTGGCAGCTAAATGAGCACGAGTCCGGCGTGAAGAGTGGGCAGCTAAATAATGGCAGCGTAAGTGACACCTGCAGAAACCAGAAAGACGGGGCCATTAGCCCACACCCTCACCTACATGTTGTCAGTCGCCAACAGTCTTACAACAGGACGGACAACACTTCAGCTTTGAGTGAGTTACTGTATGTTCAATATGCTCTTTATATTAATATTCAAACTAATACGAATTCGCTGATGAGTACTTCCTCTCCTGGGCTCTAGAGACGTGTGGCTTTAGTTTACTACATACCTTCTTCTCTGTTAACGGTAAAACGCTGTGATATTCATTGAATATTTCCTACAGCGTTCACGCGACACACTCAATAATGACTTCATAGTATTTGCAGTGTTTTGTCTCGTCCATATTATAATATGTGGTTTGCGGCTTCGCTACCATGCAATCACTAGTTGTGTATCAAGTTTGTTATTGTTACAATATCCTAATGGCAGTCTTGGCATTCATATTGAATGGTGAGTTTATATTGGCTACTTTCTGTTAGCAAATGTATCTTTAAATTCTCTTGCAGGAAGTTAACAGAGCTTCTGTTCTATTTGTTTCCTTATTAAATGCATGTAATCTGATATTTTAATACTTCTAAGCCTACACCTGTTCCAAGGAAAGTCTACTCACTGATAGCCTCATAATAAAAACATAGCCTTACTTTCTTTAGACTAATTCATTCCTGTAAATCTGTTTGCAACTGTTTGTTCCTTTTCCCAGAACTGAACGCAGTAAAGTAGATGAGCATGTTCATCCGGCACCAGTGTACATTAATACTGGAAGTACACGACAACAATTACGTTCTGATAGTGTGCAATTCTTATCTCCAAACATGGCGTTATCTCCAGTGTTTTATCTGAACTGTTGTCCCTCCATATAAACAGTATCCTCATACTCAACACACAACGTGTATGCTTCTCACTGTGAAAAAGTTCAGGGTTCAGTTTGTGAGAAAACAGACAACTGGTTCCTTTGGTTCCTTTGCAGCTGTAATGTAAGATGAAGTGTACTTTCTTCATATTTGTTCTGAAACTGGCAATACATTTGATTGGTAGGACTGGTCGATCTAGGTGCTCTTGTTTCAGGAGGATACATGAAGAGCGTGAAAGACGACATACTTTTCACCTGCGCAGTTGTCAGCTTTGATTACGTTGCAGCCATTGAACCTGTTTGACGGCTGCCTGCTGATGCAATCTGCTATTAGTCATTAAAAAATAAAAGAATAGGTAAAGATTGACCAGGTTAAAAAATACTGGAACTACCTTTTAAGTGGTAGACAGAGACTTGAGAAGGAGAACTTCCTTGTCCGGTGTATCTTACCCTGATTTTGAAATGATGCATGGAAAAGTCATGCTGCGCCACAGGAAAGAGAAAAGGAGCGGTTCTGTTTGGCCATACATCTTTGACTAAGCCGTTGGTTGTTGCTCGACCAGTGTAAGGCTTAACCTCTGCTTTTATGGGTAATGTTTGCCAAAGTTGTGGGAGACTCACATCACATCATATTACCACATTAACTTTAAACCACCGGCACTGTTAAATAAATAAAGGTAGGATCAAGGCCAGAGTGGCCCAGTTTAAGGCTTTCAAAACTAAAATCACAATCTGCAGCTCAAATCAATTTCACGTTTACTTTCACCTTTACATTCTGGTTCAATTGTGGGCAACTATGGCACCGTGTTTTGTTCTCAGTTGTGATAACGAAGCGCTTTTAATTCGCTGCCGCTCTGAATTGGATCTCTAACCAGCTTCTCCATGGCAACGGCGGCCCTTATCTTAGCTTAGATTACAGTTAATTTGTTGTCCGCCCCTGCCTTGCATAGCTCTTGGCTTGTAGAAAGCAATTGTATTATACACCTTTGCTTTGTACCGTTGCATCATTTATTGCTGGCTAAAATCAGTTTGTATCATGGATCACGTTAGCTGGTGAAGTAATTTGGCAAGCTAGCCAACTAACAGATCCACTCAGATCGTGAGCAAGCTAAGGGTAGCCAGCCAGATGTAACTTAGCTATTTAACTGACGTTATCCACTCAAGACAGTAGAAAGTTGGGGAGGGTCTAATTCTTTAAGTTACATTACAATCCGTTCACACATTGGCAATAAAAAGCAATTAATACATATAAATTGTTACATATAGTACTTTAAAGGATATCGCTTAAAGAAACCGGTGACCCCCCCCATTTTGCAACTCTAATGTGTTGCACTTGTCACCTTTTTTGTGAGCTAAGCAAGAGGGCAAGATGATTAATGGTCATTTCATTTATGTTTTTCAAGCAGCAGAGGTAATTCTTTAGCTGCATGTGTGTGTGTGTGCATGCATCACGTTACAGCTGTTAAGCCCTATAAACATTTTCTGATTGATTTTATTTGCTGGGTATGACATATGTCTGCAGCATGGTGCATCAGTGAGTAGCACTGTCACCACAAAGCCGTAACACCCCATTTTCAACCTGCCATACAGCTTGTTCAGCCTTTCTGGGTGGGTTAGCTTGCTTTTTAAGAAATCTTTATTAAATTTTAACAAAGCAAATACACAGTAAAACAGCCACATATATAAACATACATAAACATCTGTCTATGTGTGCCTTGTGATAGCCAGTGGGGGAGGGGGCAAAATGAATAAATACATGAAATGAGTTAATGTTTTATAAAAGGTGTTCTGTATACCCCAGAAGAACAAATTTCTACTCATGCAAATCTTATTGTACTCTACATTGTTGATGGATGTTGTTTTAGTCAGGGATGCGTGGAATGTGGTTGTTTCTCAGTTAAGTCCCTAACAGGTTGGACCATCCTCTGAAGTGAAACTGGAGTTCGACAAGTTTGCCTTCTTTGGTTAAATTTGAATGTCCCCATGCATGAGTCTGACTGATTGTTAGTGATGCCTTATACAACAGAAGAGTCACTTTTGCTCACACGCTAGACCATGATGGTGAACATAATAGGCATTCTACCAGCTCCCCAAAATATTACAGACCACATGACTTGTGTTCTCGATGGCTGCTACAGCCCTGCCCTTAAATTGATTGTGATTGATCTTCAGTTCAGACCTACTGAGAACAAAAGTTTTATTTTTACATTGAACATCAAGCTAGACTCGTAGTTCCTAAAACGTATTGCGGTATACATTTATGAGTTATTAAATACATCTGTACAATCAAGTAATCCAATACAGTAGCCCTGCAGTAAATGCTATTTGATTGCAGTAGACTGAGAGGTGTTTCTAATGATGTGACCCCTTCATATATGTACAAAACATTAGAAACACCTTTCAATATTATGTCTAACTGCTGATTAAAAAAAGCCGAAGGAAATGATTTATTGCTGAGCTGTTTTACTGGATTGCCTTACATTGTACAAGTGACTCTAATAAACGAATAAACTCTACATGATGGAAGAACATGAAGCCAAATTCACATTGGGATCAAGAAAACAGGTGCTGGTGAAGATTTTGAGTTTCACTGATCACTATTGTAGTAACGGCACAGCTCAGCTTCAGCCGTCAGTGTGTTTGCTTTGCTCCTCAAGTGTGTGATTCTCTCTAACTGTGACTCCTATTTGTGCCTCAGGTTGGGGATCTATCTCGTATGTGGCTGGATGGACAAGGCAAAAGAATTCAGAGGGAAATTCTTTTTCCTCTTCATTACTACCTTGATCTTCATCCTCTTCATCACTGTGAAAACACCAAGGGCATTCTGGTCCATCCCGAAGCCACATGGACCTCTGAAAACCTGCCCCTTGCAGATCTCTGAGCACACCATCACCCCCCTCAACAATACCAGTCACTTACTGGTGTCAGCCTACATGGACCAGAGAGTGAAGGGCTTTGATATACGCATCATTGGCATATTTAGGAGAGACTCCATCCAACCCCTTCACTGTCTCTTCTGCTGTGCTGGCCAGTTATCAAGGACAACTCCAACAACAATTTTACAGCACTCAGACAACTTTGGTTTTCCTTTCACCACTACAGATGTCATGTGTCAGATACCTCAAAACTGCAGTGCTACACATGTTACTCTTCTGACTCAGCCAGACAGAAGGGGGGTATTTGACCAAACATGGCTCCCCATAAGAAACCAGAAGACCAATGAGAAGGAGGAGAGGAAGTTGCAGTTTAACTTCACAGTCTGCGTCTCCTCCCTGTTTGGAGACTACAACAATGTGCTTCAGTTTGCACAGAGCCTGGAGATGTACAGGTCAGCACAGCACCACAAAGCACAGTGACACTGTCTAAAGAAAAGGGAATATTGTAAGCATTGCAGGTACTTTTGCAGTGCCGTATTATATGTGTTTCTGTTACTGTTACTGCTGAGTAGGGCTGTCATATATGTATATATACATATATATATATATATAAACTAATGCGTAATTCGTTTGAATTAATTTCGAACGGAACCCATATAGTATATAACATCATTACAGTTTGTATATTTAATTTTTTCAAAAAGTGACAACCCTATTGCTGAGTAATGAATGATCGGATGTTTTGTTGTTTCTGGCTTTACACTTTCTTACCAACTTATAGTGGTATCTAGCCCTTCACATAGTTTCAGGTTTATTTGTCCGGGTTTTGAGATATCCATCTATCCATCCAATTTCCGCCGTAGGAGAGTAAATATTGGACAATTACATTTGCCAGGTGGCAAGAAACACAACTCCAATGATAATGTTGCTCCGCATTTGCTAGATGCAAAAATCAAGTTTGCCAAATCAACTTGTGTTTTGTTTACAGGTTTGGCCTCAGGTTACTGCAGGTAGAAATGCAATTTAAACAAAAATGTGCGCATCTCATTTTAACATTTTATTTGAATGGAGGCAGGAATATCTCAAATGCTTTGCATATAAAACCAAAACTGCCTACATGGCTAGATACCACTAGAGCTAAATGAGAAAATATGTTGTGGGGTCATTAAGCCTTTGCCTCACTGTTCCCCAGGCTGCTGGGTGTGAACAGAGTGGTGATCTATAACACCACCTGCGGCCCGGAGCTCGACCGCCTGCTGCAGAGCTACAGCCAGGAGGGCTTCGTGGAGGTGGTTCCTTGGCCCATCGACCAGCATCTGAAACCATCTCGTGGCTGGCTCTTCTCACAGAGCGGGGGGGACATACACTACTTTGGCCAGCTGGTGACACTTAATGAGTGCATTTACAGATCCATGGAGCGGTCCCGCTACGTCCTGTTGAACGACATAGATGAGATCATAATGCCATACCAACACAACAACCTGATGTCTCTGATGAACATGCTCCAACAGCAGCAACCAAATGTAGAGTATTTTGTCTATGCATTTGAGAGAGACAAATATTACATCCACATTTTAGGATCATATTTGATATTTATTAATATTTATATTCTCTTTCCATCTTCCATGCTGTGTCACGTTCTGCAGACAGGGGTGTTCCTCATTGAGAACCATGTCTTCCCCAAGAAACATTTTGAGCCAAGTGGGAGGTTTCACCTGCCTCAATGGAACGGGGTGCCAGGAGTTAATATTCTGGAGCACATCAACAAGGAGGACCCCGACCGAAATATATATCACCCGCACAAGCTGATTGTTCAGCCAAGGTAGGCTGAATTTGTCAGACTGAAAAGTTTCTCACTCAGTAGTTTGGTTGAATAAATATTTGGCTACAAGTCATTTTGTAAAACATTATATTTGTTATTTAACTCTGCTATTAGCTAAAACTTGTCATTAATACTTACCTTCCCTTGGACATAATAAAACTGATGAAGATTGATGCCTCTCCCAACCATGCACACATTACTGCCAGGTGCACTGGGTTAGATTAAAAACTATGGCCTCAACATCACTAAAAGGAAACCCAACAAATAATG
Organism: Enoplosus armatus; assembly: GCF_043641665.1. Classification (NCBI taxonomy): domain Eukaryota; kingdom Metazoa; phylum Chordata; class Actinopteri; order Centrarchiformes; family Enoplosidae; genus Enoplosus; species Enoplosus armatus. Next base: position 15,387,069 of record NC_092194.1, read on the forward strand.
GCGCCACTAGGGCGTCTTCCAATACGATCGCAAAGAACTGGGCCAATTCAAACACACTAGATCAACAAATTACAACTTACTTGTTGGGACAAGCCCTTAATTTCAGACAAATCAATGCACGTAATTTTCATTAATTTGTGTCTCTGTGTCTGCCAGGATGGTGGAGCAGACGTCAGTGCATGAAGTGCTCAAGAACTTTGGGCAACGGTACAAGGTTCCTCTAGAGGTTTGTCGGATCATTCATGTCCGCGCTGCACTGCGGGGGAGTTTAGCGCTGGAGCAGCTCCATGAGGACAAACGACTGTGGGACTTCAGCGATAAACTGATTCCCAATGTGGACAAACAACTGAGGAGAGCAGGGCTGCTGAGCTCAGAGCAGCCGAGCTGATGGATGGGATGGACAGACACTCGGGTTGAATCTGACGATGAATGTACACCCTCACCAGCAGGGACATTTAATAACATCCTGGTTAAATCTGGGCTTCTGTTGAAATGCTGTCTTATTTTGCACCATGGTCCTAGCTCTCAGCAACAACAGCCATAATGCTGGTGCTGATGCTAAGAACTGCACTTGAATCGAATGCTGCTCAGCTGACAATATTTGAAGAATGTTAAACTTTTGAAGAACGGTAGATGCACTGAGTGCTTTGAGTGTGACAAATGGTTTGTTAAGAGTTGCATCTTTAACCTCAAACTGCTGTTTTGAATATGCAAACGAAAGATCCCATGTCTACACACTCTGAGCACATTCTCCTCATCCAACATTGTTGTTCATGTAGAGGTCAATGTGGGTGGAAGTTGCAAGTCACTTCCTCCCGCATGATGAAACGTGAAATGATGCTCACAAATAAAAACAATCATGCTGTGTCCGCTGTTGTTTGTTAGAATGACAATGATAAACCTTACTGCAAGTTGTTGCAGTTAATTACCTGAAAGGTCAAGGCACTAAAATCAAAAGAGCCGGTTAAGAGCCTTGGTGTTTTAATTGATTCTGACTTAAGTTTTAACGGTAACGTAAAAGCAATAACAAAATCAGCATTTTATCACCTTAAAAATCAGGGGCCGCATGACAAAACAAGATTTGGATAAATGGATTGATGCTTTTATTTTCAAACAAAACTGAGTACTCCAATGGACTTCTGACAGGACTTCCTAAAAACCCACTTTCAACGCGATCACACCCACACGGAGCTCCTTCAACCTTGACTGACAGCTGTCGTTTAAGGAAGTTGTAGTTGTTTCCCCCTTGCAGCGCTCCGCCCGGACGATGGAGGAAGCGTGTGTTCACAAAACGCTCGCCCCCAAGATGCTGTGCTCGTGCCACTGAGGTGCTGTGGAGAGGGCTGAGGCCCGAAACAAACCTTTTTGCAAGTTTCATCTGTAGAATCTTGTATTCTAGATGTGAAAAGCAGATTTCATGACTGTCAAGTTATAATTTGAAAATGGGACGACTTAACTATGTTTGTTGTGGCCACTTCTATCGAGAATTAATATATTTGTGAAAGAGTTCTGCATGTAGAAACTCCCGCGCGTGGTGGCTGCCTGTACAATGCTCGGTTGTTAAATTTGTGCGCGAGGACGGACATTTCGCGAGTGGAAGTTAGTGTCTGCGCGCGTGAAACAACATAATTTGCTCGTGAGCATATTTTATCGCGGTCGATGAGGCCATCCTGACTGTCTTAGTGCCCCGACCATTGCAGCTTTTAAATCCAGATTAAAGTACCTTTAACTAAATGTTTTTAAAACCCAAGGCCATATTATCATTGTATTATGTTAAATATTTGTATTTTTATTTCTTTACTCTTTTGTTGTTTTAACGTCTCTGTGCAGCACTTTGAATCGTCCTGTGTTTTTTTTTATTGGGTAAACACAAAATCAATGGCTGTCTGTCTTAAGACTGCAGCTTCACCAGAGAAAATTCAACGACAATGACAAATCTAACATTTGGACTGAAGTGTCTTACAGACACTGTAGCAACTGTTTTCAGTAACTGCCTCATTAATAGAAGTATAAAGGACAATGTGTAACCACAATACATTGGTTACTGGCTAAATGATGGACAAACTTGTACTAAGCATGTTTATAAAGACAGGTGTAAATGCAGAGTGTTTGTTGCAGAGGAGTTTTCCTGAGTTGAGGATCTGCAGGGAGCAGCTGCACAGCCAGGGAGCAGGAAGACCACAGCATCACTGCAGGAGACATGTGAGGGAGAACAGGGATTTTAATTCTACAGCTCAGTGTTGTTCATTTCTTCTTCATTCCCCAGATGTAGGCGATGATCCGATGATGGAAGGAAACTCCGCTGATACTGACTTTTCACATAATATTCTTTATTTGCATCAAAGATCAGGATCAACAGGCATGCACGTCTTGACCTGTACAGCACCCGTAGCCGAATCAGTACTGCTGCCTCGAACACTGTTCAAACTCGTCTTTTATACATTTAGGCATACAGGGGTCCTACTATAACACATGAGTCTGTAAACTTATGTCTCCCTAGGGTCCCTCAGTACCCCAAAACCGATGATAGACAAGTTATTTGCACAGCAGTCTAGGGGTCAGGAAAAGAGACCTCCATAACTCCTACATACCAAGGAGACCTCATCCAGACAATAATGAATCTTATAAGTATGGGGCCCCAACATCTGCTTAGTTGTTCACCTGGAACATTGCATACGTGGTAACTTTGTACTGTATATCATTTTATGAAAAGACTACTTTTATGATTAGTGTCAAATAATACACATCATCAGATCACACATCAGTAAACTGCTGGAGGATCTACACATAAACATTTAGACATGTTGAGCACCCATTCCTCCTGACTCACAGTGTGCATTTACCTGAGCGGGGGAGGGGCCTTCTATAGTCCGATAGTCTAATTTCTACAATCTGACTTTGACTTTTTTTTATTTCAATCTGTGCAGCAGCTGTATCTGCAAGTGTTTATGAAGCATGGACACACTGTGTAACAAGGCTAACGTTAGCTACAGAGGCTAGCGTAATTAGCTTTTTCATCCTGGGCAAGAGGGGAAATACTATATATGGCTCTAAAGCTATATGCTGTCAGTCTGGACCAAAATGGTGGACCAAGGGTTTAAGGTTCCGATTCTTATTTTTCCATTTAAAGCTGCCTTATTTGATTTGTTTTTGGCCACTTCAGGTTCAGCTAAAGGAGAATTAGCTGAGCTCTGCTGTGTCGAAACGAGCACAGGTTTAGTTGAACAGGTGACCGAACAATACACGTGTCTAACTACTGACAGCTTGTGTTACACACTGAATGATGACAATGTCCATCCAGGTGCCAGAGTACTTCTACTGTACTGCAAATACAATCAAAAAGACAAAACGGTTTCCATCAGTACATCTTACATGGGAACAACACAATTATATGGTTGAATCACTAACGTTACCATAAAGCTACACATCTAGCATGCTCAACCTAGATTGGCTTTTGAAGCTAGCGTTAGTTAGCCACCTTATATATATATATATATATATATATATATATAAGGCTGTAGGCTGAGTAAAGTTACATAAATGAAACAAGGCTTAATTAATAGCACATTGTTTGCTTGAGCAATTGTTCAGACGACTGGGGAGGGGGAGGAATCATATACAGTCTTATAATCACCTCAGGGTCTATCTTTGTTCATTTCTTTGCTTTTCGTGAAAATTTTAGTATCTGTAAAATATGTTTTTCTTTTTTACTGAATTGTTTATATATTGCTGGCTCCTTGTGAAATAATAAAAAGTAAATAATATCCTTGTTCAGAATGAATACCTGAACTTCAAACATTACTGGGAACGTTGTGCAAACAAAAAAGTGATTTGCCTGTGAAACTATTCAGCCTCCTTCTCCAGTCCAAGGCTGCTTCTAAGAAAATGTGCTTCAGTAAAGATTGAGCTCAATCTTTCAACAATGACTTATGTGCTCATTGAATCACACAACACAATGAAGGTGGACAGAAAGCCACAATGCAGTTTTCTCACTTCTGTATTGTTTGACAGGATGCAGCAGGCAGAAACAGAGGAGGAGCCCATGTAAACGCTGGATAAAACTCACCTCACTGCAAATACCAACTGCAGCTGCATGGACCAGCCTACTTCTTGGAACAATCCATTATCTCTGTCTGAAATGTCTCCTTTAGAAAAAGTGAGGTTGACTCGTTTTTCAGGACCAAAACACTTGAACACATTTGCATATCTGCCGTTCTACCTGCCCTATCAGCGAGTCAGATATCTGAATAGTGTGACTCACGCCCAGGTGAATCTCACTCTTCAAGTTTGAGATGCCAGAGGTGGAATGCAAGAAAGCACACTGACTCAAGCGGAGCACTTAGTGCTTGAACTTTACTTGAGTATTTTACTACTATTTTACTTCTATTATTCTAGTTTTACATGCCGCTCATTATTTATTTATTTTTTACTTTCCCTATTCACCGTACTTATTTCTGTCTTTGTGCTGCTGCAACAACGGAGTTTCCCCTCTGGGGATCCAAAAAGGTTTATCTTATCTTATGTTATCTTAAATTATGACCATGGCAAAAGTAAAATGCCACTTACACTAATAATGTAACACAACACTCACAGAGGCCATTCCTACTGAGCACTTTTCCTTTTTGATACTTTTAAGTACATTTTGCTAATACTACTTACACACTTTTACTAATACAACACTTTCAATGCAGCACTTTTACTTGTAGCAGTGTATTTTTACATTGTGGTATTGCGTGGGAAGGAGGATGAAGTTCTGGAGTCTTTCTTTCCCTCGGTAATTTCATGGTTTCCCTCTACGTTGTTTCCAGGCAACACTGGAAATGTTATTGTCCCAGTGCCCCGTGGAACTAAACAACAGTATTTCAGCTGACAAGAGCAGTATCAAGGAAATGACCTGGTACTGTACAGTTAGGAAGCGTCTGCTGGTAAGGATGTGCATGCTCATCAAAAATCAAAAGCAGCCTTGGAGATAAGATGCATTATTCACATAAAACTAAGATAAGACTCAATCTTTGCTAAAAGATATTTTACAAGCTTATTTTAAATAACGCTGTCAACTTCTCAGCTGTTGGTACTAATGAAGGACAAGGATCAAATTTGCTTTGGGTTGAAAGAAATGTGTGTGTGTTGTGCATATCCCACAAAGCAGAAAAGGTAAAGCAAACTTCCTCCTTTTCTTTCTGACTCATGTCATATTTTGGATTAGGAAAGAGTTGAGGAACTGGTCATGCAACAGACGGAATATTTCATTGGTTAGTTCATTGGCAAAAACAGATTAACACCATTCTTAAATTAAATAACCCAACACCAATTTGATTGATATTCCCTGGAATGCACAATAATAAAAACACTCTAGGAATTTAGGAAAATTAATAAAAATGGAGATGTCTGTTTTTGCAAATAAACGTTTTCCTGCAGATGGTTTTACACATCAAAGTCTGTTTACAGGTGTTGGGGAGTACTGCTGCATATATGAATAAAAGAAAAAGGTTGTGTAAAAGCTTTTGTGGCTCCAGAGGGAGCTGCGTGAAATATAGTAAATTGCCTCAAGTGATGTAACTTGAGTCAACTCTTGGTTGGGCGAAAATACAAGTTTGCAAATGAAAAACAATCTGGGTTTTTAGAAAGAAGTGAGCTCACCACACCTCTGTAGCCCGCTCCTCATCTCGGCTCGAGGCTACATTAGCTGCTACTAGCAGCTAGTATGCACCCGGTTTGGACTAAAAAAAATACAAACTGTCCATTGTGAGTCCGACAATGTTATAGAAGTGTAATGCTAAATCAGTGGAGCACTTTTAATAAAGCTTTAGTTACAACGTATAAATCCTGGAGTCCATTTCTTTCCCGTTCCACTGTCACTGTAACTGAGAATGTATTTCCTGTATGCTGTTATTTTCAGCTAACATAGAATTAGGAGAAAAAAGCCGGAGCCTAACAAAGTCCCGCTCTCTCACGTGACGACACTTCACAAAAACAAAGAAGTCACCCCACACATATTGGACTCGGACACATTTAAAAAAGCATCATCATTTGGAAACTATTTATTGAACATTTGCAACCAGATATCAGTTAAATACAGAACTTTCAATTCTCTCTCTACATCCCCCAACAGCAGGGACTGGCTCCGCTTCATTACACTGAGAGGAGGGAATGTTACAGGACTTGGTAAGGCGCACATTGTGCTGGAAGTCATTTGGCTTTCTGTCTTCTGATAATAAAGAGAAATCTGAGTCTGCCTCTCAAATGTCCAACACTGCTTCCTCTCCTCGCAGCTAGATCCTGCGCGTACAGACCATGGCAAAATGACACAAACAGGGAGCCGAGAAGAGAAAACCAGTACAGATGACTGAGACACACCCCTACTGAATGCGGTCTGAGATGTGTAGCCATGATTGAAAAGCTAAAAGTAAAATGATCAACGTGAATATATTAGAAAAATGGCAATTAGTCTTTAATAAACACCTCGCCTCACCTACTCCCAACAAGACCAGGGTTATAAATTAAAACAGTCCAAATAAAATCAATCAACCAAGACTTTGGGCCCACTCAGTTCCATTTCAAGACTGGAAAATCCTCATTGGAAAAACAAATGGCACTTTTCAGTCTCTTGAACTGGAATCTAGAATATCAACTTCAATGGAATCGACCCCCAACCCTAAAATCAACTCTTTCTAATTTACATATATGGGTCAGGCGCTCTTCAAGCTTCCACCATTCTAGCAGTTGCTCCCCACAAGAAGGGGAGAGGGGATGTGGGGGTGGTGAGGGGGGGGGGCTCTGTGGTCTTTGAGGGCTAGGCCACGGTTTTGAAGGTCTGCAGTATGAGGTTGGTTTGGTGGATGAGCCGGTTTGCACTGATGAAGACATTTATCGCCCTGGGAACACAGAAAATGACAACTTGAGAAAACAGGCCGGAGACACCGTTTAAACAAATAGTTAACTTTTAGTGAGGAAACAGAATGGGAGCGGTTAGTTAACAAGTGACCAGCTGTGTCACTGCAAACATTCCTGCCCTCGGGTCCCTCCCCTCTCTTTAAAACTCTGCGGTACAATGGAGGACGGCACAGTGTAGATATGCACTAGGAGCCGGATGATTAGATAACAGACAATGTCATAATATCCAGAGGACCTTTTTAAAACACTAACAATGGATGTCAGTTTATTGGCCGGTTCCCAACAACGATAATCAGTATAACCTTGAAGCTCATCGTGTACGTCTTTGTTGGCACTGTGTCACATAAGTGTTGATTCACCTTTGATCATTTTGAGGGATGAAGAGTAAAAACGACAATTCGCGGCTGTGCAGCGGGGTCAATGTGTGGGACTATTTCTTGGCAGAGACTGGCAGAGTCTTGTTGTCACTGTGAGGTTGCCGAGGCAACCAGACTCCCAAAATGTCAAACTATTCATTTAAAAATAACTTAAGGGTATTAATTGAGAATAAGAATAGTCATCAAATCAACAAATCAAATTGGTAATTAATGTCAGCCTTAATCTGGCTCTACCTAAATAGAAGTTTGTGCTGCTCAAAACATTAAAATAAAATCCATTTATAACAATTTAACAGCAACATGTCTTTCTAGAAACACTGAATCCTCTCCTAATGTTCACTCTCCCAGCACCTTTGACAGAACTCAAACAGTGCAATGAGAAGCTGAAGCATCATGTGGGGTGTGTTGCGGTTACACTTACTTTCCGTCTTTGAAGTATGTTTTGAGGGTGTCGCTGAAACTTTTGGAGTATTTCACAAACTCCTTTTTCTGGTGCTCCAGAGCCTTCACAAACAGAATAGACAGAGAAATATCATTTCAAAACAAAAACAAAAAAGAAGACGTGAAAAAGAAGACGAAAAAGTGAGAATTGTACACAGGTGTGTGTGTGTGTGTGTGTGTGTGTGTGTGTGTGTGTGTGTGTGTGTCTCTGTTACTCACTCTGCGATTCTGGTACTGATATTTCTTAATGACATTGTTGACTGTGTCCAGGAGCTCTTTTATGGCGCTGGCTATGTCTCTGCAGGAACAGCAACAGCAACACAAGTGAGGATTTCACAACACAAATACGACCAAGAGGTGCAACAGTCAGTATAACTGAAGTCATTTCCTGTTTTGTCTTTTAACTTCCAGTTGCTATTGCCGGCTACAGCAAGTCAATAGTCTCAGTTATGATCATTTCACACAGCCAACTTTACATTTCTGAGACTTGGAAACACACATCCACGTTTATCAGGAGGTCGTTTGACCAGACACCTCCACAGATATCAGATTTAAGTGATGATCTTTGGTTACCTACAGCATTAACTAGCTTACAACTGGGTTACAAGTAGCTGAGCTAGCTTACATAGTCTAGCAGCAGTAGCTTGATGTTGCTATGGTGAAGATTTTCAAGAGTCTGATGCTTAACTTATCAGTACAATGATGCAGGTTACGGAATTTTACACGATCAATAAAATGTCAGTCCATCACTTCGGTCCAGACACGATGATCTCATTCTGACCAGTCACCATGACAATTAACAATAACATGGCCACCGCACCCAGCACTGTACAGTTTATGTTGCAACTGGTAAAGTATTTGCTAAATTGTAGAAGGTGTTCACAAGCAGCAGATGCCAACTGGCACAACACATCCGGTGTGGACAAAAGAACAAAACTGACTAAACAATGGAGTTGGAGCATGTCCATGTTACTGAAACACAACAGGTCAATAAAACACACTGGAGTTTTTTTATAGTACATGAGGCAGTAGGGGTGAAACAGTTTTGAACAACATCAGGACTGTTGCTGGACTGCAGATATTCTCATTGTTTTTAACTAGCCGAGTCTGTGTACATTACACGGTGCAACATTTAGATTAGATTTAGATTTAGAGGTTAAAGTTACTGAAGGCCTGAACACTGCACCCTGCGGGACGGATCAGCATTTGATTGTAATGTGTAAATTACTTGCATTCATCTGTGATGTGTAAATTGCTGTATCTATTTCTAAACCCAGTGCAGACTTGTGTTTTCAAACAGCATGGTGTGTGTGTGTGTGTGTGTGTGTGTGTGTGTGTGCTCACTGCCAGCACTCACTTGATAGTCTGTAGGAAGCGTACTCTGTCATTGATCTCATCAGGGATTTTGCTGAGGATGTGTTTCAGAGCTCTGGCCTTCTCATTTAGGTCCTGGAACTCCTGCTCGGGCCGGTCAATCATGAACTCTGCAGGAAAAGTGTGTTTAGCACATTCTCAGAGACTCGATGATTTATATAAATGGGCAGACAGACGAGCTGGTAACTCTGGTGAATACCAATACACTGGAGATAGGATGAACATACAGCTGCATCACCAACAAACCTGGATCACTGAGTCACAGAAGACCATTTCCACCATAATATCCCAGTACTTCTATCTCTCATACACTCACCTTCCACATCATCGGCTGCCATGCGCAGTAGGGATTCAGTGAAGTTGATTTGGACGTTCTTTTTCTCCAAGATCTTCATTATGATGTCCTGAGTCAGGCCAGGGTTCTCCCGCTCCGCCTGACAAAATAGGAGCTGAATTAGGCGAGCAGGGCAAGGAAGAGACGCAAGCAATTCACACGAGAGGAAAATAAGATACAGCGCAGTTTGTCTTCTCCAACAAAAGCAAGACGAGGCTCAGAGCTGCAGAGAACAAAGCTGGAACTTTATTGAATGTCAGATGTCCGCTGTGAGCAGTTCATATGAACGCACAAAAGCTCTCCTCCTGAATAATTCAACCTTGAATTACACCAGCCAGGAAGCAGTAGAGACACCAATCAGTGAGACAAGTGAACAAAAGACCCACAAATGCCGTAGTAAAACAGCTGTAAGGTGATCAGATCTCCCTTTGGTTTGGATAACGACAAAGCCACTTCTCCTTCATTAATATTTCATCTGTGAATCTTCTCAACTCTACTGCTCATCAGCAGCAGCACAGAGATAATCTATGGCCACTGGGCTTTTGTTATTCCAGTGCAATCACAGCAGTGTATAGATAAAAAAAAAAAAAAAAAGAGGATCGAGACATTACCTTAAGTCTCATCTGATGACTACAGTCAGGTATCACAACACCAGTCTGAATATCAGCTCTTCTGATGATATATTGATAGCAGTGAGTTCATTCATTTGAATATCAATCATGTAAATGAGCATAATGAACACCATATAAACTGAGCCTACGACTCTACATCACTAATAACAAAGGTAAGACTGAAAAAACATTTTATATGACGTCATACATTATTCATTCACTGAATACTTGAGTTGCAGTGAAATGTACATGGCAACATCATAACAGAACAGAGATTCTGCTTCACATTAGTCCTCTTCAAGAAAACTGACCATGTCCATACTTTTTGGGCCCACACATGCCCTCTCGGTACATACTGTATGTACACTGTTTTCAAGTGGCACAAAAGGCACGAGACAAACAAGTAAGTAATGTGTTGGCAACAGAATTTCTCAGATCGATCGATTAAAGATTGTCCAAAAAAAAACATTTACATTATTTTTGCAGGTGAATCAATTTGAAACATTGCAAGTGAGGAACTCTGACAAAGCATTGAAAAGAAGAGCTACAAGAGACAACATCAAGGCTCCTGTCGGTGAGCATGGGGCACCAACTTTTTTTTTCTTCCTCCAGTCGTCAATTCTATCAGATATGATAACACTGTACTCCCCAAACTAAGTGTTGAGATCTCTGAAAGTGGCGACATTGCTAAAAGTAGGTCCAATATGGCAACAAGCATGGGCAGTCAAATAGTCCTATAGGTTGTAAACAAGCCAGCAGTTTTGCCAGATTATCTAAACCCTTTTATTTGGAAAAACCTAAAGGGAGTGCATCCGTAATGTTTAACCGTAATGTCGCTAATGATCCCTCATTGCCCAAGAAATCAGTGAGCACACACAACTACGGCAAACAGTCAAAGTTGAACTTGGAAGTTGTTTTCAGAACCTCTATTCTGGGGGCTTTTTTAAACTTTTTTGACCGCCCATGTTTGTTGCCCCATTGTTAGAACTGTTCAAATTAGTCGATTAATTGATCGTCAGGAAATTCATTTCATTAATCAGTTTCGTCATTTCTGAAGCATTTCTCTCTGCTTCCAGCTTCTCAAATGTGAAGATCTGTTGCTTTTGTCTTTTATGTTTGTTAGTAAACTGAATGTCATTGGGTTTTGGACCATTGGTCAGACAAAACAAGACATTTGATGACGGCTCTGGGAAATTATGATGGGTGTTTTTCACTATTTGTGCCATTTCACAGTTAAAACAATTAATCAAGAAAGTAATCTGTAAATTAATCAATAACAATAATATTTACTAGATGCAGCCCTAATTCATTGCACCTGTTTTAGCGCCGGCGCAGCGTTCCAAGATCTCAGCTAGAGGTGGTGGCCGGAGCTATGAAAAAAGATCTCCAGATGTAATAAACTGTAGTTATCCTTGAATGTAGCAGCACAACTAAACTGCAAACACTGTTTGCTGGAGTCATTTTACTTGAGTTGTTGCGGCACTTCGTGGCACTGTTCTGACTAGTTCCCATTACCTTAAATAATAAAAACATGTGGAGTGACCCTGTTGTTATGTCATCCTAAAACTGGAAAGTTACGGCTTCAACCACAGTCACAGCTAATGTGTATGCATGTTCCTGTCTGTGTCCTTGAGGAAGGAACTGAATCTTTGGCAGAATATTGGTTTAGAGCATCACATAAAATGTAACTGCAGTTGCAAAACAAAATGGGTAACTGGGATGCAGCCTAGATTTAAACCAAAGATATTATGACAGGAAGTTGTGAGGGTCATGGAGTGGTAATATTGTACTCCTATGTTTCAGGTAATCTGATCCATGCATAGTCCTACCTTTATGAAGGCTGCTCTGAGTGTCTGAGCTGCTGATAGGTTGATCCTCTCCAGCTAATGGAAAAAAAACACACATTATAACAGCCAAATCTGGACATGTTATGTCTATTGCTGTGTCACCTAACGTCTGATAAGAACTCGCAGGGGTTTCAACAGCAGCTGCATGCTAAGTTCAACCAAATTTCTCTGGTGATTCAAAGGAACGCCACAAGATAAAGCATCTCATTTTCTTTGGAAACTGGCATGCAAATTGGTTTCACTTGTCCAATTTCCCAGTTCAGCAACCATAACACTTGGAAATACCACTGTAACATTATACAGTGTGTTTCACCATTTATAGTTGCACTTTTGGTTGTCACAATAATAATCAGTCTAATACAATTGTAAACCATGTGTATAACACTTTGCTCCTCCTATAATAACTGTCTCCTTACACTGCAGGTACACATACTGCGGCATCAATAATAATACATTAGGCTACATTAAAACTGCAGTGGGAATCAATATTACGATATATTTATGCTTTTTTTCTCAGGGACTTGTAGCATCAGGTGATTTGCCTAAATTACAGACTGGCCACATGCCATCTTTAATGGTGCATTAATGAATATATGGTTGCTAGGGATTGATCATTTAAGTTTCCCCTTATTTCACTACGTAACACAGCAGATTCAGTGGGGATAAAAACACTCATCTTCTGGCAAATAAAAGGTCAAACTAATACTGTACAAATATGATTCAACCAAATACTGACAAACACTTTTACCTCATTGAAAACTGGGTACATCACGGCGTACAGCGTCATGGATACCATGGAGTTTGTCTCCGCTTCATTCTTCATCTCCTCCATTGTCATCCTCCAGGGAGGAGCAGCTCTTGGTGAAAAGGTGAGGAGGAAACTGCAGCTCACACACACTCACACATACACTCACCCACTCACACTCACTCACATACACTCTGAAAACCACACAAGCTCCAGAGTGACAAGAGCCTGGAGAAAGAAATTGAAAGGTTTTTATCTGTATGGCAAGACATTGAGTATTTTGGTAGTTCCCTGATACTTAGTTATTAGTAGTGGAAGTGTGTATGAAGTGGATCGGGTACTGTCTATGATGTGACCAATCTACATCAAATACAGTTTCTTCTGCAGTGTCATTATACAATTCAGTGTTTCAGCTGTCAGTTACATTCATTCAATCTAAGGTGGCTGAGGACTAGAGGCACATCAATCCCTGGCGTCATGTTGCCTGACATGAAAATGATTTTGATGAGCTCCTTGCAGTGAGGTATAAAGATTTAAAATTTGGGAAAGCACAGGTATCAGATTGGCACTTAGTTTAGGCACTGGAATTGCTATTGGGCGATAATAAAGTTTGATCTGTATGCACTGAACAGGACATTTTACTGTTAAAATATCAACATGCCAACACTCTCTGATGGACGAACCATGACAATGAATCTGTATTACCTAAAAACATATCTTTGGCATTTCTCTACTGCAATTTCTTGTTACTTATCTGCTAACATATTAGCTGATACTGATATATACCAACCAATATTGTATATCTAAGCTACTATATGCTCTACTATGTATGTTACAAACAAGCAGTAAGAGATGACTTGTTGGTTTGTTTAACATGAAGGAGGGGAGTGGCACAGTTATAAGTTACCTGGCTGATGACAGAAAGGCCAATGTGACCAAACAGCAACTTAAATGTGTAATAATGTAAATTATAAGGAAACAAGGAGCAGTCATTACAAGCAAGATCCCCTTCCTATTTAACTGTTTAGATACATTTATAAGAGTCTGATTTAAAGAGCAAGAATACCTTCCTGACAAAGTCATGTTTGGCAGTGTAGCTCAGTTGTTAGCTAACGTTAGCTAAAAAGTAAGCATTTGAGTACACGGTTAAACTTTATCAATTACATGTGCCATTCGTGAGCTGTCCAATATTTAAAATATACAGTAAAATTACGGTTCGTCAGCCACAGTGTCTGACGCGCTGGCTGGCAAACTGGCAGGCTGCATTGACTAGCAAACTGGATGTATTCAGTCCCAGGTAACAGCTAGTCGGCTCAGTGGACATTGCTAACAAAGTAGCTGATGTACCATTAACTGAGTTTTCCTGTTTAATTAAAGATAACAGACTATCAAAATCCATTTTCAGAACGATAACTGACTGGGTATAGTGACAAATTTATCGCGATCTAGCCGTAAAGATACCCAATTGAGGCCTATGGCCGACCAAATCGATGGTAGCGAACTGCTAGCAGTTAACAGCGTAGCTTACGTGCTAGCTACAGTAAATTGGAGATTTGTGTTTGCTGATGAGGTAAAACACGTCAACAAACTGCTTAAGCACATATGTGTAAATCGGTGTATGCGTGTCAAATGTGTACTCGTATCTACCTTTGGTCTGACTTCTTAAATGGGTTGGTTACGCCGTCGATTGCCTTTTAGCTGCTATGTTTTCTTTACAACTTAAGGCGGAAGTTTTTTAGGACTGGCCTGAGCGACATCTTCCGGACCGTTGCTACGTAAACACACGGCGTCCAATCAGAGGGCGGATGGATATAGCGTCATATAAAATGGTTACATTTCTGTTATTGTATTTTTGAGATACTTACAGTCCATTGAAGACCAATGTTTTACCTTGTTACCTTGCATTTTTTAAAATGACAATGTATGTTCTCATCTCATATTTATTGTCAGAATTATGTAAAATTAATTAATCTGATAAGATGATGGTGACATGACAGAACGCAAAATGAAAAGAAAAGGGATCTTCATATGCACATACACCTTTAAAGTCACGAATCAATCTTCTAAACATTTTTGGCTGTCAGTCAGTTGGAGCAAACAATTTTAAGAAGTCATTTTGGGTTAAGGTAACTTGTGATGTAAAAAAAAAAAAAAAAAGGAAGAAGAGAAAACTCAACATCTTAATAGAAAATTAAAATGTTAGTTGCAGCCCTAAAATAATACCTTTTGACCAGCCTGCTGAAATGATAGCTACCTGATCAAATGGAGCATCTTTTGCCAAGAACAAATATGGTGGTGTTTTTACCCAGGTATATACACCAGGACGCAGTTAAATAATATTGTTTCTTTTCCCCAAATTGCCTCATGGCAATCTCTACATGTCCCTATAACATTCTACACATGTCAAGAGGTCAAGGGTCTAATTTTCTATCTTTCGTTTTTCCAGAGGAATGCAGAGGTCATCTTCCAGCTGTCAGTTCAGTTGTCTGGTTAGTATCACTCTGATGGATCAGAGGAGTGCAGGCTCCAGGCAGATAAAGCCTTCAGGCAATATGTCTAATAGCATACCAGAGATGAAATATTCTGTTTTTTTGTATTTGCTCTTTTGTTGTTTTTTTAACCTCTTCTTGTTGTAAGAGCAAAAAAATGGCTATAATGGTTGTAATTTCATTAATTTATAATTTATAAAAAAAAAAGAGAATGAGAGAATATTACTGGTGTACATACTGTACAGTATGTAACCACAGTGCTGTCAAGTTCCTCCTCTTCCCACTGTTTCCAGTTTACATTCATCAGTCTGTATTTTGTGTTTAAAAGACAGTATGCTGTCATTTCAGTGGCCATGCCATACCTCACCTGTCCACCTGTCACCTTCAGTGAGCCACCTGATCTCACCACCTGCCTGCTCATGCCCATTAGCCAATCAGCTTCTTTTTGTACATACAGTAGATCTGGTGACAGTGAAGGCCACAGCCTTTGATTCACTTCATTTTCAAACTCTTTAAATCAGGCAATGATCCCCGCGGCCTGTATGGACGCATCGTGATTGAAAAAATATGTTACATGCAGAATCAGTAACATCTTTTAAATAATTTCAAAAGCCTTTCACTGATGTCATCCCAAGGTTTTATTTTTCAGTTCATATGTTTTTTCTGTTTTATTGGTTAAGTTTAATATTTTATGTACCTGATTTTAATTCATTGTTTTTCAACACTTTACAACTTTGTTTTGAAAGGTGTTATATAAGTTGTTACAGTATATAGGTTTATCATATTAATTTAATCAATGACTGCATTTGTTAGATTCACCTTATTCAGGGGTTTCCTTTAATTTGTCATCCATCTGTAGATATTGGTTATATTGATGAGAGCTCTTCCTACCAGTTGTTAGTTGACTGTTGTCAGACTTCTTGTTTGTAAATGATTTACATCAAGAGTAAACCATCTTTTGTTACATCTGTTTTGTGTCCTGTGTCTACTTGTGACCCCACACCTTTCCAAACACTGTGTATTCTTGGAGTCTTCACATCACATGGTAAAGGATACATAAGACACAGTAAAGAATGTACCTATTGTACTTACAAGGGATTGAAATGTCCGCTTGAATCCACCTGTAATGTGCTTAAAGGGGAACAAACAGTATATATTAGGCATACTGTATATTGCACATAGAGGAAAGCAATGTACTAAATTCAGTTGCCAGTGACTAACAACTGCAACAATCCAGCTACAGAGATACACACATATTATAAATATTATATCAACCATATTACCATATAACATTTTCATGGTGTCAGTGCTGTGCTTTTGGATATTTGGTCAAATCTTGGCTCTTGTATTAAGGCTGAAGAATGAAATGCAGCAGGCATTGTATGTCTTTTACTTATCCTCTACCCTTACACAGTATGTACAGTGCTGTCTGTGAGTACACTCTTTTTGTCGTGTTGGCTCTGTATCTAACTTTCGGCTATGATTTGAGGGAGTTCATGTGCATCCGCTGACCAAAAACAATTTTAGGAGACCAAAAGTAATTAGACAAATTAACATAAACCTAAATAAAGTGAGGTGTGATATCCTTGAGATATTAGTGGCTGAAGTCTATGACCCTTAGACATCAGCAGACGCGTGATATCTTTCTCTGCCTGGCCTCTTCACTTTTTGCTTGTTTTGGGGGCTTTTTGCATTTACTCTGGTCTTTATCAAGAGAAACGCAAGATCATTTGGACTGAGATCAGGTGACTGACTGACTGTTCCCATCAAGGACATTGTTTGGCTCTCATTGATTGTGTTGTCTGTATATTGAGGCTGATTGCCATGATGCATGCTCCTAAAAGTTAGGAGGACTTTGTATAAAGAGGCTTCCTACAGTGTGCACACTCAAAGCTGAAAGTCAGCATGTTAACCTTTACCCGTTTCATTTCTGATTGAATGTGCTGGAGTACAGAGACTAATCAACTGTCGTGATTGTCGTGAAAATGTGAAAAGAAAGTAATTATGAACATGTACATGCAAACTAATAAACACTCTAATGCAAATCAGAGTATGGAACTCTAATATGGCCCAATAACCCTGGGAGGCCCCTCCGCCCCACTTCATACTGCTGCTGGGTATTATCAGTACGATCATTATTATAAAGATGGTAGTGATGAGTGGTAATAAGGGTAGCTGTTATTTTTACTGTTGCTGTTTTTTCTCTTTTCTTTTTTTCTCTCTTTTGTTATGTTGTACAGCTCTCATGTTATCATTGTCACACACTTCCCTCCTCACACCTCCGTACATAACAACATGCCTTTATGCACACAGACATATGAAGACACATGCCCCAGTTTACCTTGCACATCACAATTACTGTTTTCTCTTGATATCAACATGTTCTTCCTCTTATTATTTTTTTCCCCTTTGGTCTCATGTTTTTCTTGTCATATTCTTTGATGTCTTACCTTTTGTGTCACACTTTTGTCACATTTAAATAATAATAATTAAAAATAATAATAATATTAATAATATGGCCCATCACAAACACAGGACATCACATCAGCCACATTAATTACACAACAAATATTGATGACTGCAGGAATGTTAATAAATAGCAATACAATTCCTCATTTTATTGAACCATCTGGCGATTGAAAACGACTTTAGAAACATCCTGCATCATTCTGGAGAGGCGAGAAACAGCCAAACCTGTCCAAATGAATCACTATCAAACTTTGTGGTCCGACCACTCATCGTTGGTGTGCATTAGACGTGCTGCCGTCCCGCCCAGCCATTCGCTGGTTGCCACGAGGTGCTGCAGTCTCTCCATCCTCGCGGGTTACATAACAGAGGAAGTAGCGGTCTGATTGGCGCGTACGCTGTATACGTAACAAGGGAGGATATTCAACTGCGCAGTCAGTCTGCTGAGCAGCGAATAGGCAATAACCCGGCACTTTTAGACGGAAAGGACTGGAATCTTCCATCCACACACAGGCGAAGAGCAGTCCGCGAGACACACCAGAACAGGCTTCATTTGAGCGAAATTAATTACAGACATCTTTACTCTTGAAGTGAAAAGAGGTGAGGGAGTTTCCGGATTTAGTTTTGGTTCATATGCCCGTCTCATTCTTATATTACGACACGTGTTTCTTCGTTTTTAATTGACCGAAATAGCCAAAGATGGTCTGAGCTGTAACATTATTGTTTCTAATAAGAATTTGACAGTTTTGTCAGTTAAGGATGCATGAAAGAGTAGAGATAACTTGTCTCTTCCTTTTTCGACAGGGCATGTCGGTAACTTCAGTAGTAGTGACGTGTTGAGGAAATGCAGCATTACTCATAGTGCTGTTTCCACATACACATAAAGGCGTTGGGTAATATCTCTTTGTTTCTCATCTCTTTGCAGACTCTGCAGCCATGTCGGTGAACATTCATGTCAACAGCCCTAATGTGAGGTACACAGATACACACATTGAGGCTCAGTATTCCTACCAGACCTCATCAGTGCACAAAGAGGGCAATGAACTCACAGTAAGTAGGACCCCCCCTCTCTGAGTGCACACATGCATCTGTACAGTATCAGTTCTAATTTTGCTCCATATGTTAAATAGTTGACTCCACACGCCACCGAGATGACGTTCCGCACAGAGAGGCATGTGCCCCGGCTGGGTGTGATGCTGGTGGGCTGGGGAGGCAACAACGGGACCACAGTCACGGCAGCTGTACTGGCCAACAAGCAGGGTCTCACCTGGAGAACCAAGACTGGAGAGAAGGTGAGTGGAGTGGCCAAAACATGCCTGTCACTTCACTTCACAATAACAAATCTAACTTTGATCGATGATGTGGATTAACTATCTCAAGCAACTTGAAATGAATGCAAACTACTGGCTAAAATCTACTGGTTTGCTTGGATAATGGCTGTCTCTTGTATAAAGCATACATTTGCAGCTAAGCAGCTAAAACATGCAAACATCACAATCATTCGTCCTTCAAAAAAAGACAGAAAGTTCTAGATGGTGAATGAACTCTTTATAACCAGACTGTCATAGGATGTGAAAACCTGAGGCTTCCACGAGCGAGTTAATAGAGAACCTTCTTGTCCCATTTAATAAATATAGCCTACTGTATGTCCCCCGATACCGTGGTAGAGACTCATTATAAGCTGGTTATGCTGACGTGTTCAGTTGAGTGTTAAGGGCTTAACTGACTCTGGTCTTGGGGATTTCCCCTTATATAGTCATACATTTTTGCCTCTATGAGCTGGTTCCTGTGATTTCCATTTCCATTTTTCTCTGGGTCATAGGATTTAATACACTCAAAAGCAGTAAAACTACAGTGAATTAAATCACAAAGTGTCTCTTTTCTCATCTTTCTCTCCCACATTCCCACAGAAAGCAAATTACTTCGGCTCCCTCCTGCAGACTTCTACTGTGTGTCTGGGATCAGGGCTTGAGGGCGAAGTCAACGTGCCCTTCCGTGACCTCTTACCCATGGTGCACCCTAATAATATTGTCTTTGACGGTACGGACAATTGCAGATAGTCTGCTTGAGGTCAAACCTCTGACACTGAAACTGAGAAGTGTATATGTGTGTGTGTGTGTGAGAGGGCAAGTGAGATAACAGCAGTGTTAACAGCAGGGAAATCTGACCCCAGGGCAGCTTCAGAGCCCCTTCATAAGGTGAAGATGGTCAGAGATGTGCTCTTACGCTGTCCTCTAATGCAATCTAGTCAGTTACTTCATAAGGGAAGAGCATTAACAGGCAGCCTATTTATAGAGCTGTTTGTGTTTTTAGGCTGGGATATCTCCTCAATGGATCTTGGCAGTGCGATGGAGAGAGCTCAGGTGCTTGACTGGTCTTTACAAGAGCAGCTGCAACCGTACATGAGCCGCATGAAACCCAGACCGTCCATCTATGTCCCAGAATTCATTGCTGCAAACCAAGAGAGTCGGGCGGACAACGTCCTCACTGGGACCATGGCAGAGCAGGTAATGCAGCAGATTTGTGAGGACCAGAGTCTCTTCTCCATCCATGTATTCCACTTTAGATTGTGTTGTTTCATATCGAATTTTGAATTTGACTGAAAGAGTGAATGGTCTTCCAGGTGGAGCAGATCAGAGCTGACATAAGGGACTTCCGTCAGTCGAGTGGTGTGGACAAAGTTATTGTGCTGTGGACCGCCAATACTGAGCGTTTCTGTGATATCATACCGGGGGTCAATGACAGTGCAAAGAATCTGCTAGCTGCAATCCAGGTGAGTGCTGGAGCCATGAAGATAGTTTGGTTTCGAAACCCAATTTGTAAAACATACATTCAAGTGCAAAAATCGTTTCGTTGGTTTCAGTCGAGCTCCAGTATTAAAAGCTTTAACTGTCCTTGAAAGCAACCTAGATTGTGTTGGTGGCCGGTAGTCCTGAATCACCCAATCAACTTTAATTTCCTTCTATGCTGAGGTCCAAACAGTAATCCTGCATCACATTTAGTGATTAATAAAGCTTAGAGGATGAAATGATTAGCTCTCCTAACACTTAGCTGTGGATTTGGAGATGAAATGCCATAATGAGTCTGGAACAGTCAGCTATTCCTTTTTATATCAGATCAGGGGAAGAAAATTATGATTTGCTCCTCATGGGTGACTTTGTATTTTATCTCCTGTCTTCAGTGTGCTTGTACTGCTGTCAGCAACGATAATAGTCCATTTCACAGACTTGTGATCTTCAGCAAATAGCTCAATTTTAGATAGGCAAAAAGTCGACAACAGAGTTGTGCTACAGAGACGATGTGAAGAGAGACTCAGGGGAGATGTAGCCTTGTGAGTCAAGTTGTCTTTGTTGGTGTAAAATGATGACACACAGACATTACCTCTTTCTTTTTTTTTTACATCCATTAGGCTGAAGCAGAGGTTTCTCCCTCCACTCTGTTTGCAGTGGCAAGTATACTGGAGGGCTGTGCCTACATCAACGGCTCCCCACAGAACACATTTGTACCAGGAGCCATAGAGCTAGCCGTGCAGAAAGGGGTGTTCATTGGAGGAGATGACTTCAAATCCGGTCAGACCAAGATCAAGTCAGTGCTGGTGGACTTCCTGGTCAGCTCAGGTATCAAGGTGAGAAAAAGGATGCATGGGTAGAAGGAAGGGGCATAGATAAAGAAATTATCTGATACTAATTAGGCTGAGTCACTACTAATATGGTTATAATACACAAGAAAAGCACACTAGAATAGGAGGTTAATGATTTGTGAATGATGCTTCCTATCTAAGACCATTAGCATATTAAAGAAAAACTGCCAACTTGCTGATTAAAAATGTTCATTGCTATTGTAGTTTTCAGGCATCAAAAGGGAATATATTTAACAAGTCAAGTCAATCACTTTTGTTTATACAGCCCAAAATCACAAATTTGCCTCAAAGGGCTTTACAGCGTACAACACCCTCTATCCTTAGACGCTTGGTTTGTTTAAGGAAATTAAGTTTAAACGGGAGGAAGAGCAAGAATGTGATTGTACTGCCAGATATGAAAATAAGACGACAGCTGCAAACTTACAGTACAATGTATTTTCTGAACCAAGAGATTTTAATAAGCTCATCTCCCCCTCGACAGCCGACCTCCATTGTCAGCTACAATCACCTTGGCAACAACGATGGGAAGAACCTCTCGGCTCCACAGCAGTTCCGCTCCAAAGAGATCTCCAAGAGCAATGTGGTGGATGACATGGTCCAGTCTAACCCCGTATTGTACCAGCCTGGAGAAAAACCTGACCACTGTGTGAGTAACTGAGTTCCACATTTACAGAAAACAACTGATCAGAGTTATTAACTGTCTCTGTGTGTTATTTCAGGTGGTGATTAAGTATGTCCCCTATGTGGGAGACAGTAAGCGTGCCATGGATGAATACACTTCAGAAATAATGATGGGAGGGACCAATACTATCGCACTGCACAACACCTGTGAGGTCAGTGTTTCTGTAAAACATAGCAAATCTAGCATATTAGCACAATTTCTAATGTGAGAGTCCAAACTGCTAATTGCTGGCTAAACACAACGTTTGGAGCTATTCTTCTTTATCTGACTGTAGTTGTGGAGGAGGAGGAGGAGGCTCAGGAGCTTACTGTTAATCCTTCTTAACAAGTCTTGGAGCTAATTTAAAGAGACATCAACAGGTCATTGACATAGTTATTTAATGTTTCACTGGCGTAGCTGCTTTAGCTCGACACCATTCCTACACTGCAAGTAACATGTATTCTGTTTATGTTTTACACACTAAATCTGGATGACAAACTACATTCATTTGGATTAAGTACATGCAGTCAGTATTATTTATTAAACAGACTTAAAGCTACTATGTGTTGAATTTTAAAATGTACAACTCCCCCCAGTGGTAGTAGCAAAAAAGACACAGTGACAGACAGCTATTCACTGTCATGAGTGGGCTGAAAGTGACTGCACCACTTTTCACCAGGATTGTCCCAATTTTTCTACAAACAAAAAACAAAAACTATCGAAATCATTTCTGCAGTCACACAAAAATGTTACACATAGTGGCTTTAAGTAGGAAAAAATAAATGTGTATTTTCCTAGTAAATTAATGCTGAGTTCACAGTTATGTAAACCAGTTAAGGTACATGGATCCAACAACAGTCAAATACTTGAAACAATGTGGTGTCATTTTATCTGAGTCAGTGCAGTTGGCATTAAAGCCTTTGTGTGTAGAGTTTGAAAATATCTGATTTGGCGACTCCTAGTGGTAGTTTAAAAAAAAGACTGCTATAGGTTAGATAAAGTTCCTGCATGTGCAAAGAACTACAGTATGTTGTACCAAAAATGGATTGTTTAATGTCTTCAATCATTCCCTTATTCCTCTATTACACCATTATACTCACCTCACCTTTTGCCTCAGGACTCTCTACTCGCCAGCCCGATCATCCTGGACCTAGTGATCCTGACAGAGCTTTGCCAGCGTGTGACTGTCCGGCCCCAGGGGGAGCAGGACTTCCAGTCCTTCCACAGTGTTTTAGCACTGCTTTCCTTCCTCTGCAAGGCCCCCCTGGTCCCATCAGGCACCCCGGTCATCAACGCCTTCTTCCGCCAGAGGGCCTGCATAGAAAACATCATGAGGTATGGACAAGACACACATTTCCCCCAAAGGTTGCATTGTACATTCAACAGAAGAATTACACTTGTAAGGTCTCAGGCTTATATACAGGTGTGACAGAAGTTGACAACAGAAGTTCCCTCCCTGTCTTTTTTTTCAGAGCATGCCTCGGCCTTCCTCCTCAGAACCACATGCTATTGGAGCACAAGCTGCAGAGAGACTTCCTGCCTCCACATACGAACTACAGCAATGGCAACATGGACGCTTTGAAAAAAAAATTGTCTCACCAACGGAAACCACATACCTCTAACAAATGGCTTCTGCGCACATGTCGATGATGCAATGTGACTGCAAATGCAACACTACAGCCCAAGATAGAACTGAACCGTAATACACTTTTAAACTTGATACCGATCGTCCCAACTAAGTCCAAAGGCAAAACACAAGAGCAACACTGGTTTGACAACTTTCCACAGTCAACATGACGTTTATGTAAGATGCGTTTGAAATAATAGGTCAGCAAGTTGTGGCCTATTAAAGTAAGGCATGGTGCCGCAGAATTTGCATGTCATACGTGCAGTTGTGTCTGCTATAGCTACTGAGCATCAACAGCTTTGAAGCCCCAATACTACAATCATGTGAGTGTCCACACAGCATAACGTTAAAGGCAGGCTATTCTGTTACAATATGTTTTACAGTTTTTAAAAAGAAATGCAGAATTAACCATGTATTGAATATGTTAAAAAAGTAAATACAGTGTTTTAGTTTTTTCATGGTGCTTGTATTTTTATTCAAATGGTTTTCCATATGTAATGCAAATGTAAAATACAATTGTACATTGTAGTTTCTAAAAATGTGTCCATATGTTTTACAAACAAATGTGATATTGATCTTGAATGGGGGGCATCTTCTTAACTTACTGTATTTTGTGTTGTCGTCTATCACTGCATTTTTGTAGTCAGTCATATGTTTTTGTGTGACACTAATACAGAACTACAGAAAATATGTATGTAGTTTTGACTATTTGGTTTAAAGAGTAACATGGGCTATTTGTGTACAATGAATGTTTAAATGTTTGTCTTGATTGCTTGTCTTTTTTAATTCACCTTTCCTCATATTCAACCATCTCACAAGTTCAAATATGCTCTATTTGTGTGAATGGGTAATAGCCATTGTTGCAAAAGCAAGTATATGACATGCCTGGACACTATGGCTGGGTATTAAACCTCAATACTAAAATATGTCTCCTTAGCACAGAGTATCAAAAACTCAAGCTGGCACTGAATGTCTGGTTAGAGTTGTAATCTTGTTTACATCCATCTATTTTTTTGATCAGACAAATCGATTTGTATTTAGGAAAGGTTCTGCTTGTGTTTAGACAATATTTTAAATTTAAGAACTTAAGCTTCCATATGTACCTCATCCTCAAATTAAGGTATCCAGGGGAAAAAAGTATTGGTTTTGCATATAAGCTCTGAATCTCAGGTATTGTATCCACACTAATATCAAAAAATGTTCAATGATGCCCAGGCTAATGCACAGGTGGAGCCATTACTGGTATTATAAAAGTGTAGAGAAGGCCTACAAAATATCCAGTTGGGTTACTTTGTTTAAAAAAATAAGAAAGAAAATGGTTCAGTGGGACAAGGCATTTGTTTGAGAACAGGCTGTGCACCAACTAAACAACCCTCACTTCTGTTTCAGTAAAGAGTGACAGGAATGGAAACTTATAGGGGACCTGCCATGTTGTTTTTGGGCAGGGAACATGCCCCTGCTGTCGCTACCTGACGCGCACCCCCCCCCCCCCCCCCCCCCCCCGCCATACAGCGTCCCTGGCAACCAGACCGAAAAAGGGGAGTGGTGAAAAGGGTTTGTCTTTTCTTTAGGGGCATTTCAGTTGTTTATTATTATTATTGTTATTATTATTATTATCACCGGATAATTTTGCGACATTTGATCACCACTATACACCAATATAAGCTAGTTCGTTTCCTGTCTCGCGACCGGTCTTAAATCACTTCCGCTGCCGTTACTGCGACACGGCACGTCATCAGCAATGGCGGACAAGGAGAAGCGCCGGTCCGGGGCTACTCCTCCAGGGATGCCCGAGGGCAAAGCCTCCAAGTCGGACAGCGACAGGGAGTTTTTGTCGCAGGCCGGGGTGGGAGAGCTGCTCCGCGGGGCCATCCTGAAGATGGTCGAGGCCAGATCGGACGATCCTATCGGGTTCCTGGCCGACCACTTCTGCAACCTCGCCTCCGTGACAGAGACCGGCACAGCTGGATGCAGCGATGGGGATCAGTTGAACAACGGCTCACTGACCTCAGGCGCGCAGGAGCAGCAGCATCTCAACCGGGCGCTGTGGCACCTGCGGCTGGCACACCACTCCCAGAGGTCCGGGCAGATTTCTTGACTTTTTTACCAATGAAGCGAATATTATTCTAATAGCTATGATCAGTCCCTCATATATCTCACTGACCGTGCTAACCTAGACATTTAAATAATTCAGCCAGTCATCATTTCGCTTGGCACCTCTGGATGTCTGGTAGACTCTAGACTGACTTATTAATGCAACCTGTAGTCTGGCCTCACTCACTCAGCAGAATAACTTTCTTACTAAGCACCCATTACAAGATATATAATAATGTTTTAAAGCTGTAACTAATTACTTTCTAAATAGTTAATAAATAATTTATAGAACAGTTATAAGCCATTAATTATAACAACTTTTGGGTTGCCAGGTTGATTGTTTGACCTCTGATTTTCTTGAAAAAAACAACAACTGTAAAGCATGTGGCCCAACATTCATTTATTAACAATTTATTCTTGAGAGTGTTATTGCATAGCTTTTTTTTTATAACAGTCTTTATTGTTTTTATTTATTACATCTTGATTTTTCTATTGCACTATCCTGTATGCTGCTGTAACAATGCAAATTTCCCCACTGAGGGATTAATAAAGGATTATTTTATTAAATCTCTTATTAAAGTATAAAAAGCAGACTTGAACTATTTTAGGAACTCTTGACAGAAAGCGATAAACTCGTGACCTTTAACCTTTATTAATGACTATTAATGACTTAACTTTATTGTTTGTCACTCAACAGTCAGAGGGATTTTTCACAACCTGAAGATTTGAGCTTATTGATGGCTTATCACGGATCTATTAAGCATGTGTAAACAATTCAGCATGTGTCATTAATTCACCATCAGTTCCACCCTCTAAACCCTTTATAAATGATGACATATCAGAAAGTTTACCCAAATTACAAATGAACATATTTTCTCAATTATTTGTAGAGGTATCTAGCTGTATAGGTGGTATTGGTCTCATTTGCCCAGGTTTTCATATATCTGTATCTGAGATTATTACCACTTTACTAAAATGTAGGTGAATGGAATTGAGTTTGTTCATTGATAAATTACTTTCTTTTTCTATTTCAACACCTTTCTCCAGAAACATGTCCCTGTTACGCGGCATATTCCCCAGACCACTCTTATAAATAGCAAATGATAATGAATTATGCATTATACCTGTATTAAAAACAGTGATTCAAACCAATGATTTGCTTTCTTCTCTCATTTTAAACCCAGATCTGCCTTCAGCAACAACGTCCGAGTGGCCTATGACCTTTTGAACCTCACTGGGCCCCGCAGACGTCCAGCTGAGGTCCCCGAAGGCCCTGATGGCTCCTGCGCCGACAGCCCAACAGGAGGAGGAGGGGTGAGAGGAGGCCTCTACACACAGACTCTGCAGTGCCTGTGCAGTGAGGGTGGAGTCCCTGCCTCCACCTCTGCCCCGCTCCTCAGACGCCTCCATTGCCAAGACCACGAGGCCGTCCCTTATGATGTCTTCCGTCACGGTGTGCTCACATGTGCAGTTTTCTCAGACTACATCCGGCAGGCTCAGAGGCTTTACGCTGAAGTGTGCTGCCCGGACGAAGGGCCTGCCTCGCAGGCACTGTGCCTGGCCGTGCTGGGGACCTTAAAGGAAGCCCTGGAGACTTCCCAAGGCTGCGATGCAAACTGCTGTGTTAATGCAAATAATAAAGCTAATTCCTGTCTGGAGGCTAACGTGAAGGCTATACGCTACCTGGAGGCCAGTGCCAAGATCTCTCCATACAAGCTAGCTCAGGCCATAGCTGGAGCACAGACACAGGGCCCAGGTGGTGATATGGACGCAAAGGAGTTTGAGAACGCAGCGGCAGAGCTCTTTATCACTCGAGTGAGAGTTGTGTCCTAGGTTTCTTGTCTGTTTTCTGTACATTCATAAATGATGAGAAAACAGACTGATCCTAGATAATAATAATAATTAATTATTATCCTAGATAATAATAATAACCTTCTATGTACCATCTCTAACCTCTAACCTACTGCTGCCTAAATATCAAATAGCTACTGAATACCTAAATAACAAGAAATAATAAAGCAAAACACTCACAGATTTTACCTCCTCTCACTAAACCCAATAATTCTGTTGTTTTGAAGATTAACAATAATTGTAAAACACATTGTTTGATGTCTGTTACTGAACTTATTAAAGCGGAAGAGATGAGACATCGACATCTGCTGTGCTGTGCTGGCAGTGACCGTGCTGTGTGAAGGACAATGAGTTCCTTTCATGGATTAAATGTATTCCTTGAGATCCATATTTGTCCTGACTGTTTCCATTATAGTTTAGCTTTGCCCTGAAATGCCCCGATTAGAAAGCAACACTCTGTACTTATCTACATCTAATGCACTCCAATACAACAAGCCTGTAATAAATCCCTCCTCTTTTTACTTATCATTTTCATGTTTTGTTGAGAGGGATGTTGATTAAACTCTGTGTCATTTTTCAAGGCTGTGGGTTTGTGATGCTCTTGAATTGTACTGCATTATATTTAAGCGTTTCAGATGTTTTGTTAACCATTTATTAGAAATGATTAGTTACCCAGGAGCCAGTCTCATATGCTATCCCGATGAAGGCATTGTAGCAGAAAACATTGTGGGGAATAAACATGGAATACAGGAGAAGCGTTGTGCAAACTGATGTTCACTTATTTATTTGAACATGTATTCTTATATTAAGTCTGACATTAAAGAGAACAGAGAGAAAGTGCCCACGTCACACAGACGTTTACAAAGAGACTCTTCTCCTTACCCTCGACTCACTGACGCATGAGCGAGTCCTCAGATGAGGTCCAAAGACCAAGGATAGACCAAGGAGGCCAACATCCTTCCCCAGCGATAGTCCAGAAAGGAGGAGAAGATTGTGGGTTTGGTCAAGCTAAAAGAGACTGAGCAGAACGACAGCTCCTGAACAACAAAGAATAACAAAGACATATGTATGTCATGTAAGAAAATTAAAACATGAAAGCATTATATTGATACAAGATTAATTGTTCCTGATTTGCAGGCTGAAAGATGTTGAGATGTCTAGGCTAAAACAAATAAAATTAAAATAATAAATTAGGTTTAAAAACAAACTGTGTAATTTGCTTTTAATTTGCATTTAAATGGCTGTATTTCAATATGAAGCAAGTCAGATCACTACAAGTCCTCACTACAAATTGACATAAAATGCAAACCACCAAATGAATGCTCATTCTGGTATAACAGAGAGAGAATCCGGAGAGACCACGTTTCTTTTAAATCCATTACTCTCTGTTGTACATGGCCATTGGCAAACAGTCTTGAGAAATGAGACAAAGACTAAGCAATTTTGCATCATCATTTTTAAAGGTCTATTACACTGAATGCTAAAACAACAATGATCAACAACCTCCATTTACTTGACTTGTGTATCTCAGAGTACATGAATTTGTGTTCTCTCAAGCGCTACTTAGCTTCGGCCACTAGATGGCAGCACCTCCCTGGTGGCAACAGAGTCAGACACAAACAGGAGGAAAGCGGAAGTACACTAGCTTACAGCATATGTTGAAATGACAAATGACACCTGAGCTGCTTGTTATACATGGCCAAAGATGCTCTCCATAAGTTGAGGTCTTGCGTGCTGCCTCCCGGCTGAACTTGTCATAATGGAGGAAGAGGAGCAGCTGCGGTCTTTCATGTTCCTCATGACTTACATGCTGCTGAAGCGCAGGAGAGACATCAACGACGCAAACGTTCAGAGGCGCAACGAGATCCAGAGACGCATCAGACACCGGCAGTACTTCTTCCAGAGACAGAGGAGGATGCTCATGGTCAGCCCCCCCACCCCCCCGTCTCATTTTATATCCCACTGTCATATATATAAATATTACTGTATATTGCATGAATATGCCATACCAGCTATACTCTGTTTTTCATGGAAGAAGTAAAAGTAACAATACCACAGTGTAGAAATACTTTAAGTAAAGTAAGTCCTCATGTTTCTTCAGTAAAAGTACAAAAGTATTCGCATCAAACTATACTTAAAATACAAAAAGTTTAGAATAATGTATATTGAAATATAATTATTGATGCATTAATGTGTACACTACTTTAATGTTGCAGCTGGTAAAGGTGGGGCTTACTTTTTATTATATATACTGACGGGTAGCGTTTGAAGAACGCAGGAGAGAGCAGGAAAAAAAAGTGTATTGTTGGAGTATTTATATTTAGATATTAAAATGTGCCTTTAAGCATAACAAAATGTATCAGGTAGAATCTGTCTTTATATTTCTTGCTGTAATCAAAGAAACCAAACAAAACATTTTCCCATTAAGAGAAAAAATGTGGCAAATTCTGGAAACTACAAAAGCAGATAGATCCTCCCAAACACTTTTACAGTTTGTGATATAGAATCAGTGGTTTAACAAGTTTTGTTAGAGAGTTAGGGAGTAGCGGTATAAAATCTGTGAATTAATTTAATTAATATATATTTTATTATTGATCTTCTACTCTCCAGATGATGATAGCAGGAGGTATCCGCTCCAACGTCCGCATCCGCACACGTCCCTGGACCACTACTGCAAGCACTGATTGGTGGGAGCGGGTGGTGATGATAGAATTCCAGCCGTCTGATTGGCTGGATAAGTTCCGTATGAGTCGGGAGACCTTCTTCTACCTGTGTGACAAGCTGAGGCCCCGTCTGGCTCGCCAGGACACCAGCTTCCGCCTGGCGCTGCCGGTGGAGAAGCGTGTAGCGGTGGCTCTGTGGCGCCTGGCGT
The DNA here is from genome assembly GCF_043641665.1 of Enoplosus armatus. Lineage (NCBI taxonomy): Eukaryota > Metazoa > Chordata > Actinopteri > Centrarchiformes > Enoplosidae > Enoplosus > Enoplosus armatus. The sequence goes on from NC_092194.1 coordinate 15,417,392, forward strand.
CAAACATCGAATATCGCACCATCAGCTCCCTGTTTGGTGTGGGGAAGTCCACCGTGTGCAGGTGTGTTAGAGACATGTGTCACGCCATTGTGGCGCTCCTCAGCTCCATCTACCTGCGGCCCCCGAGTGAGGCTGAGCTGGAGGATTCAGCCCAGCTTTTCCAGACCCACTGGGGCTTCCCTCACTGCGTCGCTGCCATAGCAACACTCCACACAGCTATCATCACCCCATCAAACAACGCGTCTGACTATGCCAACCCTGCTGGCTGGCTCTCCGTGTTGTCTCAGGTAGAGAGGGGACCCATGTATGCTGCTGCAAATACGTGCTAGCTAGTTGAGATTTTGACTTCTTCTGTCTCTCTTTGGTGTCCCAGGTGGCTGTTAGTGGCCAGGGGCAGTTCTGGGATGTATGTGCAAGTTTCCCAGGTGGGACGGACCCAGCTGACATCTTGCAGAACTCATCGCTGTGGGCCACAGCTGCAGAGGGTGGACTGTCGCCTGCCCCGCCACCTGTCTTCATGGGAAAACCTCTCAGGTAAAGTTAAAGCCAACAGCATGACGGTTCAATCAGTATCCAGTTCACTACTAAGTGTGTCACATTATTCAGGCATTTAAAGATACTACATGCAAATCTCCACCTTGTAAATGGTTAGTCTTTTCCCTCCTTTCCTTTTGTTTATTAGGTTTTCATCCAGTCTTTGTCACTCATCTGTCAGTTGTTAAAGAAGCCGCCCATAACACTCCAAACATCACTGAAATTTAATAATGGAGAGAGAAGGACTGACAAGCATACACAGACTGGCTGATATCACAGGCTGATAAATATTAAATCCATTTTATTTGTCGTTTGATATTAAAACGTTGCATAGCTCAGTGTAGCTGCACCCTTTTTCTGATTTCCAAACTTTACCACTTTACATTGCGTTCGACACAAAATAAATCTTCAGAAGCCAGTGGCTCCATTTCACAGGTTTTCAATGAAAAAAGTAAAATCTTATAGGTTAATAAGATCAATTCTTCTCGGTTGTCTCGTCTCATTCCAAAAACCGTCTTGCTCCACACACTAATTAACTCCAACTGAGAGCTATTGACCTTGATTTAACCAATAGAAGTACATTTTAACTACCACAACATTAGCAACAACAATTACCCAATATTCAGTTTTCCAGCACACACAATAATATCACCCAACAGTAAATCATTTTGAAATGTTGTATATTATAATATCATACTCACAATATTATATCTGCATATTGACTTTTCTTATTATGGCTCCTTAGCCTGATAGCTTGGTACCCATTAGGTTTTACCAAGTTAAGTCTTAAGGGATGATGATGTACTTAACTATCTGTGATCAATATGGATGTCTAGGCAATTACAAAGGTCACCATGTTGTATAGAAGGTGAGGTGAATTAAACGTTAAGTCAATCAAAGGAACTTCACTTGCCTGTGTATGTAAATAAATGGAAGAAATATGACAACACACAGCTCACTGTGCTTAGTAATAAAAAGTCTGCAGTGATTTGTGCTGAAATGGACCAGCACACATTGTGCAGTGTACGGAGGTTTAGGATTCAAGTTTTTTTGAACCTCAGACCAGGTAATGCTGCCATGATTCTCTCAAACATGTTTGATTATTTACAGAGGACATCTACAATATACAAATCCGTCCAAACTGCTCTTGTTTGAGCTGGATAAGAGTGGAAATGTTGCTATGCTGAGTCATTTTCTGATGTCAGTACCTCCGGTGTGTGCTATAACTGACTGAAAACCATCTGTTGTGTCTAGGTATGTGCTGCTGGGGGAGGCCTGCTACCCTCTCCAGAGCTGGCTAATGAAGGCCTATCCTGAGGCCAAGGGCAGGAGGTCAAGTCACACAGCACTGATAGAGCCACAGCGGCTCTTTAATCGGTGGCTCACCAGAGCGCTGCGTGTGCCTGAGGAGGCACTGCTGAGGCTGAGGGCACGCTGGCAGTGTCTGAGCAAGAGGAACGACTGTGGACTGGACGTGGTGCCCACCATGATTTTAGCTTGCTGCATTCTTCACAACATATGCGAGTCCCACGGGGACGCCTTCAAGGCGGAGTGGCAGGTGGAGGTGGCCGAGGCAGAGAGCCCTCAGCCCAGCCACAAGCAGCTCCTCTCAACCAGTATCGACCAAAGTCAGGCTGAGGATGTCCGACACCTCTTCTGTGACTATTTTGAACAGCAGAATAATTGAAAAAGCTTCCTACACATAAAGACTAATGTTGCTGAAATCCTCGAAAACATTTGTACTCCTGCTATTACAGTATATTTTTAGCCACACTAGGTTGTACTGAATGAATGGTAATGTTGGTCTGTCTGTTCCTGACAGGCTGTTAACATGTATATTGATGCTAACTGTAACCAGGCATGTTAAAACTTGGCAATGTTAGCACAGATCTCAAAGCAGAGTGGAACCTAAATGAACCAGAGATGGACAAAGTAAAGCTTTAAGCTAAATCTGACACCTCAGCCTGTCATACCAAGTCTGAGATGTCATAAAATCACAATATGTCCATGAGAAAAACACTTTTGATTCAGGCAGGAACGTGTGTTGCTTTGGTGCCACCATGTGGCCAATCTCCACGTTTTGCCCCACTAGCTGAAAGGATCTAAGAACAGCAAAATTGTCTTTTCCCCATTTCTTCATACCTCAAACATTTATTTTCTATTGTGTAATAAGCATCACAGCCTTGAGGAGCTGCTTGCATGGCTATAGACCTGACACTGTGCTCATGTATTTTGTTTATGCAGTGCATCATTGCATAAAGACTCCAGTTTTGTTTCAAGTAAGTTTGTTGTCTTTGGCTTTCATCTTATCTTTGATGCTGTCTTATCACCTATTTCTTAAGCTTGTAACCAGTGTGTAATGTAAACATTTGTAACACGGTTGTGGAAAATATACAAGAAACATTACACATTATTTAAACAGTCACTCTCTTAGTGATAGGTGGTTAGAAATAAACAGTGATAGGTAGATAGATAGATAGATAACCATGACACTAAAACTAAGCTCAGTGTTTATGGAGATGCAGATCCAGAGCCCACATATTTCTGAATGCCAAGCGTCCTCCTTTGCTTCCGGGACTTGAATTGAATGAACACTGCTAACAGATGTTATGCAACTGTACTCTACGGCCACAAGATGTCACTGCTATCACAGCACACGCCCACCTGAGTCGTCGCTAATAATTTGTCTTGTCTGATGCTGCTTGCATTACTCTGCAGGTTATGGATGAAGTGGTAGGGATTATCTACTTACTGAAAAGTCGTTACCATGTTGCACCACACTTTGAAATATATTTTTCAGCAGCCCAGAATATTGTGCAGGCTGCAGGTGGTGGACAAGCAGTGATCTCACATGCATTGCCTGGCACCTATAAAACTGAAAAAGAGCTCTTTCCTAATTCATACATATTGGGTTTTGCATCTTCTCATCGACCTCACTCGCAGTCAGATCCCACCCCGAGGACCCGCCTCGTCCATTCAATTGGTCTGTCATAAACCTGTTTCATGCAACTCTCCGTCTGTCACTCAACACCACAGTATCTCCTCCTCCTTGCTTGGCATCAGACTGGTGTGTGTGCCGACCTTGTTCCAGCGACGAGCTACCCGAAAGCCAGCTGTTTGCAGCGATTACATTTCTGGCAAAAGCCGCCGGTCCGGCACGCATTTGATCCCCTCTCTCAGGCGGTGGTAGTAGCCTTATCTTTTACCGTCAAAATGAGTCAGGATGTGATGGGGTGCTGTCCTGCTATCGCTAGCTAGGCGGACAAATTCCTTCAACCAGCTCGCTGTTTCAATCACTGCGGGTTGACACAACATTAGCTAGCTGAGGCGTTGTTAAGTGAGCTAGCGGGCTAGCTAGGCAGCGTTCGTAGCCGTTACGTGCTATTTAGCCAAGGTTAGCTAATGTAGTTACTTAGCAAACGGACGCATTGCTGCGGCTTGTGTAGTGCAATAACGGTTATCACTAGCTTACTAGCAAGGACTACTGCTTTTTCTAGCGTAAACTAGCTAGCTAACGTTGGAGAGACTGCACAGATATCAACTGTTACGGGTTTGGATGTCGCGACACTGCAGTTTTGAACCACTTTTTTGCGGATTGTGAAGATAGAATTGGACCACTGTGACAGACGAAAAGATAGAATTGGACCACCAAGTGATAGAGGGGGTTAATGATATAAAGCAGGTATTAAGTGGCTAATCTGTGGCAGTTGCAGTAATTTTAACATTAGCTGTATTAAGGCAGAGCATCTCGGGGAGGCCCCACCGTCTCCTGACTCCCTCCCCTGCCCGAATCTCCCGTGATTTGCCGAGAACACCCGGGTGAAGTCGCAGTTGCTCTCGGCTGGGGGGACAACTTGACAGCGAGGCCCCTAGCTAGTCTCCCCTCCCCCAGTCCCGTCCATCCATCCGTCCAGCCCGACAGACCACCTCCTTGCCTTGACACCGAAGCGAGTACCGGGGATTCGGGATAAGCTGAAACCGTGGGCTAGTGTTGCCGGGTCCCGTTTAAACCGGGCTGCCAAAACCAGAGGGGATGACTCTGGAGTCCATGATGGCTTGCTGCCTGAGCGAAGAGGCGAAGGAGTCGAAACGAATCAATGCAGAAATTGACAAACAACTTCGCCGAGACAAGCGAGACTCCAGGAGAGAGCTGAAATTACTTCTTCTCGGTATGTGACATGCTAATTTTCAAGTACGTTTTTTATTGTCATGTCTTGTGTCGTTGTATGGAAAACTAACCTCCTTGGGCCTTCTTGGCAATGCTAGCAAATATGCTACTAGTTAAGATTGCTAGCTGGACGCCTGGTTTCAGTATGAGTAACATTATGGCATGAAATCCGTAATGCGTGGCTTGTCTTGCAGCTTGTTGCGTTAAAATGCGTTAGCTGGCTTGTCCAGGTGCAATTTCTGCAAGAACTGGCTAACCAGCGATACAGTCTTTTTTTTATTTTTTTATTCGGGTGTATGTATTTGCATTGGTGTGCAGACAACAGCTCATTTGGCATCGAAGTTAACTAAGATGTCACCGTTTACAAGCTACCACATGCTTTTCAGTGGGCCAGTTTGACATTATTGACTAGCCCTCAAGCTAATCAGTCGGCAAGCTTCAAAACTGCCACTGTGGGTTGTTAGCTGGTGGCGGTTAAAAGGTGAAGATGGTCACTTGATAGTAGAAGAAGATGCAGCAGCAGCTTTACACTGTTGCTTTCACCAGGTTGCATAACGTTTGTACAACTGGATGAGGCTTCAGTTGCCTCAGCTATACCCTGCTTGGTGCCCTTTCATTCATTTATCAATTTCTTATATTTATTAGTCTGCACATAATCTATCCTTCCAGAGGACAAAGATACTGAGGGATTTGCCCCCTCATCCTGTAGTCTAGCTGAGTAGGTTAGCTATTTTTATAGCTGGTGTGTGGGCAGGTGGGAGCTGCTGTTGAATAAGTTGCTCTGTACTGCATTGATTCATAGTTCTGTGGACACAGAAAGGAACAATAGGCTATGCTTTATCACAAATGTACTTGCAGGAAAAAAAAAAAAATTCTCTGCATGCATCTTCCAAACAGGCTTTTAACTTTTAAACTGCATGTGCATGATCGTGACACGCCAGCCACTTAAAACAACAGAAGTGTTGAAGTTCCTTGGAAAAAAAAAAAAAAAAGCAGGTGTCCATTTTTAGGACAATTAGAATTATCTAGGTTGCATCCTTAGTTTCAAAACGTTTGCTCCCATTTTCTCGCCCACCTAAAGCAGCCCTGGTTATTTGACATGTGTGTCTCCTTTCATTTCCCTGCTGAATACCTCAGCTCGGGGAACTAGGCCACACTAGAGCCATACCGTTGATGGGACATATTCTATTCTGTGTCACACATTTAAATCGCTATTGCACTCTGTTCTACCTGGTGGCCAAGGTGAGCGGGTTTAAAAGGGGTGTTTGTTTTTGTGTCGCAGTTTTGAAACAGTTTGCTTGTGTGCTGCAATCACACATTTCTTGCCAGATGATCAATTGAAGGGTTGGGTTGACTGACTGATTCCAGGAATTTTTTTTAATATTTTTAAATTTTTTATAGAAATTTAGGTGATCATTTACACAAGCATAGCTTTTGCATCTGGTACAGCAAGAACTGCATGTCGTGTTGTAAGTGGCCCATCCTGTGTGAGATAAGGCTGTCAGTGAACGCCCGGATAAGGACGTGTAAGGCAGGATTAGCGCAGGTCTTAATAGGCTTGGTTAAACACATCCGCTGCTCAGACTTTGAGATGTCACTGACTCCTATTATCCCCTGGCATTATTCTCAGGCCTGCAGCCCTTCATTGAGCTGCCTGCCTCTCCACACCTCACTGGAGGAAGAAGACAACCTCTGTTTCTGAACATTTAACCACCACGTTCCATCAAGTGTATTTTTAAAGGGGAGGGAAAGGGACATTGAGCTGCATATTTAATACTGAACATTTATCCACCTCAGTTGAATGTTGTGGGAGTTGTTTGGTCATTAGCTACCCTGCAGCTCGGTGCATGCACAGGAGATAGGTTGTGCATTTCAGGCTCAATGCAGTGTACACAAGTGCTCCTTCTGGCCAAGTATTCTCAGTTTGAGTTGTACGTAATGTGTTACTGCGAACTGCTGTAGCTTAAGTACTGAAATATTTTAATGTGGAGGCATGCATTGCTGATTTCTTTTTAAGGTATCATAATGCAGCTCACATCTGATGTCGTGTGTCTGGATTTATTATAGAATGATTGATGTAGGGTATAAATCGATTAGCTAGATTAGTCAAAATAAAATGATTCAGCAACAATTCTGATAATCGAAATAATCGTTTAAGTAATTTATCAAGCAAAAATACCATTAGCTTCAAGTTTCAGGTTCTCCAGTGAGTTGCAGATATTCTGTTTTATATAATTATTATTTGGGGATTTTGGACAAAAACAACATAACAAGACATTTGAAGATCTGAAGAGCTGGGAAATTGTGACATTAATCTGAAAAATAATCGGCAGATTAATCGATGATTAAAATTATCCTTAGTTGCATTACATTAGAAACAGAAAGTACTTACTTACTAAACCCCAAGTTGACGTCTTAAAATTGCTTGTTTTGCCTGTTTAGAAGTCCAAAATACAAAGATACTGTTTTTACATTAATGTAAAACAGATAAAAGCAGCACATTCTCACATTTAGCTGGAACCAGAGAGTGTTTGGTATTTTTGCTTGAAAATGACCTTATATTAACCTATATTATATTGACCTTAAATTTATAATCAAAATAGTTGCTGTTTCACCGACTAATCGATTAATCTGCTAAATGTTTCAGTTCTAGTTTGATGTAAGAGCTAGTGTCATTGCTGCTTGTAGCTTTTTCCCCCAATCCCCCAAGTGTTTTTCTCACACTAATTCAGGAAAGATACTACAGCAGGCCACCCTCCCTCTGTGTGTCTCTCCCTTCCTGGCAGGGTTTACGATATGGCCAGGGTGCTTTGCCAAAATAGCTATGTCTCGACAAAACAGTTATGAGGTTTGGTTCCATTTCATGCCAGACACAGGCATGAAGTTTCCAGACTAAGAATACGGTGAGGGTGAATGTTAGGGTTAGTTTCGTAGGTAAAAGCAAACTCAAGCATAGCCACTTGGTCAGAAAATAACAACTCTGCCAGGGCTGCAGCAGTGCCCACAGTCTGGCTGCCTGTCACTGAGGGCCATATCAGGCCATACTGCCAGCTTCCTGCTCCACAGACCAGTGGTTTGCCTCTACTTGGTCAAAACACAGTGGGCCAGGAGCTGTGGCCTTTGCTGCATCGGGTAAATGAACTGCTGGAGCGAGCAAATGGTCAGTAAAGTGAGATGGAAGGGCAAACACTTTAGGGTTTCCCAAAGTGCTGACCGAGGTAAACTGTAAGCTCCCATTCAAGCTGTCAGTGTCCGAGTTGGCATTCATTTTTCATGAAAATGTGGGTTTCACATGAAATATGAGGCACAGAATGTCTGGTGATTAGTAAAAAAAATCCCTGCAGTGACGTCAGAAAGGCATTTTTGGTCATCAGACAATTTGTCAAGCGCAGTATTTAAGAAAGGGGGTTGGACTGGGGCAAAAGTTGGCTCCACAGCCAAAATGTTGTGGATGGCTTGGTAGCACACCATCCCAGAGGCAGAGATTTAATGTACAGTCGTTTGCCAAGTTCTCATTGATTGAGTTGTTCTTGTTGATCCTCCCTGTCTCAGCAGTACGTCTTGTTACCAGGTTAAGACATCCTTTTAGAGGAACTGTCTGATTGAACCAGGAAGAGGATCAGGGGTTAGGCTCAGATGTTTATTGCTGACCTTCCTTCTCTTGCCAAGCCGTCTTATTTTGATCATATATGGCAATAGGGATCTTCTAGCTCTACTCCTCAGTGTGTGTGTGTGTGTGTGTGTGTGTGTGTGTGTGTGTGTGTGTGTGTGTGTGTGAGTGTGAGTACGGTACTTTTAATGCCAGTGAAATGTGGAGCTATGTGGATTGTCGGTTATAACTGAAATCCTCTTTATCATGGTCAGATCTAACTCTTTTTAATATGGAAGTCATTATGAGACAGGCTTTTGCAATATTTGAGAGTTTAGAAAATCTGATAACAATATATTGGTTGTTTTACATATGAATTATGCAATTTTGATAAAGATTTCTTAAATAAGATTATCAAGGAATTGTGACCAAGATATGTACTGGATGGTACACTTTACAGTTGAAAAACAAACTTCTCTCGGGTGGACAAACTATGTAATGGAAGCTGTTTCTAAATGACCTCAGATATATCTGTAGTGTTTCTGTTCTGCAGTTTTGTGTTACTTATCAGCTGACATGCACCAACACTAATACATCTGTAACTAGCTAATATAAACCCAACCTCTCGTACACTTTGCTGTCACATGTGGTCAGCATTGCTGTGAGTGGAATTGTTTTCCTAACAGTCATCATTGGGTAAGATGCTTCTGTGACTTGATTTTGTTATATTAACATTAATGTGAGGAAAGTAATCGGCCCTCTCTGGTAAAAATGCTTAATTTTATCTCATTAGTTGCAGGAGTGCAGACACAATGATAAACTACTAATACTACTACTGCTAAAAATGAAATATTAATTGAAACGAGTGTTACCCAAAGCTTGTCCAGTTCTCTCTGAGTATCTTTAAGGCAGGTACATTTACCTTTGACAACAGGGAGGTTCAGCACTGCAGTGCTTTTAAACTTCTACCTTCAGGGTACCCTAAGACTTTAGGGTAAAGACTTTGGAGAAACTAAAATTCATTCATTATGTGTGATACTTTGTAAAAGTTTTGTTATGGATATATTGGAGTGTGATGGAGGCACTGTATGTAGGACCACATACTGGATCATCTCATGAAGCTTAATTGCAGTAGGTTTTGTGTTTGATATAATATCTATCTCACTCACTAGCCAGTGGCCAGTTAGGATTATTTATAATGTGAAAATATGAAATGTCTTGATTTCATTCCAAGTCATTTTAAGTCATTCATCACAGAACATAGCCAGAGCCTCCATCCAGACTCCTTCTCTCTCTGCTAGTTTTCAGTAAATGTTCTGGCAGTTGCCCTCACCTCAGCCAGCCTTGCACACACTCTTTGTCCCTTTCTACGACGTGGTGTCTGTTACACAGTTGCTCATATTGCTCACTAGTGCACAGATGAACACACACACACGTTCTTAAATGGGGTCATGGCTGGATCTCTGGAGATATGGGGGTGAATGAGGCTAGATGGTGACTGTCCCACATACCGCTGCTACCCCAGTCCCCAGACAGGACGGGGGGACATGGCCTGCCTCTCTGTTCACTGCCAGTATCTTCAGCCCTCTCTGTGCTGACAGGGTGGCATGTTCATTCCTGTTTACTCCCACCAGCTGCTGCGTACAGTAAAGCCCACACGTCTCTGTGATTGTACCATTTCAACTTCTGTCACTTCATTTCTCAGTTTCAAGTTGGATTTGGAATGATAGACTGTGCTTTAGACTTGTAATTTTTTTGGAGGATGTTAGACTTGTAATACAATTGTGAATTCTGGTGTGAAAACATGGATACATTTAAATAAATGTACCCAAGATGTATAATAAGCGTGTTGTGCCCATGTGTGGACATGGAGTGATGTTATCTCACAGAATCTCCAGGATGAGATTCCCTAAAATAAGTGCCGTGGCTTAAGAAATAATGTCAACATCTAGGATTTGGCTGTTTTTAGTTCGTAGCAACCGAGCACAGAGTGTGTATTGCAGACTAAAATACTGCTGCTTGCTCCAAATCTTTTGTAAAGCCTGTATTTGATTTTTCTTTTTTGCTCACCCACACCCACTCGACCAGAACAGCACTCAGCGCATACTCACTGGTGAACAGACAAAGCAGTCCTAAGGTGGTCAAATGAAGTTGTGAGTTTGCGCGTGTGAGTTTGCATGTGCGTGTGTGTGTACACAGTGTGCAGTGCATGCTATAGCATGTATATTCAATTTACAGCTCTGACACCCACGCTCATGGAGCACTCAGCAGATGCAGAGACATCAGCACAAAGCAGTAGTGTTGTGCTCAGATCCTGACAAGCAACACATGTTGGAAAGCTGCAATAGAGCTGAGAGAGACGTAGTCCTCTTTTCTTTGTCTTTTATACTTGCGTGTGTTTTGCTGGCTGCATTGCCTAGGCCATTGCAGGAAAAAGGAAAGAAAATGGGCCATCACAGTGAAGGTAACATCCGTGCCTTGAGGTTGACCACAGGATCCATGTGTGTCCACAGTTGGTTAGGCAGCTGGTGTGTGTGTTGTGTAGCTCCAGGCTGCCTTGGCTCAATCACTTTCCTTTGTACGCCTGAAAGAGGCCAGTTTCCAAGATGAATTTAGTGAAAGATTGAGACCCACGCTACATTTTGGTTAGCCTTGTGACTGCCTGATTCATACAGCATCTTTCCAGGGCTGATAAAAAGGCTAACACCTGGCTGATGCCAACTTTGAGGTTTTGATAATACTTATAATATAACCTCTGCTGTGTCTATGCAAATTTCTTCTCTCTGCTGAGATTGGACTGGCACGTGCTGCCTGAAAGGAGAGTTCATAAACCCAGATAAGCCAACATCATTCATACCAGTGGACTATTATGTTTGTGTGTATTTGCATGCAGGTTAGCCATGATGCTGATTATCCCCGTTTCTTGTTCATGGAAAGCTGTGACGGGCATTGCATGGGGAAGCCGGGGTATGCAGTAATAGCCCTGTTTGTGTGGCCGCCCATGCCTGCATGTGAAGCACGATGGAAGAATTATAGGATATGAGCAGACAGTGTAAACAAAGCTGGCCCTGCACGCGCACACACACACACACAGGCATAACCAGATAAACTGGCAACCTGGGCTCAACCAAAACTGCTGCACTAAGATAGCAGTGTGTCAAGTCCATCAGGTGTTGTGTCACGAGCTGACATCAGTCGCGTTATGTAAAGGCTTATGAAAGCCAGCATGGCAACAAAGGATACAGGTGAAGTGTTTGCCATGATGGATAGCTGTTACTATTTACATTCTGTTTTCCTTTCACTTCTTCTTAATTTGGCTCTTCAGAGTGAGTTTTAATTTTATGCCCCTGATTGAGACTTCTAGCTCTGTTCCAAGAAACACACCGGCTCCACAAAAGACCAGTGTTGGTGTGTGGGCTGTGTAGTGTACATTGCACTGTTGCATTGGGGCATAATCTGAGCTCTCTGTCTTTTTTCTCTCTCTCTCACACTCGTAGCTACCTAGAAAAGAAAGCGTTATCAAACCCAAGTAGTGTGTGAGCTATTAAAAGGTGACCTCCTTTTTCTAGGTCATTACCAAAAAAGAATGGATGGATTCTAGTTATGAATATCCAAAATTCTTGACAGAGAGGGATGAGAATGGAGAGGCATATTTCTAGCCTAAGGGAGGTTAGGAGGGGTTGTGACAAAGGGGAGGAAGGGAGAGGAGGAGAGAGAGAGATAGTGTATTTGTGGGGAAGAGCTGGTGAGGGCATGTAAATGGTTGTGGCTGGTGCGGGTACAATCTGGGGAGGAAAAAGGGAGGACAGAGGCTCGTAGTGTGTTGTATGGTGAAAGAGGGACACGACAGTTAAGAGAACACAGCGGAGGGAGATCTTGTGACGGGGTCACGAGAAATAAATCAGACATCAAGCTGGAGAGTGATCCTCTTGCTCTTTTGCTGAAGCAGTCTGCAGTCACTACCAGGACACTACTGCCACAGCCCAATACAAAGAATATGGTCTCTGTACCTCCTAACTGCTTTTTCTTTGTAGACAATCACAGGCCTGCAATGCATTGATTCACCCACAAGAAACTATAGAGATGAGCCCTTTTTTGCTGAATCATAGTCTATCCAGTCTGTGTTCTCCAAAATTGGACATTTTGTTGAAAGAGAAGATGGAGGAGGGTCATTTCCCCTTATGGACACAGTGTTGAAGCCCAAATTATCTATCTGAGATTAAGGCATTTCTTCCTGCATCAATGGAGAAGCTGCTTTCTCTCCCAACCTTTTTTACAGTCCTTGGTGTTAGGAACCCCCTGCTACTGACCTCAGACCAGCTTCCCCCCCCCAAAGACTCTGTGGAGCCGAGGCCCTTTTTTCTCTGTGGTACACCAAAAGATGAAGAGCACAGAGCAAGCCTGAGGGGCTCACAGTTATATTTACTGTCTGCTGAGAGAGAGAGAAGAGAGGGGAGAGAGAGAAGAGAGAGAGAGAAGAGAGAGAGGAGAGAGAAGAGAGAGGAGAGAGAGGAGAGAGAAGAGAGAGAGAAGAGAGAGAGAGAGAAGAGAGAGAGAAGAGAGAGAGAGAGAGAGACTTTAAAAACACAGGAATGAGACAGAGGAGGGGTTGCTATGGTAACGGAAATATGGCTGCTCTTCAAAAACCTTGAATGTAGGTGGTGGTGAGATGAGTGTAAGTGTGTGTTTTTTTTTTTTGTTTTTTTTCCTCCTCGTCTTTTCCCTTTCAGTTTTGCAGATATTATGGATGTGCTGGATCCCTTTTGATTTCACTGAGGACTGAAATGCCATCAGCTCTTTTTTTTGTGGCCTGAGGGTGGTGTTTCTGGGCATGTAGAACATAGAGGGCTAGTGTGAAATGTGGGTCAGGCCCAACAGACCCCACCACCACCACCACCACCACCAGAAAGTGGGGGTTTATTTGGCAATCACTGTAGGTCTTGAAAAGCTTGAAAAACGTGTGTTTTACGTGTGTTTCAATGCAGAGATTGTGATTTTTCCACAGAAATCAAGGAGGTTTCGGTGAATAGAAGCAGAATGAATGTTTTAGAGTGTATGCCTATAACCAAAGCCTTTTCTTGGGCTCCTTACCATATGCGTAAATCTGGAAACCTGACACCACTTTTGAAATATTGCGATGATCTTGCAGCCAGATATGGACTCAGGAGGGCAGCGGAGGATCAGTGAAGGAATGCAGCCTTTTGACAACGACCCCTGCTGTCACCTTTTGGCAGTGGAGGTTTAGTGTTAGATCCTCAATGTAGGGCAAGTTGTCTTAATCATCTTCATTCAATTAGCTTGTATTTTCCCCCACTTATCTCTCCTCTTCTCCCTGGAAACATTTTTGATTGGTTCACTGTGTGATAACATCCTGACGTTGGACAAAGAAGCTTTGACATATTAGCAGTTGTAACCAGTTTAGTTAATCAACTTGGAATTTCAGTAGAGGGATTTCATAACGCATTAAAACGTACTCGTTAATCGAGTTTTGAGGGAAGTATTGGACCATTACTTTGGCTTCGTCTTCGAGCATGATTTCAAAATGAGTTATCCACTAATTTGAGGGGACTAGCGCCTAATAGGAAGAGTAATACAATCCTGATCACAGTGTATGTAATTTGAATTGTATGTTGTGATATAGTAAATGCTCTAGAAAATCAATTCAAGAATGGTTTGACCAGAAAGGAATGCCTGTTTCTGGCTAATCCAGCAAATGACCTGAAAAGTCATGGCACTATATCACGTTGTTGTAAAGTCAAATAAAAATCCAACAGTACCATAAAGGAGTCCTGGTCATTGATTTTCTACTTTGCCCACAAATGGTCTAATACACAATATATATCGTCTCACAGTATATAACGTGATGTCACCCAACCATAGTGTCTAACAGTGGGCTCTAACCTTTGTTGTGTCTATTATAGATGTAAATCAGAAATAGTTTTATCATTGAAAGCACCATTGCACTGCCTCTGGTGCAATTTGTGTGCATTTTTGTGACTTTTGATGTACAAGTCAAAAAAAGAGCTATAGAAGATTTGCTGTACTCATTGCCCTTTCATCTCTCTCACTTGCTGCATAGATACATGACTATAATTGGAAAGTTGCCAGGCACTTGATACTGTAGGTTTATGAAAAATGCCATTGTTCTTTAGTTATTTTCCCTGAACTCAACTCCTTCTGTGAGTCAGAAAGTCTCTCACCTCATCTTTCTCTCACTCTCCGCCCTTTCTTTTGGTATCCTTGATGAATGAATGTGATTTTGTACTGCGTGTGGACTGTATTAGGCAAATGATACTGAAAAATGCCAGACACAAGACTATGCATCTTAACAGAATAGTGTAAAATGCTTATCCGTTGCACCCCTTGTTTCCTGTTCCTTGGTCTTCTTGTCTAACACAGTAAATATTCTGGATGTGATAACAGGCCTTGCCTTGCTTTGCCATGCCGTCTCACTGTGCCCACAACATAACTTCGCTGCACTCTGTCTCTTAACTCCGTGCCTCTATGTCCTGTTCAGGTACGGGAGAAAGCGGCAAGAGCACCTTCATCAAGCAGATGAGGATCATTCATGGGGCCGGGTACTCAGATGAAGATAAGAGAGGCTTCATCCGGCTTGTTTACCAAAACATCTTCACCTCCATGCAGTCCATGATCCGTGCCACCGAGACCCTTAAGATCCCCTACAAATTTGAACAGAACCGGGTAAGAACTGACCCACAGGAATAAGAGCAGAAAATATTCTGCCAGTCATTCATTCCCCCTTTGATTATTTATAGGTGTGATTACTGAATTTGGTATCTTTATATGCCACTGCATTGTGTTTTACATGGTTTACCACAGGGATTTTGTGAAACACCATAGGCTATATACAATCAGAAATAGACTGTTTTGTCAGTCAGTGTTGATCGCTCCGCCAGATATAATGTTTGAGTATTTGTACATAGGCATGCTTTTATTACATTCAAATGACTGAAAATGAACTAGTTACCGGTGGTGTGGGCACAATACAACTACATAATTATAGTCTATTATTGTATGCTACAGTGGTTCTCAATTCTTGTCCTCAGAGCCCTGCTGGTCTTTTATTGTGAACCTCTAATTGAGGACTGATTTACACCTGGGATGCAAGGTGAATGTAGTCCGCCACTCAGTAGGACAGAAATCCACCAGTACGCTCCGTCACAAGGACCAGTGTTTAGAATTACTGGTCTACATTATGAATGAACAGCATAGTCGCCTAAATATTGTGACTTAAAAGAGCAAACAGATGTCATGCTCCATAACAAGATCATAAGATGCTTGCCACTGTTGGCATCTAGAGATAAAGTGACAAAAATGTTTTGTGTGAAGAAGCATCATTTATTTAATTTTGTTAAAGAAATATGTTGAATTGTTAGTAATCTATTGGTTGAAAATCCACCCAAAATCGCAAAATGTACTGGAAAGGTGGCTGTAGTAGGATATCAGTTATATTTAAACAAAATTATTTTCTCAACTAAAGTCATGTGAAAGCAGTCATTTCCTTTATTCATCAATATTTGTGTAATTTGGTTTTCAAAATGAAAAATCTAAGTCATGGAAGTGAAACTAATTTTTATTTTAATGAAAAAGTCCCTTTACAGACACCTAAAGCAGAGTTGGTCTTACGACCAACCTGAAAAATGTATTTAACAAACCAGTTCACACTAGGTCAATGTAAGTAAATTGTAAGTGGTTTATAGAGTTCCAAATTTGGTTATTGATAAAAATGTAATGTGTAATGGGTATAGTTAGAATAGACACTTACACACCATTAAAAAAAAACTCTTACCAGAAATGAGATACAGTGCAATGGCCACTATAAAGACAACTATAAAGTGAAGAAAAAGACCAATTTATGTCTCGCATATCTATCATCAAGTTACAGCCATGAAAACCTTGCATGGTTAGGGACGGTATGGACAGCTCACATTAAAATCTAAGGTTGTTGAACCTCTTTGGATGGACATTGTCATGGTTGTGTCCCACTCGAGGAGTTTTTTTCTCCCCATGGAAACTCTGTTAGGCATCATACATTTATGACCTTTTGTGGATGGATATTGTGAATCCTTTCTTCTTAAGGCACTCTTGATAAACGGGCACAAATTCTTCATTTTCATGTAAATAAATAAATAGATAAATAAATAAATAAATAAATGTCTATTTGGCTGCTCTTTTTATCAACCTGCAACCTCTCCATCTGTTGTTTTTCCCAGTTAGACCAACTGCATGTTCATGTAGTTCCTAGGAAAAGTCTTCAGGTGCACAAGAAGTGATGCATTTAGTTTTGTCTAGCAGAAACATTATCTTTGGAATAAGTAGAATACGTGGGTGGTTAGGATCAACCACCAGGTCCAAACAGACAGTGAAGAAAGTTACCTACCGATATCTCAGGCTGAAAATTTAAGGAAATAAGTAACTTGATAAATCTGGATGTCTATTTCTGTTTTCCCTATTGTCTCTCTCACTGCTTTTCCCCATTCATCATTATCCTCCATTATCTCTGCTCTTTATCTCACCTTTCCCCCCTTGCTTGTGTCTTCCCAGTCTAATGCCATGCTCGTGAAGGAGGTGGACATTGAGAAGATCAACGGGTTTGACCATCCCTACATTGCAGCTATCAAAAGCCTGTGGGCCGACCCAGGGATCCAGGAGGCCTATGACCGGCGCAGAGAGTACCAGCTCTCTGACTCCACTAAATAGTACGTCTGTCTGTCTCTCTGTTTCTATGTGTAGGTATGATTTCTGTCTAGAATTTAAGAGACTGTCTGTGAGGCAATGTGTGAGTGTGCTTGTGTAATTTCTGTGAGTGTATGTCTGTGATTCATAACGTGTGTGTGTGTGTGTGTTCTGTGTGTAATTACCTTGTGGGATTTGTAATGTATACTGGGCAGGGCAGCACATTAGCCTTTTGTCCACACGCGTATTGGCTGACAAATTTCAAAATTCACCAGTCTATTTCACAATCTCAATGGAGAAACTATATGTCACAGGTATAACAGCCACTGTTTGGCTCTTGTACCTGTGGTCATTGTCCTTCATGGACGCTTATCTACGGTAAATGATCATTTATATTTTGTGTCATTGGGGTTCTGAGACAATTGAGTTCATGCTGTCTCAACCAGCTAATAGAGAGCAGAACAGTGACTAGTAAGTCCTGATCCTGCCTGTCATTTCACCCTGTGTATGTTTATGCATAGATTAGCCAAAACTACTATGATTTCATTTTAAGTTTGTGCTTATTGTGTGAATGTCAGTGGTAAGAGTTACACTCCTAACCAGAGATTAAAAAAAAACATTGGCATGGTGTACACCCACTGTCTTTGTTGTTTGTAGCTAAATATGTCAACCTCCTGTTCTGTGGTTGTGTGTTTGCCATAATTACTTTGTAATAATATGTAACCCCAGGCTAAATGGCCGAAGGCACTTGACTCACTTTCTAGCGCCCCCTGGTTGTGGACTTGCTGCAGTACTGTTTGATGCTGCTCAAAGTCAGGCATTCAGGGGTGCTTGTTATGTTGGTAATATGTATTTTCTGTTAAATATGTAAGATGTGTATTTGTTTTTGCATGTGTTTGAATGAGTGAGAAAGACAAGAAAATCATTGAGTATGTTTATTTCAGTGTTATCCACACTGTTGTAATGTATATCTCCAGTTACCTTAGCGATATAGACCGTGTGACTGCGGAGGGATACGTTCCCACCCAGCAGGATGTGCTGAGGGTCCGTGTTCCCACCACGGGTATAATAGAGTACCCGTTTGATCTGGAGAACGTCATCTTCAGGTACCCCCTACAGCACCAGGACTGCAGCATCACCATAGCTAGAGGACAGAAACCACTGATGACTGTCAGGATATCGCATATGCTATAACACATTAGTTAAGCATGGGGCTAGGTTTCTGTAAATTGCGCCAAAAATTAGAAATATTACCAGATGGTTTGTTTAATGGTTAATATCTCAGTGCAATTATGACACAATTACAAAAGTACATGTTACTTAGCAAGAGCCCCTTTGTCTGAGCACACCCAGGATTATAGTTATATGTTTAAATCAAATGAACCAGTGGTTTGTGTTCAGAATTGTGCTGAGGTTCTGGCTCCAGGATAAAAACTAAGGCTGGACATGCTGCACTGAAGCATGTGGGGAGCAGCCACCAAGCATTAGATGAAGACGGATTAGACAGTGATGTCAAAGGGTCTCCAGGAAGAAATCAGTGAGGCAATTGGTTTAAAATACAGAAGAATTGAAACTTTTTAAATTGAATTTCAAATTTAAAAAAAGTTGGGATTATGCTTCCTGCTATCCTTGATATCATACTTGTCCAATCTTTTTTTTAATCTAATCCAGGTGCTGCTGTCTCTGCTGCTGAAGTCACTGCTACTACTGTCACTGATGCCACCTCACTGTCTGCAACATAATCCACACACCTCACTGCAAAATTTTGTCATTTAAACTCAAAGCTACAGTTGCAAGTCAACAGCTAATCTCAAAAGTCTTATGTTGGTTTATGGACAGAGAGTGTTGGTGGAGCAGTGACACTGACTAACACCCTTTTTTTTTCTGAGTTGTGGCCTTTTCTGTGAAGCTTCCTCAACAGGACTGATCCACACTTCCTGGAATGGCAGGGGGGTTGCGGTAATTGCCTGTCACGCTTTATATAACTGTTTTCCTGTCTTTTTTTTCTTTTTATCTCTCTCTTTTTCTCGACCGGCCTGCCTGTAGTTATCTTTCCGATCTGGATCGTATTGCAGATTCCAACTATCTTCCCACTCAGCAGGATGTGCTCAGGGTGCGCATCCCAACTACAGGAATCATAGAGTACCCATTCGACTTGCAGAGCATCATTTTCAGGTAGAAAGATGCCTGTTTTGGCTCAGTCCCTCCTTGTTATGTCGTGACATTATGTCGTGTCATTAACCTATACGCCATCTGATGTGTTTTTGTCCAGGGCCCCTAATAAACATTGTCCTCCCATTAATGCAAAGAACTTGTAACCTGTGACTTTTAATTTATGTATTTGACTCAATTGTCTGTATCCCATCCTTACTCCCTAACACTTCCCTCCAATCATATAATTTAAAGTCATTACCATTTTAAAGGCTCCTCCATAGTCCTGTACTTTTTCTTTTACCTCCTGCCACCAACAAGCAATCGTTCCACACAACACAACCCCCTAATGAACACAAAGTCCTACATTCTGGTGCCCGGTCTCTGTAAATGGGTCACCTCCTCTCTTCCTCCTCCTCTCCTCCTCTCCTCTCCGGCTGGCAGAAGAAACGAGGTCGTCCTCTCCGCGGTGGAGGAATGTTATTTTGGGCAGCAGGTCCTGCAGGGCCTATATTGGCCCTGGGTCTCTGTGGACCACAATGGACTGGGCCACCACCAGGGGGCAGCCTTGCATTGTGAATTATACTAGATTTGTGCAGCGTTCTCAGAGACCATGTTGCACCTGGTCTGGAGGCTTGCACCTGTGCAACAAAATATAGAGTTACTCATTAAATCGTACTGATGCCGTTTATGTAATGGATTGACATCAAAGGGTCTTGACAGGAAAGATTTTACTAAATCCGTTGTCACAAATGAAGGCTTAATGAAACTGGGACCTGAACTCCCTGATGAGTGAAGGGTGACCTTGTCAAGGAGAAACTCAGGAAAGCTGAAACCTTATGAGGATTCACACATGTACCAGTCAGTATTTCAGCTGTTCATGAATATTTCGGCGAATACCAGCCATTCTGCCTACAGGCCCAAGTGCTAAAGTCTGCTAAAGTGCAAGTTTTCATGCCAATTTTTGCTTAGTTAGTTCATCTCTTAGGAATTGCATTTATCATACTACTTGTTATGCAATTTTCTCAGCTTGTAGCTTCTCATTAGGTTACATAGGAGGCGTCCTTCTACCATGAAAAGGATCCCACCATCAGAGGTGCCCCCTGTATCTTTCATCAACATTTCAGCTCTGCCTCCTGTCCTCTGTCTGTCCTCTGTCTTTTGTTTCTGACCCCCTCTCCATCTCTTCTTTTGCCCTTCTTTTTGTGTTCCTCCTGTTCCCCCATTTGTCTTCTCCAAGTGCGTTTCCAGACTTCATGATTGTTTTTGTGTGGTGCTTTATCACACACAAACACCAGGGAAGGTTGAAAAAGCTGTCCAGTAGAGAAATGAATGCGTTATGATCCTTCCCTTTTCACTGTATCACATAAACAGACAACAGACTGATCTAGTATCGGATGTAATGCGGACTCCTTTTATAACCAGATGAATGCCACTCAATTTAAGAATTCCAGCTTCTGTCTTTACTATAAAACCCAAAGTTTAGCCACACCTTTAATTCTCGTTGTATATCAGTTGAAAATAATTGGTTATTTTATACATATATTGTGTGTATAGTGTGTTTAGCTGTGAAAACAAATTTTTGTATACAAATCAGATTGATTATCTGTGGAGAAGTTCCAGATAATTGACGTCAGCTTGATTTTTTTTTTTTGATTCTGTTCATAAAGTTTGACTTTCTGGACTTTTGACAAACAGTGAAAATAACACACTTTCCTAAACTGAGTGGCCTTCGTTTTAAAACCGATCCTAGATCTATCGTAAATGGGAAACTTTCATCTTTGTGGTGGCATGCATGACTCACTTACTTACAAGGACAAAAGCATATTCACACTGCACATTTGTTTCTTATTTATCTGTTGTTTGTTTAGTTTTTGTTTTTTTGCCAAATATAAAGATCTGCTCATGTTTTCTCTGAGATCCCTTAAAACTAGTGGCCAAGAAGTTGTGAATTTGATTCATTCTTTTCTTAAGGTGTTGAATCCATCAGGTGTTTGAAGTTAGTAGGATTGCAGAATAGTCTCTCCCTTTTTTTAAACAAATGATCAGGACCCAAATTAAATGATAGGTCGTCTGATGTCTCCTTAAATTATTGTAAAAATATGCTTTCGTGGGTCCCAGGATGTCCCAGACTATATCTTTATTTGGGTCATGTGCTGAAAATGTTTAAGGAAGAGAGTCCAGAAAGTCTTTAGGACAAGTCTGCACAGTATATATTTGTAAAGTAGTTGATTAAACAAGGTTCACAACTTGGTGCCACCAGTAAATACATATTGATGGATTCAAAACCTCTTGAGAATATTAAGAATTTGAACTTAAACACTGTTAGTCACTGATCCTGAAATGGTTAACTGAACATGAACTAGGCCACCAAGAGATATATGCTAATATGTTTTTCCCCTTCTTGCTTCCTCACTCGTTATCCCCCTCTTCACCTTCATCCTGCCGTCAGGATGGTGGATGTGGGGGGTCAGAGGTCAGAAAGGAGGAAGTGGATTCACTGCTTTGAGAATGTCACCTCCATTATGTTTCTTGTGGCGCTGAGTGAGTACGACCAGGTCCTGGTGGAGTCAGACAACGAGGTAGGTGGACATAAAAACAGCTTGTTTTAGGTGTTGTACAGTATCTGCAACACCTTGACCATTGAACCACCAAATAAATACATCTCAACATGTGTCAAGAACTGAAACTAAACAACATGACTCCTCTCACTGCTCACCTTTTCTCTGCAACAGAATCGTATGGAGGAGAGTAAAGCTCTGTTCAGGACTATCATTACCTACCCCTGGTTTCAAAACTCCTCTGTCATCCTCTTCCTCAACAAGAAGGACCTGCTAGAGGAGAAGATCTCCTACTCGCACTTGGTGGACTATTTCCCTGAGTTTGATGGTGAGATCATCTATACGTTGGTGTGTTGACTAATCTGACCCATTGCTGATGGAAGTCACCCTCTCAGATAAATAAATGTATGTTATTGAGTGTTGTTAGGGGGCATTACATATTCTTGACAAACAACAATTTATCCATCCACGCAGTACGTCTATGCAACATATAGTGTGGGTTGCTATTTATGGTCTATTCTATGTAGGTCTTATGTACAAGTTTGATGTACCAAACCTGTACACCTCACTGTCAAGACAGACTGTGGGAAGCTGTTGCTTGTCAACAAGTAGTTCTCCCCCTAAAACTACATATCAATAGTTTTACATTTTGGTTTTTGTATGAATGTGATACAATGCTTTAATTAGTGAAAGATAATAAGATTGAGCCAGGCTGGCTGTTTCCCCTTGCTTCCAGTCTCTATGCTAAGCTAAGCTAAGCCTCTCTTCTAAAGCTCCACACAGAATGCACAGACATCGTATCATTCGTCTCATCTGACGCTCAAAAAGAAAGAGAAGAATCTGATTTCCCATATTGTTGACTTACTCCGTTAAATGACAGCTTTTAAGGTGAGAAATAAATCGATGTTTGCGTGTGCTCGTCTGTCTCAGGTCCCCAGAGAGATGCACAGGCAGCACGGGAGTTCATCCTCAAGATGTTTGTGGACTTAAACCCAGACAGCGACAAGATCATCTACTCTCACTTCACTTGTGCCACGGACACTGAGAACATCCGCTTTGTGTTTGCAGCTGTCAAAGACACCATCCTACAGCTCAATCTCAAAGAGTACAATCTGGTGTGAGGGCTCACGTACGACGCACATCTCCTCCCCCATTGCACAAAGGCACACCTCTTTCCAAGTGTGCGACTCAACTCCACATGCATTACCACAGCACACCATGCCGGCTCACATACACTCACATACACACACACACACACCAACAGAGCCCTTCCCCCCACCCCCCCACCCCTCCCAGTACAGTTCATTCACAAATCCTCCCACCTGCAAACGCCGCCCCTTCTCTTTCACCAAAGCTCGCCCTCTTCCTCCTTCGCTTGGCAGCTTGAGTCCTCGCTCCTCCCAAAGCTGCTCTGTGTCAGATTCGGCCCTGACTGCTGGCTCTGGCACATTTCATCTGGCACACAAACCTTTCACACGGGCTGTACAGTGACTGAAGGGGAGTTTGGTGTTTGTGTGTGTGTTATGTGTGTGTGTGCGTGTGCGTATTTGGGGCAGCATTGACTAGCGAGGAGCTGTGTTTTGGTGAATAGCGGCATCAAACCCCTTTTGGCCCTCTGGAGTTGACCCTCAGCGGTGTGAGATCAGATCCTCTGTCGTGTCCTTTCTGAGCTCCTGTCAGTGTGGAAGGAAGGGAATACTGTGTCTCCTGAAACCACCCAAGGACCAGCGGGTCTTCTTGAGACAGAGCGATGCAGGACAGGAAGTAAAGGTCGCACACCGGACACAAGGGGACGGGGCTGAGGATTCTGTCTCCACTTCGCATCTATGAATGTACCCACCAGTGTGAGCATCGCAATCGCAAAAAAAATAGAAATATATATATATTATGAAGTAAATGCATATGTAAACTCACTTAAGACAAAAAGCACGAGAGGGCAAGACATAGCTAATCAAAATCTGTTCATTGCTGAGATTTTTAAAATGTTTTTAATGATAGAAATGTGTTGCTACATCTACTTCTATTTAACACATAATGGCTAAAAGGAATGGTGGTAAGAAAATCTATAAAAACTTTTAAAAACAAAGACATCTAAAAAGAAGCAACCAGAAATTTACTTGACATAAGTATCCTTTTAAAGATTTCTGTGGGATTTGTGTTTTATGTTTAAGTTAATCACATCGCTTCCCTCCAGATGTTTTCTGTATGGATTCACAAGGACAATCTTCCATGTGACCGTCACAGCATCTGGCTCCGCTGATACACCCCCACACCCTTATTACAAAACACTAGTAGCGGGTGAGAGGTCCCTGCTTTTCGACACAGGCTCTGCTCTGATTGGTGGAAGCAGATGTGGAGGGGAGGGTGATGTCATCAGTGTTTATCAGCCCACAGAGCACATCTGCAGCTCGGGCTGCAAGTAGCTTATTCAACAAAATAAAAGCTGTAAATTAAACACGCCCACATCCCGGGGTGTGAATGGAATCCATGCGGTAACATCTCTGATGACGTCACACCTGCGTCACTCAGCCGTCCAATCAGACACACTTCCTGACGGTGACATAGTCACCACATCAGGATGTGCTTCTGTTTACTTTATTATTTCTTTTTTTCTTTTTTTTTACTGTATAGTCACTTTGTTTATATAAAGATTGCTTGCTGTTGAGTGGTGAGAGGGAGGGGGGGCTATGAACCTTTCACAGAAAACGCACTCTGAAGTCTGCAAACGTTGTTTGTGTATATTTGTTTGTAAATACATATACACAAAACACTCCTGTACAAAAACGCTCTGTGGTACACCATCTTTGGCAAAAAACAAATGTAAAAAAACAACAAAAAAAAGTATCAACTTCTTTCATTAGCATACAGTTTTTCCTATGAATTTATGGTAGTAGTGATACTGTGATTATGGATTTTGTTCACTTGATTAATAGGACTACACAGAGCTGAGTGGTGTTGAGGAAACGATCGGCAAGGAGTAATAGTCAGAGAAAAGAGGTTCCTCCCAACCAGCCTCTCGATTCCACACTACTGCAACAGCTCTGGCTCCTGAGTATACTAAACTAGGGCTGGTAAAAATCTTCACAGTATGGTGACAAGATGATTTTAAGAGTAATTAAAGATTTTTTTATTTATCTAATTTATGGACCAGGTTTGAAGGTGTTGATAATTTGACTGCTTTTGATTCTGTCATGTTGAAGTGCTCCTTTTCTCATGGCGGAGCCTACTTGAGTCTGAACTGCTGTAAAAAAACAAAAAACAAAAAAACGAATGTCTGGTATAGTAAGGACTTTATCTCTGCTTTCTATTTCTTATTGAGACATTTCCAGTTGTACTTTCCATCACATCTCCATCCATGATAATACCGTTTGGTTTTCTTTAGGAGCCCTCACATTTGTTTTGTTTGATTTAAAAAAAAAAAAAGAGAAAAAAAAAAAGAAACTTGTATTTCCTCTTGGTTTATAGACGCAGCGCTGTAATGCATACCTAGAAAAATGTACAGTACGAACGTAGGTGGACTTTTTTATCAGTGATTGAAGACCCACGTGGTCCATGCTTGCTATTTGTAATTTAACACGAAAATTCTGTTGTCGGTTTTTGCATTGTTAATTTCCAGTTTTTTGAGGCTTGCTTTGATAGTGCCAGTGAAGTGCAGATATACTTTTTTGGTCTTTGACCTTTTCTACAGGTGACTTATCCTTCATCCTCATTAAGGGCTATCACAGTGCATCAGGCATCAGACAGCGGGGAGTGGAGTACAGGACCACAGTGAACCAAGTCATCCACTACTAATCCTTGTTTTTAAATGGAGATTACTTGCAGTATGTGCTATAAGAAGTGTAGGCAGGGTGTTAATGCAAACGTAAGGTGTGTGTGTAGAGAGTTTACCAACACTAAGCAGTTTTCTTTATGTATTTCTTTATGTATTTGGCCCTTTGGTGAATCAAGTGGACCCAGTATCTGGCTCTCTGACCTTCACTACTACTTGTATTGGTATCACAGTGTTACCTGTAATACCTCATGCAGTATAGAAACACTTATCACTAAAGACACTACTACCAGGACTAGTATTGCATGTTTCCCCAAGTATTTGACTTGTAGCTGATAGCCATGAAATCCTAATGACCATGCTTGTGGCTTTGCATGTTTTAACCCATTAACTACAGATCTGCAGTTTATGAATTAATTTCCTACTTAGCATGCAGCTATTGGTTTCTGTTCATGTCAGTGAGGTTTGAAAAGTGACCCGCAGACAGTTTAAACTTGATTCTGAGAGATAATCCATACCACAGTTGACATTTATTCACCTTTTGTTCATTTTTTTTTTTCAAGCATGTATGATTGTGCAACAGTTACAGTGGTAATTAGTGAGCAGGCGTTGCCTCAAAACTCCCTTGTTATTGCAATCAAAGAAGCTCTGACGATTTAATAATCTGCAGCTGTAAACATTGCATTTGGAAGCTGCATTGACATAAAATCAGAGTAAGAAGACAAACATGGATGTAATGTAAAGAACAAAGTAAATTACTATGCTACTAACACTAAACACAAAGAATCTGTAGTTAATGTGGATCGGTTATTTCTGGCCAATAACGTATCACTAAATAAGGTTCTTAACTGCGTTACCTAAATGACTGACTGAATGTTCACTGATCTCAAACCAGTTTTATGTCACTCGAGATTGATTTTCTTTGATGAACAGAAATCAAAGGCTGCTGAAAAGATAGGGAATCAATCTAAAAACTTATGGTATGCTTCAAAAATGGTAGGCAGTGATGTAAGGTCGAACACTATCTAAGTTAATGGGGCTAAAATATATATATATATATATATATATATATATATATTTATATGCCAGTGTGGTCCTTAACTGCCATTTTGTCTGCTGAAATTGACACTAACCCTGAGCGGAAGAGGCCAATTGTTAGACTGCTGTTATAAAGAGGGTCTGGATGCCAGTATTTCAGTGGAACGATATACCAGTATGGATACCCAAGTATTTATCAGTAGTTGTGTTATGATTTACTGTGTGTTGAGTGCAGCTCACTTTTAATGGTGACGAACCAAGTTGTATTATTAGACTTGACACTACAACTCCGGCACATGGTGACGGGCTGACTGGCTGTTGGTGTGGGTTTTGGTAGTGTGTGTGAGCAGCCCAGTGTTGCACAGTGTGTTTTTGACACATTTAATCTCATATATGAGCTGGAAAGAGGGAAGGGCAGTCTGTAGGACACTTAAATCTCCTTGTCTGTTTCGAGCAATGACCAGTGGAAAGACTGGATTGGTTTTTCACTACAACACACTCGTATTTATTGCCTTTCATTGCCTTGAATAATGAAAGATGGCGTTGCTGGCCCGTAATGGTTGTCAGAGCTTTGCTCTGTGGCCTTTTTGGGTGGCGGTGGTTGTGTGACGTCCCTTCCTGTGGGCTTGTTGTTGGAATATGTGGAATCAAACTTATCTTCTGGACATCAGCATGGAGTCAGTGCATATTCAAAACTTAAATCTTATTCCCTTTTCTTTTTTGTGTTTTTCATTTCCTGTATTATAAGAAAACATTACCAGAACACTATTATTTAGGACCACTTGATTTATTTTTCCTCACTCCAATGAAACCTGAAGGTCAATTGTGTAGTGGTGTATAAAAATGCTGTTTTTTTTTCTTTTCTTTATTTTGTATGTAAACCAAATGTAAATTATGTATTATACTGAGTGTGCCAACCCCACTCTCTCTAGAGCCAGGCTCTCTCTAAGTGCCAACGCTGTGGTCATCATCAAAGGACCACCACCTGAGATGGTCCCCCTTTTTAAATAAAACACACCGGAGACTAAAAGGATAGATGATTAAGTACACACAAAGACTTTATTCTGTATTTAAGATTGAAGATTTAAAAGATAATCTGCTGTTTTTTAAGAAACTGTAATTATAATTGCATGTGCTGTTTATTTTGTGTTGGAAGTGAGGGCTTTGATGTTTTCATTGAAGCAGAGCCTTTAATGAAGAGGGTTCAATCAGTTGGTTATTATCGATTATTGATTTACATAACTCTTGCCATATTTTTTTATGTGTTTCATGTATTTGTTTCAACCACTGTTGCCTGATCCTCATTCAAACATGAACATGACTTATGATCATTGCCGCCTTCTAAGAGAGAAACATAATGACAAGGTATCTGTTTTAAATTGAAATAAATTTGTTCCTATACTTGCTCATGGTGTGTGTGCTGAGTGGGTTTCATGATTTTTGTGTCCGTATTGTGATTTTCAAGGAAATTGTTTCAAATCTAACAAACTACTTCTAATGGGAGCATATAGTATTCTTGTTGTTTTTCTGATGACGTGATTTTTCCAATAAGATTCCCTTGCTCCTGTGCGGCCACTTAATATCTAATTTCATTTATTTAATTCATAAAATATCCTTCAGGGTCTGGTTGTCCTGATGTAGCTGCATTTTTCAAGGCTGTAGGCAGGACTGTGTTCGGATTATCTTGCCTTTAAATGCTGCTGCTGGGGCCCTTGGTTGGTTATCTTATTGTTTTCTCTTTATGTCATAGTAGTATATTGTGGCTGCAGTAGAGCTGACCATTGTAAGCAAATCAAACTGCCACCGGGGGCCAAATTAATTTAAAATGTAAACCGTGTTTCTGATTTAGTAATAATACCCAAAAACAAAAGCTGGGGGTGCAGTATTTTGTTACTCTCCAAGCTCCTGGCTGTCAGCTGGATCTGGATCTAAAAAAAAAAAAAAGGGATTTTAAGATTTCTGACAATTCTTAGTGGTAGTATAATAAAGGCAGTAATGCACACAGATGCCCCCCAGCCCCAACAAACGCCACATGGGGCATTGAAGGGCAATGAAGGGCCAAGAACAACACAAACTGCAGTTGTCTCATTTTCTATAAACCAAAACGATCAGCAAATTCTGAAAGATAGTATAGGACCAATAAATATATACACACCAGGGTTTTAAATGTCTTTTTTCTTTTGTTTTCTGCTTTTTCTTTCTTTGATTGAGGTTAAATGTTAAATTATATTTAATGGTTTCTTTGCATTTGCATCAGGATTTGATTAATTTGTTAGGGGGGCCCAGGACGCAAATTTGCTGTTGGCCTGCTATTGACCTCCCATCTTCTGTGCATTACATATTTATCCTGTCCCCTTCAAGTTCCCATTCAGTACAGTGCTAACAGCAGACTACACACAAGAATAATACCCAAGGTTTACTGTGTGTCTGTCAGTTTGTGGTAACTGGATTTAACACAGCTTCAAAGTAAAATTGTGCAGCATGTGAATATAACATTAAGTAAAATAATTAAGGTCTTGAAGCTCCATTACTACACATGGCTACAACTTTAGGTTGTGCCACCTTAGTTGATAGAGAACTTCAGTGGTGCAAAGTTCCTCACAAATTACAAAACACAATAGATGCACGGTGAACCTGGGACTTTTAGGGGCCCATTTGGGGTACCTGATTAGCCCGGTTGACTCAGCTTTAGGGCCCCAGAAGCTCTCGCCCCGGCCTGTCCTGGCAGCTGCGATGAGCGGTTCAGTTCAGCTCTGTGTCACACGGGGCGCCCGCTCCTCCGCTGCTCGGTTTGATTTCCGGGTGATGCTGCTCTTCTCTTCAAAGCAGAGGAAAGTCGGGGGCTCATGTGTCAACATCCAGGGTTTCCCCGGGGAGGTGTAACGTTAACGTTATTCCAAAAAAAAAAAAAACCTAATGTTCCTTTGAAGACCGTTTTCTTTTTGTTAGCCGACTCATCCTCGGAGGCAGCGGTTTTTCTGACCGCAAAGACCAGACGACGATCTTCGGCTCCTGCTGCTTTGACGCTAGCTAACGTTATTTTAAACGATGACAGAGTACAAAGTGCGAATAGCGTCTCCAATCATTTAATAATATCTGGGGACCTGTTAGCTTAGCCAGCTAGCCTGGTAATTCGATTAGAACAAGGAAACACGGCGAAACACACTGCTGACATGATGTTTCCTCAATCAAGGCACTCGGTAAGTTGGCTAGTTGAACTTGTCCCAGTAGGAAACTAAAACAACTAAGCGAGCTGAGCTAATGCTAGCTAGCAGCCGACAGCTGATACTAGCTCTGCTGGCTGCAGGTTGCTGACAGCTCGTCTCACAATGCCAGACCTCTGTACACCTCCTCACGACGTTTGCACCGTTATAGTTGAGGAGATAGGGCAGCTTAAATCTTGAAATGAATCTACACACTAGCTATAACACTTGCTTAGTTGTATTTGGCTGCAAACACAGTCTGTCGCTAGCTAGCTGTTAGTCAAAACAGCTAATTTAAGTTGATGGTTGAGTCCATGAGAGGAAGTTATTCTGCGTTGGTTAGCTTAATTCACTGTTTCTACTGTCAACAAACCAAATAGCGTAAATATAAGGGTGCAGCAAATGTATAAACAGTTGACTTTGATAAAAAAAAAAAAAAAAAACGTTTGGACAAAGGGAAGGGAACAGATTTTACCTCTGAAAAATTGAATTAAATTTACAAAGGCTTCTGCAAATGTTGGGCAAATTAATTTCCTTTGTCAGCTATTAAAGAGCTCAGTGAAACAGCATTGTAACTGGTGAATTTAAAGCAAAATGAGACAAACAACTGCTCCTCGAGGCCCAAAAAAAGAAGCTGGTAAATCATTCAATATGTTTACTATAACAGTCCAAGAAGACATGACCAACTAATGGCAAACTATCTACATTAAGTAGTCACCATCAACAACCAACAAGTGAAGAAAATTAGCTTTTCAAAGAGGTGCACACTAAAATAGACACTTTTTGAAAAAGGCCTTAATTGAAGCACCACTGGAAACTTTCCAACAATAATGGATCATGTTACAGCAGTTTGCCAGCTAATCAGTCATTTTTCAAGCAAAGAGGCTAAAATTCACTAGTTCCAGCTTCTCAGATGTGACTATGCTGGTTTTCTTTGTCCTACGTGATGGTAAACTGAATATCTTTGGGTTTTGGACCATTGATGAGACAAAACAATCAGTTTAAGTATGGCAACTTGTGCGCTGAGACATTGTTATGGGAATTTCTCACTATTCTCTGTCATTTTATTGACCAACTGATTGCTTGAGGAAATAAGCAGCAGATCAATCTATAATGAAAATAATCATTGGTTGCAGCCCTATTCCTATTTTGATATGTTTACCATAACAATGTAAGAATTTTGTGACCAACTAATGGCAGACAAACTGCGTTAAGCAGCAAACACGCAGAGCAGGAAATGACCTCTGCGAACCACAGGTGAGGGAAGCGCTGCACAAGCAAAATAACACAGACCATAAACCAAAGCACCACCGCAAACACTCCCACAGTGGTGTCTCACGATCATATAAAGTCGCATGTCAAATATTTGTTTTTAAAAAAGCACATATATATTCTTGTTGGTTAGTTTCAACATGTGACTGCTGTTCCTGTTTCTGAGGCAAGTCTGTATCAAAGATCCTCCTGAAGAAACAACGAGACATTTACAGGAATCTTTCAGTGCCTTGTGAACATGACGGATTTGTCAGTTATTTTTATGATAAATCAATTAATCTTTCAGTTCAGGAAATAGTGAAATATTCCGGTCACAGGGTGACGTCTTCAAATAACTTGCTTTGTCTGACCAACATCTTAAAACCCAAAGATACTGATTTACAATTATAGCAGAGAAATGCAGTGTATAAAACACTGTGCATTTTGGATGCAGAGTTTTGACCCCTGTGTAACCGGGTGAGTCCATTCTCTCTGTTCAGTCTCATAATCCCACTGGAAACCTCTTGCCCTTGCGCCACTTATTTAGAGAGCAATGAGGTTTAGGGCATTAGATAAACCCTGGATTACAGCTTTGGACTGGTGGTTTAAGTTTAGTCTATACATATCCAGACTTCTAATGCAGCCTCTAAATACCTCTCACATATGGTCAGCATGGGCACATTTTAATCTTCTGTAAACACATTTCCTCAATCACCGTGGTCCTGAAAGAGTTGAGCCGGCAGATGTTGCATATCAATTTGTCGAGTTAAACATACTGTCTGCGTCCTTATCTCACTTTGCATTGTACACTCAAGCTCAGACACGAAGCCTTGTTTAGTCTGACCTTCATTTTAGCTATCCTCTCAAAGGGTTAATCTCAGAGGTCAAACTACTGTGCTTAAACAAACCCAAGCACACATTCATTGAAAGACACACATTTTTCAGCGGCAGGACACAGACATATACACCAATGGAACCAGTATCTGCAAAGGACATTTCTAATTCCTTTTATTTCTGGACTGGTTGGGAGGTGGTTAAGTGAAGGTTGAATCCAAAGTGTGGTTTCAGACTGAGGGTCTGCACCTGGAGCAGCCTACAGTGAGAGGGAACATGTCTTGTTTGGATGCGGGGCTCTTTGTGAATGTAATTTAGGCCCCTGTGTGAATTTTATTAAAAAATGGATCATGTTGTTGTGTTTCGCAGGCATCCTCTCAGTCCAGTCAACCTCTCAAGTTCACCACTTCTGACTCCTGTGACCGCATCAAGGATGAGTTCCAGTTCCTCCAAGCACAGTACCACAGGTATGCAGCCAACACAACCATACGCACACTTAATATAATTTCAGTTTGAAACATCTCATCTTAGAGCTCAATTTTTGTCGTTTTCTGGGAGTGTGATGCTTAATACATCTTTCTGATTAGCCTGTCGACTGCCTTAACATAGATACGTTTTAAGATTTAGCACGTTTTGCATTTGCACTACAATCATGTGTCTGTATTTGCCATGGCTAGGAATATGTTGGCTATTTATTGGCTTAAAAAAACAACAACCATGTTGTTGCCTCCCAGCCCTAAATGCTTCTCTAATCGAACACATAAAATTCATTAGCATTTTATTTACCAGTATTATGAGACGCAACATAGCATAATGACACTTAAACGAATAGTTCAGCATTTTGGGAAATACACTCCTTTGCTTGTTTGCTGAGACGTAGATGAGAGGATCGATGCCACTCTCATGTCTGTATTCAAAATATGAAGCTAGAGCCTGCAAGAAGCAATCCGCTTAGTTTAGTATAAAGCCTAAACGATTCCTTGACAGAACAGTTGCATATGTTTGCCTTTCAGTGTTTTAATATTTATGTTCTTTTTATACCCAGTTTGAAGTTGGAGTGTGATAAACTGGCGTCTGAAAAGTCAGAGATGCAGCGTCACTATATCATGGTAAGTGTTGCATTAGGTGTTTTATCTTTATCTGATCTCCTGTAATGTACCAACCAAAGTCACTCAGTGTTGCACATAGTGTCGTACATAATCATAAATTTATGAGCGGACAACACTTAGTGGCTACCTCAGCTTCACTTATCACATGATCAGCGACGGATATATGCTTTTAAAGCTTCTCTGGTAGACAGTGATCAATTACAGATCACATGACAAATCTATCGCTGCAGTTGATTATGATGTTTGTCTTTTTCTCCCTTTTTGTTTTGTAGTACTATGAAATGTCCTACGGGCTGAACATTGAAATGCACAAACAGGTAATCACTGCCTCCTGTAACGATCTTTCTTTCAGTAGCCCAGATGTGGTAGTTTGCTGACGTTTTCTTTTCTTTTCAGGCTGAAATAGTGAAGAGACTGAATGGCATCTGTGCTCAGGTGCTGCCTTACCTGTCACAAGAGGTAATGAAGCTGGCGTGTTCACAAATATGTTACGACCTCCGTCTATTTTAATCCTATAAACAACTAGTAAATGTGAAGCGACCGACTCTTCTACAGTCTCGTCACTTGTCGTCTCTTGTGCTTAAGGTTTTCCAGCTATGTTAATGCTCTTAGATCACCATGTGTTGTCTTTTGTTTCAGCATCAACAGCAAGTCATGGGCGCCATAGAGAGAGCCAAGCAAGTCACGCCCCCCGAGATGAACTCCATCATACGGGTGAGTGAAGGCTTTTCTCCCTGAAAGTGGGTTTAGATGATGGATGAATCGTGTCTCATCCCAAGTATGAAATAAAACTAAATCAAACCGTATGTAAACCAGTCATTGTCCATTTTTCTAGCCAATAGATTACAATGACTCTTCATGTATTGAGTGGATCTTTTTATCATTTTTTTAATGATCATGTTTTAATGAGATAAGTTAATTTTGTGTAATAAGAATGTTTCCTGACAAGATAAAGTAATGTTATAAAAACACAAGTTTATTGTTTAAACAGAATAATTAGTGATAAAAATGTCATAACATGAAAAATATATATTTTATAATGTGAAAAGGATCTTGTTGAAATGTGAAAATTACTGAATGGTAATTTACTATAATTTTTAGCTGACAGTTAACAAGCTAGCTAGCTAGCATTGCTATTATGACTGAGTAGCTCTAGTATGTTCGTGACTGGCTAACCGGTAGCTCAACAGCTACAATAGTTCACCAGCTCACCCTGTGAGCCGTCATTACTTCACCTTCTTTTCTTGCGCCACCTATTTTATGGATAAACTTCAATGTGTCACTTTTTGTTGTGACGAGGACTTAATGCCAAACATATCCTGAAACACGATGTAGAGATGATTCATCCCTTCAGGTTCTGTCAGATTTACAGGGGTGGTCACAAAGATATCACCCATCACAATCCATAGTCCATGCTACACCAACATCATGTTACATTTCTGTATGTGTATGTACTCAGTATTATTTATTTATTTATTGGTGTATTTAACAAGGACAGTGCCCATTAATAAACATTGCTTGACTAGCCAGAGTTAGCCAAAAGGCTAAAAAATAATATAAATAATTTATCATAATAGTTTGTAAGCATGCAGAGCAATAATGAAAATCATTTGTGAAAAAATGTTCGTGAAAAAACATCATATATGCATAGGACATCCTCATACTTCATCGTCGGGTACTGATTAAAACATGCAACACAGAAGCACATATTACAAGACATGCAAAGTAAGGAAATTCATGTTGATAGAAATAGGCACTAAATAAAGAGTATTGTGCTGCATTATTACAAAGCAGAAGCTCTAACTTATGAACTCAAAGTGTTTGTACCTTGTGTGTGTTTTCAGCAACAGCTCCAGGTCCAACACCTGTCCCAGCTCCAGGGCTTGGCCCTGCCTGTGACCCCGCTGCCCCTGGGACTCACCCCTCCCACCCTGCCCGCCGTCTCCTCCAGCTCCGGCCTGCTCTCCCTCTCCTCCATCCTGGCCAACTATTCCCACGGCCAGGCCCAGGCGGTGAAGGAGGACAAGGCCCGGGAAGCTGCAGAGAGAGCGCCCCGAGGAGACGACGGGGACAAGTCAGACTAGTTCAGACACAACAACAAGATTAGGGAGGGGGGGTGTGAAGTGTCGACAAAAAGAAAGGTAAAACTGTAACTGTAAATGGAGATTGATGTAAGTCTGGCTGCCTGTCTGCTGAGTGTTGATGTAGAAGAGTAACTGCAGGGATGATGACAAGCAGAGAAGGCAGGGCAGACACTTTTGGATGTGCAGAGAACGAAACTGCTGAATGGCTGAGAGTGAGAGTTAAATGTTCTTATTATTTAGTGGTAATAGACTCAGTTCAGGCTTCTAGACTTTAAATAGATGCTTTTTTTTAGTGTAAGCCACTGTTGTTAGGCTTAACCAAGATAAATGTTTTCCCATTTGGAGTGAGAGCCGAGGATGAAAGCTAACAGCAGTGTCCCTTACGCGGATCTGCCTCTCGCAGGTTTATATTTCTTACTTCTTTTTGTTATCAGATCTGTTGCTACAATCCCTCTGATTGTTTCCTCCTGGCCCCTGTCTGCCAGTCACAGTAAGCAGTTCCCTATAAGTCCGTTCCCTCCTCTCATGACGTACAATAGCTCCATCACTGGAGCTGTTTGGACATTAATACCATTCATTTATTTACTTGGAGCCAAATTGAATCTTAGTCTGATATTAAATGATGTTTTTAAAGGGACGTTTCACTTGTCAGGTGCATTCAAACCCTTCAAACATA
Source organism: Enoplosus armatus (assembly GCF_043641665.1). Taxonomy (NCBI): domain Eukaryota; kingdom Metazoa; phylum Chordata; class Actinopteri; order Centrarchiformes; family Enoplosidae; genus Enoplosus; species Enoplosus armatus. Next base: position 15,453,056 of record NC_092194.1, read on the forward strand.
AACTGATGCGTCTTTTAACCATTTTTTCTTTCTTCATACGACCATACCACTGGATGCGTTACCTTAGCTGTGTACCTCAATCCCCAAAATAAATGGGATTACATTACATTACATTAAAAACCTATAGTTTGTACAAATGGTAGTATACCCATACTGCGGGTTAATTTGTGTTTCATAGGCCTAGCTGCTGCTATGCACGCTACATGGCATGGACCATGACTCGTCTTTAAATGACAAGAATTTAAGCTCTGAAAAAAAATTGACTTTATTTTGACATGTTGTTTTCGTGAAGTTAAAGACAGGCAAATTAGACATTCAAAATGTGTCTGTGTGTGTTCGAGCGAATGTGATCGGAAAGAAGAAAACACTTGTTTAATTTAACTTTATTTTTTTTCTTAAAGCACCTTTTATATCTTCCTCACCCCCCCTGCTCCTGCCCCTTCCTGGTCCACTCTTTAACTGACCAAGACAAACTTGAAAAGGATTTAAACTTAAGAACCAGACGGTCGTAAATACATACATGTACTGTATTTCTGGAAGTTAGCACACTTCAGTTTATACTGAGACTGTATCAAGCACCTGTCTTTTCCTGTGTTGTTTAACTTGTGTGTGACTGTCGGGGGAAGCTCTTGCCCCTTTTTTTTATTTTCCAATTTTCTTTAATGAAGAATGTGTCCGGGGTGCGTTGCTAAAGCTCTGTTCTTTCAGAAAACAACATATTTAAACATCAGTCTCACAGTCAGAATTTGTGCTCCAAATTATTGTGTCCTGTTGCAAAAAAACTCACCTCACAACTTTAATTATTGGAACCACTGAAAAATATGGAGACATAGATGGTGATATAGATGTCTGGAACACTCATACAAAAACCTTTTTAGATTTTGTATGTAGTATGGATTTGAAATCCACTATAGGTGTCAAGATACTTCATCAGAAGTGCTTGTTGGTGCTTCTCCACCCAACACTTTTCAGACATCGTAGGCGCTGCGTCTGACAATTTCTATAAGTTTCCAAAACTGTGAATCCCACATTCACACTCATTTAATACAGCGATTGGACTTGAACTTCTCCTTCCAGCTCTGTCACTTTCCATGTGGACAAACGAGTGCAAAACTGTCTGAAAATGTGCACTGTAATCCAAATTCAAATCCAGATTTCACCCCACTTTTAAAGTGTGGCCGTTTTGAAACCACTACAAACACTTTTGCCTTCTGACGCGGTCGGATGACACGTCATTCAAACTAGTTATCAACTAGTGTCATAACCCGGCTCTTAGACTGAGCAGGTTTTGAGTATGTAGTGTGTTCACTCTGTTCAGTCTTTTTATTTTTATTTTTTTATAAATATGCTCAAAACAGTCAGTATGCAGGCAAAAAAAACTTGATTTTTTTTTTTTGAGTGTGCTGTTGATGGACTCTATTGTCCCACAATGCAATGCACAAAGGAAATGGAGGAGCTACTGCACACAGCTGGAAACAATTTAAGCTAATGGTAGATAATGGTGAAACAGCCCAGAAAGCAATTTTTGGAAAAACATTTTAATGTTCTTTTTGTTAAGTTTAAATGGGAGTGTCTTTCTAAAGTGGCAGTTTAATTGACCTCCAATAGAGCGAGTGTTGTATCATTAGTATAAACTATAAAACTGTTAAGTATGTTGATTTCTTTAACTGCAACAACAATAAACTATAAAGGTTAGTATATCGTTCATACTGGATTTGGGGCTCAGATTTGAGGTGTGTGGTTGAGAGATAGAACTGTTCATATTTAAGGCAGCAGGGGGCAGCAGTGCTCTCTCATTGATCATTAGTATGAAGAGTCTAAAGAGGTCCAGGTCTGCTGTGTTCACCTTATTGCCGCTGCTGTTCTCTTCTCGTCTTCATTTCCCGACTGTGTGCCGAGCATCAGTTCACTGCAGGCGTCGGCTGTTATTCCCCTGTAATGTGAGTGCTGTCCAGAGCTTTGACAACCCACCTTTTTAACGTCTGAGCACGTCAGAGATCAGAGCTTAAACCTTTCCTTTTTATTTTAATTTGAAAAGCACTTAAGTTGTGGCTCAGTGCTCTTTTTTTGCTTTTTTTCTTCTTCCTGTCCGTGCTAGTGTTGGGGAGCTGAAGACTTTCCCTCCCCGGAGATTTGACCTTAATATAGCGAGCGCGAGAACAGATCATTTGCACTCTTTATACTGACGTCAGTCTCTGTAGAAAACCTCTTTTGGCAAAACTCAGACATATGAATGGTATGTGTGTTTGTTTTTGCTGTGAAGGGCCAATTTGTATACATATGAATATATCAATATACATATTTTTTAAAGCATTTTTGTATGTTTCAAAGCTGCTTTTTAACGTGTGTGTATCATGGAAGATTTGGTGTTGTATGTGTGCATTACAAGCCTACAGTTAAGAGAGGCACAATGTTGTATACCATGTCGTTTTTTTCCTGTTTTATCTCCCATTCTCTCAGTAGGCAGTAACACTTAACATTGTTTTCTAGGTTTGTAAATGTTTTATCTTTTTTTTTTTTTTTTTTTTTTGTGCAAACAAAAACCAGTTTAATGTGTTTATGAACACAGTCTCATTTTAAGATACCTGGGGCAAAAAAAACAACAACAACAAAGATGTAAACAAGCAACTGTGTACTCTAATGAGAATGAATCAACCTTTTAGCAGTAAGGAAGCTTCTCTGGTGCCTTACAAATAAAAGATGTGATTGAGAGTGGCCATTTGTCTTTGGTTGGTAAGACTGACGCGATCCGAAGGACAAAAATGCGACATTAAAAGGGCATCAGATCGCTTCAACACTGGCTCATTGCAGCTCGTTGAAATGTAGCTTTTGTGAGCCTGATAAAACATTTTTAGTTTGTTAGTCAACTCCTCTGCAGCTCGATGAAATCATTTGCGGTATGAGGTTTGGTACTCCACATCGACTCAGCATTTTGAGGGATGAATCTCATTACAAAATAATAAAAAAAAACAAAGCATTACTAAATCCCCTTTTGATTAGTAACATCTCACTGTGTGAGTCAGCACCTAACCATCATGTTAGATTTAAGTAGGCCAGTAAAAGTCTAATACATTTTTATGACTAATGGCTGTGTAATGTGAAAGGTGTCGCTCATAGCCAAGAACCCAGAGACTTATCACCTGTCGCTGCATTTCCCCTCAGGTCTACACAGCATTTTAGTGTCCTTCTGCCCATTGTTTTGGTTTACAGCCTCACAACTTTATTGATCACACTCGCAGCTCTAATACACCTTCCAGCAAAGAAGCTCTAAAAACTGACAATGCCTGCCCAGCACCAAACATCAGTTAGCGACTAGCTGGTGAACATAGTGGAGCATTTAGTAGTTAGAGAAATATTTCTCTTAGGAGTTAGTAGAAACAAAAATAGAGCTAAACGAGGGAATATTGGACTTCATCATTCACCAGGTGGCCAGAAACACAACGCAAATGAATGCTAATGTTGCTCTGTGTGTGCTGGATGTGTAAATAAATAACTGTATGCTAACACGATCATAAAAATAAAAAACAATTAATACAGGTTTAAACAAATTGGACACAATAAATTACAAAAATGTGATCAACTCCCTCTTTTTTCAGTGTCCTTGTTAGTCTGAGTAATCACCAGAACATGCAGTGAGCAGTTTTAATAGTGACCATTTCTATGGTAGAAAGTATTATAGTCAAATGAAAACTGCCCACAGTGAAACAAAACATATCCAGCCAGTGTGATAACGTTGAACCGATCTTTTTTAACCACCTCTGACGTGGCCTAACAGCCCCATTCCTTTGGCACTGAGGAATCTCACAAGCGTCAGCAGCAGGTCCAGACATGAACCCTGCGTTTTAAACGAGAACACAGCAGAGAATAGCTCAATGAAAACAAAAGTCAAAAATATTCCCTTGCAAAATAGTCCTTTTGTGATGCAGCATTTCTTTTGTTCCTTTCTGTTGAAGTAAGCACTCGTAGACGACATGCTGGCTAATATTTATGGAGAAAACGACACAAAACAACCGGCAGGCTAAAAGAAATGATTACAGTTTCACAATAGGTTACACATGTTATGAAGAGGGAAGGAAGAGGTCCACAAAGGTGTGTTTAGTTCGTGTCAGATTGTGGCTCCACAAGAACTTGAGGCACAAGGAAGCTGGGAAAAAAAGCTGGTTTATGGGATGAAGATGCCCTAGTAAGGTTTCCATTAGTCTTTGGACGTGCTTTTAGGTGAAGTTTGTCTAAATAAGAGAAAAAAAACCCCATCCAGAACAATGTTGCTCTGTTACGTCACAGCAAAGTAGTGGTAATACATTCTTAAAAAGCTACACAATTTATTAGATACAGTAGATATAAACATAATAAAAATGTTAGCACTATACATAATCATGTATATAGTTAAAGCAGTCCATCATTACACATGCATATCTTCTAAAATATCTGCAGAGAAAAATGACAAGACATGTCAGGGACAGGCAGATATAATCGAGCTCCAGTGTTGGTAAAACAACGTCTTATCTGACTGCAAAAAGCAACAAAGTAGAAAACATTCAGCCTCCAAGGTTTTGTCTCTTTGTTCAAGGACAGAAAGAAATCTTTGGTCGGTGTTTTTGAAATCTACAGATCTCTTTTGGCAGTCTTTGCTCTCTTTAAACTCACAGCATAAATTCTCCCCCTCAAATCTGAAACTTGTTTTTCTCATAACTGCAGTGCAGTGAGAAGAAAAAAAAAACATCATAAAAAATATATATCATTGCACACTTTCGGACACGCTTGTACACAAAAGCACACCGCAGATCAATCACACATATTTCCACACACACACACACCCTCGCTAAAAAGACACACAGACGATGGAGCTTCTGTTCCAACAGGTTTGGGGAATCTCTGAGTTTTCATAGCTGTAAAATTGCTGGGAAGCTTCACCGAGCGGAGCTCTGTGTTGTTTTGTTTTCTGTACAAGTCACAGGTCCTTTTGGTAACGGAGCTGCTGTTAGAGAGTGAAGGCCCACGTTAGTAAGAGTAGCTGCTGCTGCTGCTGCTGCTGAGAAGAGCTCATACTGGTCCAGAGTAGTTGTAGTGGTTTCCGTGCTGCGAGTCTGGAGGCTGCGGGCTCGGTTTGCGTTCAAGGTGTTCAATCTCTGCTGGGTTTGGTCGTGTGCAGGGAGGGGGGCGCTGCTTGAAGAAGTCGGACACATATCGGACCTGAAAGAACAGAAGAAGAGTAAATGTCTGAGTATTTAAAGTAAAAAGCTTTCTCAGGTTATAACACAACCGATAAAACATATAGCTCATTAAAGCTTTTTATATTTGCTGCTCTCAGAAATGAAGCATGTGCAATTATAAAAAACGTTGTTTTCAACACACAAACAAGTAAAGTAGTGAATGTTTACAGGTGTTTCTATTTTTCTGGTCACTTTGTACACACGTCGAGGATTTTAGGTTTTGTGCTGCTGCATTTCATAACCAAATATGTTATATGAAGGTGACAGAGCGGTCCCACTTTAACAGATCTAACAATGAAGAATTAAGGCCTTTTTTTGCCTGAATAAGAAGGACGCAGTGTGTGTGTGTGTGTGTGTGTGTGCGTGCGTGCAGCTCAGTATCCCATAAACTGCATGCCACAGAAGCACACGGTTGTACTCACAGTGAGCACAGCGATGAGCGCCCCCTGCAGCAGCCCCACCAGCACGTCACTCCAGTGGTGTTTGTAGTCAGACACACGCGTGTATCCTACATACAGAGAAAACGCCACCAGGAAGAACTGGATGGTTGGTCGAACCAGTCGCGTCCACTTCCCCTGCATCCGGGCCTGGACGTAGAGCTGCACATGCAGAAAATACATTCTGTTTAACATCAACTGGAATTTAAACATTTGTATTTGTATTTTCTGTGTGTGTGTGTGTATATATGTATATGTATATATATATATATATATATATGTTCGTATTCGTATGAGCCATTGGTTGAATTGTTAGTTTAGCAGTACAATGTAAACAGGCTTTTGGTCTTTATCTCAGATATAGTCTATATTTTGAATGAGCTTCTTGGAAACCAATTTAAATTGTACAAAAAGGCATTTCAGTTTTAGTATGTACTTAAAATAATTTACCCTATAATTAACCAAAATAAGTAATGGTTTATTAGAGCCTCATAACATTTTTTTTTATATATTATATAATATTTTTTTTTCTTCTTATAAATTCTGACAGAAGTAAATCTCTAAACACTGTCCTGTTCCTAATTCACAATTTTACCAAAATTTAACAAAACATAGACAAATATGTGTTATGACAAATATCTCTAATTATATTTTTTACAAAAATAACACCATCTCTTATTGTTTTTTTATATAAAATGTCATCATACAAATGATGAATTATGAGAATACACAGTCTTCATGGAAAATATTTCTTTTGGCCCACCCAGTCACCTGCCTGCACAGAAAGGTCAGAGGTGAGGCTGTGTATAAAACTGACTTTCAGTATCTCACTCCTGATTAAACCGCTGAATCTTCCGGCCATTGTGCCGTGTGTAGTATTACAACAATGATGTTTTCAAACAGCAGCCGTGCGTCTGTGTTGTCCAGGGTTAGGGTTAGTCCTGTTTTGAGTCGCTTTAGGGCGTCTTTGGTAAACAGACATTTCACAGCAAAAGAAAGTCTCACGCAACGACAACGACGATGCACTCACCGACAGAAAGAGCATGCAGTACATCCCGAAGGACGAGTGGCCGGAGTAGAACGATAACCTGAGGAGCAAAACAGCAACAGAGCACAGTTAATGTACAAAATTCACTAAATATGACAATGAAGTGATGAAGAATAAGAATCAGTCAAACCCATTTATCACTTTAATATCTACCTATTTGATCCATATAGTATGTTTTAAATGAATTACATATCTATGATAGAACCAATACACCAAATCCTAATTTGATGTGATTCCACCAAAATAAACCATACTGAAAAAACTAAATAAATATGAAAATAAATGCTGAACAATTAGTCGGTCAGTTGAATAGTTGAGGCTTCTTAAATGTGACGATTTGCTTCTTTTCTACAGTCAAAGTTAGCAATTTCTAGACTTTGTCACTTTGGGTAACTCGTAATAGACATTTGTCATTATTTTTTACATTTTAAATGTCATAAAACAATAATTTCCTGATGTGGACATCACATCTAAGCCAGTTGATGTTCACTGTAAATTTTGCTCAGCTGGAACAGTGAGATTAAAAGCTATTTTGAGCTACTTAACAATAATTTCCTGATGATATCTATTCTCATATGTCAATTTCAATCTTACAGGAGTGGAATTAATCAACAGGAAATAAATCAACAATCTTTTTCATAATAAATTCCTCAAAGTTTGCGGGTTCCAGCTGCTTTTATGTGTTTTTTGGGGGGGTTCGGACTGTTTGTCATACAAAACAAGCAATTTTAAAGACATCTATGTGTGCACTGGGAACTTGAATAAAAATAAAATACTAACTTAAATATATCAATACATTGCACAGAGTTTTTCACCCTGCACCTTATTTCTGGGTTGAAAACAGTTCATTTTAATGATTTAAAGTGGTCATCAGTTCATATATGAGCTATCAGCAACTTGAATCCAAAAGTATAGTGTCCGTCTTCACTTCATAATAAAGACGTCTAGAGACGGAGAGAGCGTTGTGTGTTTCCACCTGGATTCAGTCACGTTGCGGTGGCTGCCAGTGCAGTTGAGCTGCAGGATGTATCCATTACAGCTGACCGGGGCGCATACGGCCAAGAAGTTCGGACGGGGACGACCTATAGTGAACTTGGCCAGGTCAGTCAGCGATTGGCTGACAGCTCCTCCAAACAGGAAGGTGCCCACCACCTTATAAAGAGCTGACAGGTACTGGTTGAACTGGGAGTTGGAGTGCAGACGCTTTGTGTGCACAAGGTAGGCCTCTCCTGTGGTGATCTGAGGGTAGAAGAGACGTAATGAAGGGTTTCCAGGTAATTTTGGGAAAAACTCTTTATTTTTCTATCTGCTCAGACGAACACGATGTTGGGACTCACAATGACGATGGAGCAGATGATGGTGACGGCAGCCATGGCTCCATGGGAGATGGTGTCTCTCCTGTAGGGATAGCTGATGCTCTCATCATCGCAGTAGATTCCTCTTTGGTACGGAGTGAACATCAGCGTCAGGATGGCTGAGGGCAGAGCCGCTGGAGGAACAAGAGACGACAGTGATCAAACCTTCCTGGTGAACGCATGTAACAGTAAATTATGAACTACAAAGTACCTCTACCGAAGCGGTACAATCCACTACATTTAGTTATTTTAATCTTAAAGAATGTTCATACAATTTTAATCTGCATCTGGATCCAGATCTCCACCAAATACTGTTAGTTACAGGCAATCATGGGATACATGTGACAGATATTTCTCATCCTTTTAAGTGCAGCAAGTGATGAAAATGTATTGAAATGCCCTGTTTTGCAGTGTTTTTCAGAAATCCATAAAAAGATTCCTGGATTTGAACCAAAATCTAATCACTTTTTCCACCAAACTTTGAAAAATTAGGGTATTGAGATATCCTGCTAACTAAAAGACAAACACAGACAAGCAGGGCCACAAACATAAACACACCGCAGATAATATAACAAGAAAATAGCACCGAGGCTTACAGCGAAAGCACAGGCATAACCAAGAAGAAAACGTATGTAAATGTATATCTGCAACAACAGCACTGAGACAATTAGAGGTAATCGCGGTTATGAATCACATATCAATCAATGTGACTAGAGAGTGTCTTTCTATTTAAAGTAGGAGACGTCAGAGTTGAGCTCACAGTAACACTGTGGGTCTTTGGGAGGCACTCTGTGTTGTTGAGAGCTGGAGGTCCTGAGAGCAGCTTTGACCCTTCAGCTGTGCGTTGACGAGTGAACCGCAACACAATGAGGTGCAGCTCAGGAAACAGCTAAGAACACACTGATGGACTAAGCTCTTGGCTTTGGGTCAGGCGGCCCGACTCTGCCAAGCAAATGAATTTGTCATCAGTCGAGCTCAGTGGCGACGACTTCACCTCTACGGAGGGGCTGCCTGTCACCATGGAAACACGCGGGACAGGACAGCCATGACCTTTGACATCGGGGCACCGTTTACACAGCGGAGGGCCTGGGAGCTGAGGATCGAACCAAGACACACACTCACATACATACAAAGAGATGTGCACCACTGCATGCGAACAGGCCCATACACATACCTGACAGATAAAGAGGGCTCTATAAAAAAAATGCATGTTTATAAGTCTGTGATGACAAATTGTTTGCGTGCGTACGGCAGACAGAAATTTCAGTTTTACAGTTTCTCTGCAAGTGCAAACAAAAGACTCAGAGTTAAAAGTGGCACAAGAGCAGCAGAAGCACATAAACCTGTCTCTTAAATCTGAGCAGGGACAATAGTCCAATCTGCAGGGCTGATGTCACGAACCCTCTGAACTACAACTCCTAAAAAGTTTCCTGTTTTCAAAAACTCCTCGCTGGACTGCTGAAGCCCGAGCTGGAAGAAATACTCAGATCTTGTACGCAAGTAAAAGTAGTGATACCACAGTGTAGAAATCCTCTGTTATAAGTAAAAGTCATGCATTCAAATTTTTACTAAAGGAAAAGTACATAAGTATTGGTATCAGTACAGGAGGTAAAAGTAGTCATTATGCAGTTGCTCAGAAAGGCCCATTTCAGAATAATATATATTATATGATTGGATTATAATTAGATATACTTTATCTGCTGGGTAGCTTGTGAATTTCCCTCCGGGGATCAATAAAGTTTTATCTTAATCTATAATATTACATCATGATTTATTTGTTGATTATATTTTGTATTATTAATCTGAATGAATCTGAATTAGTTTCATTTCATAAATGTTGCTGTTAATGTCAGCAAATCCCATGAAAAGACCACAACCACCACCGTCTCTTTGTACTTTCTGACGAACATAACCTCTCTGTGGATCTCAGCATTGACATTTGATGCATTGTTACTATACAAATATTGATTATAGCCACTTTAAACCTCTCAGAATCCCATGTTTGCATATTGCTTTGTGTATTTCCTGGTGTGCTGCTCTGTATGTGCCCTCTATATACTGTATATATGTACAATATAAGCGACAACTGCACCTGTAATGAAGTCCAATTCAAAAATCTTATAACAACAGAGGCCATATTTAATGGTGTTGTTATATTTCACAGTTGTCCATGTTATTGTGTGCATATATGTTGCTTTGTTGTGATTTAGTTTTTTCTATTGACTGTCTCTTTAAGCACTTATCAGTCTGCCCCACCCACTAGTTAAACACACACACACACACACACACACAGGCTGCAATGCCTAATTTAATATTTGTTCCATTTTCTGCACAAGCGCCACTAATGAGCTTTGATGACAAGCAGTTTCCTCATTAAAAAAGGAAGCCCTCCCTTTGCTCTTCACATCTCCGAGTTCATTATTCCAGCAGGTCAAGCATGCTCTCAGCGTCTCTTTGAAGTGAGGCCCAACTATTGTTTATTCTGCAGGGTGCAAGGATAACATTTAGATAAGAGACTGCTTGTTTGACACAAGTCTCTGGTGGCTACACACACTGCCAGAGTGAAGCGTTGGGCAATGGCCTTCAAAACACACACACACACACACACACACACACACACACACACACACACAGCTAAGCTCATTTAACAACAGAATCAGTGAGGAAGTCAATGCCCCTTCGTATCAAACATGCTCCAACAGCCTCTGGGAGCAGAGCCCATGGAGAGTTCCTATTATCCGAGTAGGACTGACGGTTTTTATCTGACGGTTTTATTATTCCAGAAGGCCTGGTATGTTTTTATAAGCCTGTGCTGGTGGGGCGGACTCCCCTCCCAGAGGCTGGGTCGAGCTGAGAGGGGTTCATTCCCCTAAATTCACTAAAAACCTGCAGTCTTTCCTTCCAGGAGGAGAACTTATTCAAACTCTCCTCCATCAACCTGTTCATGTAGCAGAACTAGAGAATTTCACTGCTGCCATAAACCAAGACTTTCATGTACGAAAAAATGTCACTGATTTTATGAGATCTGAGTATTTTTCACTTTATTTAGGCGATATCTTATCACTAACTAATTGTTCCATGTGCTGTGTATTAGTATTTTTTCAATGCCTCTAATGTATTCATTGTATGTATGTTTTAGCAGCATGTTTTGTGATGAGAATACATAATAGAGTTCACCATTCTGAGACACATTGGTGGGAAACAACTGAACTGTACATTTTGATGAATTTGTTGATTTGCTTTCTTGGCTAGAGTTAGAGGAGAAGATTGATGTACCACTCTCATGTCTGTATGTCGAGTACAGAGCTGGAGTCAGGGCGTGGTTAGCTTAGCTTACCATCAAGACTGGAAGTATGAGGAAAACAAGTAACCTGGTTCTCTCCACTTTAAAAATAAATACACCTACAAGCACCTTTAAAACTCGCCAATTAGCACCTTGGGTCTTGTTTGTTTAACCTGTTCCTGGTGAACAACAGCCAGGCGCAGTTACATAGAGTCTTGTCACAATGAGGTTGCCAGGCAACCAGCAAAGATGCTGGAAACTCCCTCTAAAACAAGTTGTGGTTTTTACTTGACTGTTCTGCACAGAGGAAACAAACAAGACATAACGTGTTAATTAGTGGGCTTTGGCCAGGCTAACCATTTCCCCATGTTTCCAGTCCTTATGCTAAGCTAGGCTAATTACCTCCCGGCTCTAGCTCTGTACTAAACGCAAAGACATAAATCACATTGCTCCTTTCTACCTCTCTGAAAGAAAGTCATGCATTTCATGTCATGCAGTGAAGTATTCCCTTCAGTTCAGTCTTGAGGTACTGCTTTATTGCTGCGCAGCGGCAAAATGGTTTTAGAGTTTCAGAGAAGATTCTCAACCTGTGCAAGACTCTTACTTTCCTTCCTTATTACCTGCTTCCTTCCTTCCTTCCTTCCTCCCTGTCCCTCCTCAGATCCCTTTCCTTTTTTTAACTGATCTGAAAAAAGTTTTTAGCTGAAAGTGAAACTAAACTCTTCTGCACCATCCATACTGTCATTTTTTTTAGTACATTTTACTCCCAATACCTGTTGGACTAGGTAAAACATTGGACTTGCAATGTTTTTTTTAAATTCTATTCTGCTGTGTTTCTACTTTCAGTACAGTGAAGCATTTGAGTACAACTGAAAGAAAAAGTTCTTTGGTGGACTGTAACAGCTTGTATCATCCTACTCTGACATTTTACATGTGGCTGTTGAGTCTTTTCCCCCACTTTTTCACTTTCTCTATAAACTTTTACAGCTGCAAACAAAGTAGAAACTAGTTCCAACCTCTCTTCCATGAAGAGTCAAACACACACACAAAGTTTCTGCTGAGTTTATGTCTTCAGTAACAAACTGGAGAGATAAAAAAAAAAAGGATGGAGGGAAAGTATTGTTTTACGCTTTCACAATCTCCCCTGGCAAGAGCGCACCCGCGATTCCACTTTGAGAAAATAAACATGATGGAATTTGGGATCAGACACAAGTACAACTTCCCCTTGACCTCTGACCCAGCAGGAAGTGGGAAGTGTTCCTGTTATTCAGCCTCCAAGATGAGCGGCTCAGGCCCATAACTGAGAATTTGATAGGAAACAGAGACAGGTAACAGTATTGTAGGTGAACATTTGTTTGAGGTCTGTTTGTTAAATCTCAACAGTCGACTGTGAGATTTGTGCGTCTGCTCGGCGACCTCGCAGTTTGTTAGTTAACGGAGATTCGCGACTGGTCTTCCACATCACACTGAGGTGCCCAGAAAACCAATATTTAGCTCGTGAAGATCCTTCTTTGGTTTATTTTGGCTTCATCTTTTGTGCTCATTGCTGTGGGATTTCTACACTACGTTTCCAAGTTTGTTTTGTTTTTGTCTATAATGGCCATCATTGCTCATTTAATCTTCTACTAAATCCAGGAAAACTGTGGATGGAAAGAAAGTGCATAATTTCCTGTGAGGCCGGGGATTTTTCCTGGGAAAGTCCTACACGACACAAGATGATTCTTGATATATTCATAAATCTCATTTGAGGTAGAGGAGTCAAAATCTATTTTTTTATGTCATCTCATGTCTTCTACCATTAATGTGTCTTTATAATGTGATGTTTTTACTAAGATTTAGTCATTTTAAACCTGCAGTAAGTAATTTTTGGACACTTGGCGGCAGCAGAAACAAGCTACAAACACCACATTGACATATTATCACCTTAAAAAAAGTTCCCAGTTTACACATCCTGCAGTTGCTAAGCAACATGATCATTCATTTGGAGTCGTGTTTCTGTCCAATATTCAGTCTCTTTTAGCTCTGTCTAGTTCTCCTCTAAATGCTTCTCAAAATATGTGATGTCCATTAAAATGGACGTCTGAAGGGGTTAAGCAGTAACACTATATACTCTTTGTGTTGGATTGTACCCCGGTACGACTGAATTGTCTTGTCATGGAGGAGGTTATGTTTTTCATTCATTTGTCGGCTTTTACGTTAGCAGTATACCTCATGTGTAAATGTGTTAAACACCAGATTTCAGTGAAATTGTTGGTGTGAATCCAGATCCTGTAATTTTTTTCTCAACGTTGTGATTCATTTTCCAAAAAAATCTGTTTCTCATTAAAGTTCTGCGCTTGAATGAGATCGAATCTGGCACACATGTGTCCCATGATTATCTTTCACTTTGTGATTAATCTAAATTTCTAAACGCTTTCTATTATTAAAGCACATCTGAAGGATTGTGTGATTGTCTGACTTTATAGTATGCATCATGTCCAAGCAGTCTGTAATTAAAACAATGAATCCTGCAGAGCTTTGAAGCTCATATCTTACGGACGTGTGCAAAGTAACAGTGAAAAACTTTGACCTTTAAAAGAAAACCAAAAACATTTCTTCCTCTCTGCATGAAACAACAGTCCTGAAAAGACCTTCTGAAACCACCACACAATACATTTAATCACACACAGAGTCTAGGTAAAGTCACATTTCTGACAATGCTCTGTTTTACAAGAAGCTAGCCCACAAAAAAACCACACACACACACTCTCTCTTCAGCATCTCGTTCATTTTCACACACAAATGTCAGGGAGCAGAAGTCAGCACTTCCCACTTGAGTTTGACACATATTTGGCAGAAGCAGAAGCTGATACTGTGTGTGTGTGTGTGTGTGTGTGTGTGTGTGTGTGTGTGTGTGTGTGTGTGTGTGTGTGTGTGTGTGTGTGTGTGTGTGTGTGTGTCTCTCAATGAAACACTTGGAGGAGCATCTCAAAGATGTCAGCAAAATGTTAAAATGGCACATAAATAACGCTCCGCAGAGACAAACAACAACAGCTGTTGTCCGTCGGCTCTGCAGCTCCGTTACAAAACCCTCTAGACCCTCTTCACTTGAAGTCTAAATCTTGTAACAACTTGTACGAGTGAGGATGTATTCATAACCGCACAAGCAACACTTTCATTTCCTCATAGCTGATTCTCACCTAAACAAAAAGTTGATTTCGTGTCATCACTGACCAAGTCATTCTATACACAAACTATACAGAAAACTAATTTGCAACTTTTTTGACATTTGTTTTAATTGTTATTTTAAAAAGCATAAATTCTCTGGTTCCAGCTTCTTAAATATGAATATGTGCTGTTTTTCTAGTCTTTAGTCTATAATCTAATCTATAATCTTTAGTCTTTAGTCTCTAATATTCTTGGATTTTGGACTGTTGGTTTGATGAAACAAGACATTTTAAGACATCAATTTGGAACTTGTGCATTTCACCATTTCCTGACTATATATAGACCAAACAATCAATGAAATCATGCACCACTTCCCATGGTAGGTTTAATTGCCATCCAACAGTATATAAATCTACACTAATAACAGCTGGAAATGAAACAACTCTCATTCTTCCCTTTCATGAACCACTTATTTTCCCTTGTTTACACTGGTTCACATTAACAGCCACTTAGTCCTGCACACACATCCTGTTTTAGCCAGAAATTCATCAAATTAAACAAGCAAGTTGCTTTCAAAATGCTTTATGTTATTGTCAACACGTTAAGTAGTTTTATAATCCAGAAAACAAAATGGTAAAACACATCTTATTGCTAAAGCAAATAATTCATGAAAAAAGGCCTGAAGCTGCTGATACCTACAGTAAATGATCCATGTGTTACATTGCAGATGTTCTAACTGATATTACAGTTAACTCTGCGTTGTGTGGGTATATATGTTGAAGTGAGTCTCACAAAATAGTTCCTGAAGCGTCTGAGGTCGTCTAACTGACATGTGAATTTTCAGAATGATTGGTATTTGCTTTTAAGTTTTAGGAGGTTGCTGACCTGCACCTCTGAGACTGGGACTAAATGTATTTGTGAACACATTAAATGGATCTTTTTATCCTGTTACACTGGTATAGACTGCATAATGAGAGCTGCAAATGTAGTGAAATTATTGGAAATCAAAAACTTCCATGGTTAATCTAACATGTCTGAACCTGCTACTTCATGTGAGAAATTTGATTTCTGGAGCAGATAATGTCCCTTAACCAAAACATAAAGGAGTTACCAGAGTCATAAAAAGTCATTAAACTGTGAGAGTGAAACTAAAATCCCAGTGACCTCTGTGTAAAATGCAGCACCAGCTGGACTCTTCAGTGTCTCATAGTGTACAAATACCATCAAAACTGAGACAAACAGCATTGAAACAGTGTTGGAACTGAAAGCACTGAGTTCATATTGTTTCTTTAGAAGGATCTGATCGGTTTTGTGAGGTAAACAACTGGGAACAGAAAGTTTTTCTATGGTTAAAAGAACAAATACACTTATTCGCTTTCTTCCAAAACCACTCTGATCTCCGTCAGCTAAATATGAATCTACAGTCCACAGAGAAGGTTAGCTTAGCTTAGCACAAAGACTGGAGACAGTTAGCCTGGCAATGTCTAAAGGTAGCAAATCTTCTTATCAGCGCCTCGAGAGCTCTCTAGTTAACACATTATACATCTCTTATGTTTGATCTGGACAAAAAGCCCAACACATGGGTTTTTCAGTAGGTTATGTGACGGTTTCCCAGTTTCCAGTCTTCATGCTATTCTAATATATACTCCACCTCATAACCCCCTGAAAAAAAACATGTTGTTTTTACATTTTGATTTTTGTAAGAATCAAACTAAATATAAACATGATCATTAATGTGCTTTAAAGGAGCCGATAGGTGGATTTTGTTACCGTCAGACAGAGCTAGGCCGTTGCCAGTCTTCATGCTAAGCTAAGCTAACCGGCTGCTGGCTGTAGTCTCATATTTAGCATACACACATGAGAGGGGCATCAATCTTCTCATCTAACTCTTGCCATAGAAAACGGTATCAGAAAAACCTGATTTTACTCATTTACTGATACTTATATAAGTACTTATATACTGTTCTTGCCTTTGAAAGTGTCAGAAATGTATATAACCAGGACAGAGTCCAGATACACAGCATGCAAGACATATAAAAAGAAAAGATGGAGAAAAAGCAAAACAAAAAGATGAACAGAACAGTTTGTTCTCATAAAAGTTTTTTTTTTTTTTACAATCTTTATCATTTCACTGAGATGGAAATGTAATTGTAGCTTGAATTTCAGGACTGACAGTGTAACAACAGACATCCTGCTGGGTGCCATCTGTCTGTGTCAAAGTGAGGTCTGTGTGTGTGTGTGTGTGTGTGTGTGTGTGTGTGTGTGTGTGTGTGTGTGTGTGTGTGTGTGTGTGTGTGTGTGTGTGTGTGTGTGTGTGTGTGTGTGCTGTGCTGTGCTGTGCTGTGCTATATCTACTGTGTGCAGTGGTAACAAATAATGGCAGGATGGACGTTTGACTGCAGAGGGGAAGAGGGAGAAATAAAGCACTGAGCAGCATCACAGATCAGTTACAATCTGGACACTCAGCACATTCCTGTCGTATCACACACACACACACACACACAACTAAATTGGGGGGGGGGTCAGACCTGATGATAGTTTACCCTCCACACACAGATCACAACAGATTACTGTCCTCGAGATGAAAACAAACAAAAGGCAACAAGGGAGAAGAAGAATGAAGATGCAAATATTAAAAGCTGGAGATGAAGCGTTAGTTTGTGTAGCGAGACAGGCCTACGATCTTAAACCCGGTTATGAAAACTAAATACACATGCAGGCAAAGCAGAAACATCTTGAGATAAAAATGATACTAGAGCTAGGAAATAAAACAATATAATATCAATATTGTGATGTAAGATTATAGATATAAGACTAGTTGCATGTTCTAGCTCAATGAAATGAACTTTGAATCATTCTACTTGTACCAAACAACCAAAGATTATTTTCATTTTCAATTAATCTGGAGAAAAACGATTCCATCACAATTTCCTAGAACCGAGGGTGATGAAATCAAAAGGTCTTATTTTGCCCAACCAACATCTAAAACTCAGATATTCAATTTACTATAATGCAAGATGATGAAAAACAGCAAATCCTCACATTTAAGAAGCTGAAACCATCAAATATTTGACATTTATGCTTGAATGCTGACTTGATTATCAAAACCACTAATAGCTACTGCGTAATTATCTTTCGATCATCATCTTTAAAAAGTGTTTCAGATGACAGATAGTGATCTCAACATTATATTGTTTCAGACACCACATTATTAAAGTGTATTAGCACAGATTATCTTTAAAATGTTTCTCAATTGAAGAAGGGAAATGTACAATAGGATGATAAAAAAAATCGCCTCCACATCAGCTGATCTCATCTGAGCAGCCGCCTCTAAGCGACTCATACAAAATGATTCAGAGCACAAATCTAAACTGATGCTTTCACTTTATAAAGGATGACTAACTTAAACCTTAGCGCTTACTCAGCCAAAGAAAGTATTGACTGAGAAATTCATCATTAATCACCACGTCTCTGATTTCACAACAGTTTTCTTTCATGTTGCACAAACACTTAGTCTTAACAGATCTTTCTGCATGACTGCAGAGACTTCCAGAGAAGGAAAGACTTTATTCTTTTAATTAAATCAGCTCATTAATATGTCCAAGAGATCCTCATCGTTCCTCACCTTTATGCCGCTCTTTTCTCCCAGAAAGATTTCCTTTAATGTTTCATCCCTGAAGTCAGTGATGGAGGGAGTATTCAGATCGTTTGCTTAAGTAAAAGTACTAATACCACACTATAAGTATACACAGAAATGGCCCCTGTGACTGTCATACTATTATATATTATATCATTAGAGCCCAAAGTGGCCCCTTCACAATGTTTACTCTGTCCAACCAATAGTACAAACCTCTAAATAATGAAAAATAAATTAATTAATAAAAAGGCAGAAAATCCATGTGAGAAGCTGGAACCATGAAATGTTTACAACAAAACATCATATTTCAAGTTATTCCCTCTGAGTTGTAGTGGAGAAGAAGTAGAAAGTACCTCAAATGTGTACTTAAGTGCAGTACTTGAGAAAATGTACTTAGTTACATTCCACCACTGCATGAAGCTTAAGACTCTTTTTTCTCCCTCAAAATGGACACGCAGGGTGTTGAGGGGGTTGAACAACAAAACTGTCATTATCATTCCTCCATGTCAGTCACCAGGTGGGTCCACAACTGGATGGAACACACACACACACACACACACACACACACACACACACACACACACACACACACACACACACACACTCAAAGTTTCTGGCAAGTTCTAGTTTAACCCCATTTATCAGCCCTGAAAACATCTACAGAAAATAACCTCTGTGAGAAATGGACATCCCTGACACCCTCCCTTTCTTTCATCATCTCAACTACAACCTCCATCAGCCTCATGGTGACAGAGATGTGAGCAGATGTGACACGAACAGCTGGAAGATGTCAATTCTGTTAATGGCTTTGTGCGTCGTCTCCCGGGAGTCCAGAGCAAGTCGCAACAAGCGGTGTTGTTCCCTGTACAGTACATACACACCAAGGAGCCCCACTCTCAACACACACACACACACACACACACACACCTGGTCTCCAGTTTCCAAAACAGGATTTTAACTGTCACAGAGAGAGAGATTCATTGACAATGATCTTTGCTCTTCCTACTTAACCCGAAGCTTAAAAAGGAAAAAAGGGCCACAGGGGAGCAGGAAGACAAATACGCAGAAAACATGAATGCACTCACAGAGCATCGGATATTATTCATCAAAGAAACAAAAAGAGACAGCTGGAGATACACACACACACATGCAAAACAGCCAAACTGCACTTTGTGGTCACCTCCACACAACCTATGAGCTGTCAAAACACGATGGATGCAGGTTGTTCCCCTCAGCAGATCAGCATTCTGTAGTGAGATAAGAGAAGATGTGTCCTATCTGAATGATTTCAGGGAAGAAACCATCGAAAGTCCCGGCAGCATTCTTACTTGGGAAAGACTATCTTGTTCAAACAGGCCAAACACAGTCCAATGATGGCTTGCAGTGTTTCATTGAGCTGCTGAGTGCGCAATCACAGCCACTTCATGTGTCTGTGCATCTTTTGTAAGCAGATTGTGAATTTCTAAACAGGTAACTTCTTCTAATCTTGCAGGAAGACCCATGAAGCAACAAGCAGGTTATCTGTGATAGATCTAATAAATCAAGTGTGTGTGTGTGTGTGTGTGTGTGTGTGTGTGTGTGTGTTGGGCAATCCCATGCGTCACCATGCAAACTTTTCTGAAAAGAAAAATCATTTTGGAGTGATGTTTCTGATTCAGCCGCACACAACTTCAAGTTAACACACAACAGATGAGTTCGACAGAGACTGATCATATTTTCAGCCATGTTGTCCGGAGGAGGGGAGGACGAGGGTAGTCACTCACCAACAAAGACACAGAGAATATCCACCACGATCAGGATCAGCTTCTTTCCTTGCTCTGTCATGTTTCCTCTGGTGGCGCTTCACTTTCATAAATAAAATATATAAAATAAAAAGCAGAGGGCAGGGTTGTAATCTAAGAAATGCCTGGAGTTACTATGGAAAAAAGTGCTACAGCGAGAAGTCGACCTGCTTGTTCTTCCGGCTCCGCTCCTCTGTGTACCTGCCCGCCCGCCTGTCTGTCTGTCTGTCTGTCCGCCCGCCCGCCTGTCTGTCTGCACACTGCGCTGCTTCAGGTGAGCAGCAGAGGACGCGTCTCGCTGCGTCCTGTCGGCTCTGCCTTTTGACGCATGGAGGGGGGGGGCGCGTCTTTTCCCACTAAAAGCGGGCGCACAAAGGATGTGGTTTCCCGAAATCTTCCCTGTGGACTGGAGGGAAAAAAATCCCCTCCTTTATCTCTACTTTCTCTGCTTCGACCTCTGGATTTACGTAATCAAATCCAAGCAGTGAGATGAACCACGTGGTTAACTTTTCTGGTGAAGGCATGGCACAAGCCATCTCAAACACCTGATATATAATGATAGTATTTTAACAGTAAACTGGGAGGTGAAACTAACATTAGAAAATACTCAAAGAGTTTGATTCCCACTAGGGATTAAAATTATTTAAAGACTACTCACACTGTATTGATTTGGGATTAAAGTCTTCCTGATTTTGAAGATGGAGAGCTTTCACTTATTCATGTCCACAGCATGGAAGCCTTTTTCTACCAACAAAACAAATCAAATTAGGAATAATAAAAGTGAAGATATTGTCAAAATTGTGATTTAGAAAATTACATTTTCACTGTTTTCACTGATTTGGTATCGCACAGTTTTGATGTCGAAGAGAGTCAGAAATCTAACATATAAAGTCACAAGTTTGACTTAATATGTCAACATTTACTATATAAGTATTTTCATTTTTGTCATCCCATAACTTTCACGATGTGTCTTTTCTTGTTTCTTCTTTTCTTCCATACTCATAATGGCTGAATCCCATTTAGCTGCATCAGTTTCAAGGTCTTGTGGCTAACTGTCACACTATCATGGCACATGAATGGAGCAAAGCCATTGTTAATGTTATTAGTGACACCTGTGCTTTTCAAGACAAGTCAAAATGTCTGCTGTGAGAAAGGGCAACAAACATACGGAATAAACGTTCCAGTCTAGAAGATATTAAAATAATCTGCTCGGCTCAAAACACAACTTCATACACACAAGTTATGCGAGACGATTAAGTCATGAATCCAAACGTTGAAGCATATGCACTGTTTTAATGTTGAAATGCTGACATTGACTGCAAATTTCAATGTTCAAACATACAAATAATGTAAACTGAAAAGAACTTTGGCTCTGAAGAAATCACAGTTACAAACAATGCTACAGAGGTGGCTGAAGTCCAGGCAGCAGCATTTGAGCTATAAAAGATGTCAGATTCTGAGGTATATGAGTTTTCAAAGCTACACGAGGCAACTAACAGAAGTCTGAAAGTGCAAGTGCGTAACTGAAAAAATATGTAATATTTAAAATGTGGAGGGGAAGAGTCGAGACAAACTGCATCAACAAAGAGAAACAGCTGCCACCAGGAGAGACTGACCAGCAGGGATGTGATGGATATGGGAAGTATGCAAGAAGACCAGAAATGTCTTTGCAGTGTTCATTTCTAAACTACAGTTGTCTTTTCATAAAACCCAAAAGTAGAGCTTTCACGAATATCTTAAAGTGGTTTCAGCCGTACAATAGTATCATAAACAGAGCTGCACAGAACAAAGAAAAGAGCATCAAACGTCAGTGTGTAGAGTATGTACAGAAGACGGTGCTGCAGGCAGCGTTTTGTTATTTACATTCCACAGTATTTAAGTCAAGGCTCAAACAACTTCATCAGAAACACATCATAAAACCTTCACAATGGATCAAACATGTACAAAAATATAATACATCAATCACAAAGAATACAGTGTCTTTAAAAAGTATTCATCATCCCGTTTGGACTTTTTCATGTTTTGTCAAGTTAAAACAAAGTAATACTTCGATGTTTTGAGAAATAAACTTTCTTGCAGGGAGTTAGATGAGAAGACTGATACCACTCTGATGTCTGGACAGAGCTTTGGACAGAGCCAGGCTAACTGTTTCCCCTTGTTTCCAGTCTTTATGCTAGGCTAAGCTAACTAGCTGATGGCTCCAGATCCTGACATTTAGAAAATGTCAGAAAAAAACAAATTTCTTGATCACCTCTTATTTAGCTTTACAAAACAAGTAAAAAATTAGTTTATTATTGACAATCTGTGGGGAAAAAAATACTTCTACTAAAAGTAAAAGGGGGCGTGCATATTTGTTAGGGACACCGTAATGAAACCAATCAACGTTTTACTTCCTGGGCATGAAACTAAACAGCAGCTGAAATATAAGGATCACACTCCACAGGACAGTAGGAGAAATCCACAAAAACAGATTGAGGAAAAGGCTCCAA
Source organism: Enoplosus armatus (assembly GCF_043641665.1). Taxonomy (NCBI): domain Eukaryota; kingdom Metazoa; phylum Chordata; class Actinopteri; order Centrarchiformes; family Enoplosidae; genus Enoplosus; species Enoplosus armatus. The sequence continues at coordinate 15,475,446 of NC_092194.1, forward strand.
CAATGTAGTAAAAGTGTCAGAAAGAGTAGTATTGTGCTGGATCGACGGGACCAAGTTACAGAGGCTTTGAGAAAAAGGGTGATAGGGTGACGTGACCTCAGCCGGGTAAGAAAGCAAGGCGGCCGAACGATAGATGCTGCTGAAGTCAGAGCAGGAGACAGGGCTTTGATGCCGTCTCAGAAAAAGATGGAGGTTTTTCAGTTTATCTGCTTCGGAAAGAGGTGAATCTGATCTTGTGGCGCTCCTGCACTGCAGAGCCGCCTCACTTTCTCCACCTAGCTGGAGCTTAACGTCATTAACGCTGACAGTGCCGTGCTGCCAGTCGTTGGGCTGGAGATGGGAGGGGGATAGGAGGGGTGTAGGAGGACTTTTGAGAGTCTGAGAGAAGTGGACATTAGAGTAGATGGAGGAGAGATCAGTTTTGGAGGTCGTCTTGGCTCTGGTTGAACTTTTGGTGCTCTTCTTGCTCGTCTGAGGCCCTGAGAGCGGAGAGTAGCGGGGAGAGGAATGTATCTGGAGATTACAGACGCTTTGATAGAGGAGGTCCTGATCTGGGTTCAGCAGCTCACTTTCACCAAGCAAGATAACCTTATTGTATTTGATTTCAGTCTTCTCTGTTGTTGCAGGTCGCTTCATACTCTGAGGTGCAAAACAAAAATAAAAATTTAGTTTCAGGATATTTTTTTAAAATCTTCATCATTCAAAATAAAATACAGTTTTCCACTTTAACGTATTTCGAGCACCTTTTTGATTTAAAAGTAGCTTATTTACACATCCAGCTGATACAGAGCAAATTTGTATTAATTTGGAGGTGTGTTTCCTGCCACCTGCACTCTCTTTTAGCTCTGTTTTTGGTCTCTATCAACTGCTGAGGGAATCATGTGGCTCTTTAGCTGCTAAATCCTCCACTTTTCATCACCAGCTAGTCGCTTACTATGTCTGTCTGCCGTTTGATGTTGAGCAGATTGTGTACAGTGCGTTATTTTATTGCTTATTCACTGATAACAGCTGTCTGCAGTGGCCAGAAACGGTGGTAGGGAACCAAAACTGTAAAGTTGCAGGTCAGACAGCTAAACAATGAGCTGAAACTCTATAAACCTCCGTAAAGCCGAGGGGAGCCACAGATTCAGGTGATAATTCTGTGTAGGTTTTGTCTTTAGATACATTATCATAAAAATATTGATTATAGCTACTTTAAGGCTGAATAAAACTCATCTTATTCCACGCTGTCTGACAGCATTATAAGATGTTTTTTATGGCAGCACCTGTCCACCAAATGGAAATATTTAAGGGCTGAAAATTGCTTGCTTTTTCTGCCATCTAGTGGTTGAAATTTGAACCTTGCTGATTGCGGATTGCCTGATACTGATACAGACTATTAAAATTCCTGTTCTGAGATTAGAGGTAGCCTGTTGTCAAAAGTGTGACAGAGTTTAACTGTTTCCAGTTGTTTTCCTACTTTAATATCTACAAGTCATGTGCGAGCGCTGACATGTACCAAACCTGCTGGTTTGTAATCCTCTAGGTCAGTGGTTCCCAACCTGGAGGTCCTGAGCCCCACCAGGGGTCGCCAAAGCTCCACAGGGGGGTCGTGATTTTCAGGGTGTAAGAATTTATATACATATATAAAGTATAATATAAATGCATGTAATAAATATATGTGACTACATTTATTTTAGAAGTTTATATTTTTATGTATTTATTTATTATAAACCCAAGGTGCTTGGACTATTAAAACGTATGTATGATAGTGAAATTAAAAGAAAATCATACGGTCATAGAATTGTGTTCCTAAAAATATGTGGAAAAATCATCTGATACATTTCAATATACAAAGGAAATTAGATTTTGCTAATTTTAGACAAACCTCCTGCAGGTATTAAGTTCACTATTTAGGTTAATTGTACAGTTAATTGTTCTGTGCTGTTATTGTTTTTTATGCAATGAATATAATGAAATATACATAAAGATATTTAAAAAGAAGTAGGCTACTTTTTTTTATTGTATGTGAGTCGGTGTGGTGGGGGTCGTCAGTGTATATACAATAGTACAACAGAGGTCCCTTCAGAAAAAGACTGGGAACCACTGCGTTAGGTAACAAAAAACCAAAGGAATCTACCTCCGAGGCAGTTTTTGGGGTCCAGTGGGCCAAGCTGCTTTTTGAAGGATCAGGGACGTCCTGACACAGCTTCTGTTTCACCCTACAAGGTTATTTGTCAGGATAAACGTCACAAAATGAGAAAATGTTTTTCATAAAAATTATTAACTCATTCCAAACAGACATTTTCAGTCATGCCGTTTTGTGCAAAGCAGGACACTGAGCTTTGAGTAGGTTTGTGTTTTTGTGCTTGTGTTGTTTCGTGTGGGGTGTCATTGAGGCAAGGAAGAGATCTTACATCTTACTCTGTGCCAGGCAGCCCATCAGCCCCAGCGCCACTGAAGGCAACATGATAGGAAGGAGGACACACATCACTATCGAGATTTCCTCAGAGCCTTCACACACACACAGACAACGTTAGGTTAAAGATACAGCAATATATTGTTTTTACTTTCAGCGTGTGTTTGTCCAGTCCTCACCTATGTGCACATTAACGGTGGGCCCAGCAGCTCCGGCTCCAGCGTCAGTGTTGGCCTGCATGGAGATGTCGTAGTTGCCAGGCGACAGGTTCTCCAGAGTGTAACGGTGAGCGTGACCCGACACAAACACTCCTGAATAAACGAGAACAGGTACAACATGGACACAATGTGATGAGGTAATAAAAGTATGGATAAAAACAAAAACAAAGGGAAAAATACAAAAAAATTGATATAATAAAAGAACTGAAATAAGCTGTTTATAAGCTTGACCTCTCTTGCTCTCTGTAAGTAGGATTATAGGATACAAAGATAAGGAAACTGTTGTGACCTGAGGATTTATTGGCCCTCAGTGCCTTTGACAAAGTATATAGAGTATTGGTTTTAAAAACATTTTAAAACAAGTTTAGGGTAACGGTCAGAATCTAATCAGGTTTTATTTCAGGGTTAATATTCCAACAGAACTACAGTTTAAGTGTTTTACATGTAGTATTTACGATTTAGTATTTCTGACGTTGGACCTGTGCACCAAGTAAACTGGACAAAGAGTCTGCAGACATGCTAACAGCGATGTTAGGCTGTTTGATCGCTAGAGATATTGGCGCTAGAGAGGATCACCAGAGTCATTAGGATTCATCCTCTGTGCAACATGGACATCTGTGCCACATTTCACGAAAATCCAACCAATAGTTGTTGAGACACTTAACTAAAAGCCACTCACTCCTGGCTGGTTGGTTTGCTGGTTTGTAGCAGAGTGTGTAGTTGCGGAGGAAGCCATGAAGCAGCTCCACAGGTACAGGACCCCAGATGAGCTCCACCGTGCTGCTGGAGATCTGCCGCACCTCCACTATAGGACCAGCTGAGGGGGCTGTACGGGCAGAGTGATAAGACCAGGAGGGGGCGATGAGGATCAGCCACAAGACATGTTGCTGGATCTCCACATTTTGGGATGTTTTTTTCCTGATAAACTGAAGGATTAAGTTCCTTTATGTGTTGAGAAAATCCTCCTGCTTCTTCGGCTAAATAAACTATTTAAAAAGTAGTAAAGTAGTATAGTAGTATATAATAGTAAAACATTGACAGGGACCATGGTATGAGTACTTTAACTTCCAATACTTATAAATATTGCTGATAATACTTTTACATACTTTTACTTAAGTAAGGTGTTATGACCCAGCTCACTACGGGAAGCAACATGAAACCAGGTGGATTAGGTTAAGTTTTTTTTTAAACTATACATGGCCCTGAACAAGGATTAACATCTTAATCTTATGGCTGACATAAGGTTTTGAATGCAGGTCTTTTACTTGTAGTGGAGTATTTTCAACCTTTTTTCAAAATAAAAGAATATATTTGTGACCTGTTTTTTCTAGATGTACCTACATCTTTGGTAGGAATGATTGGGCTTGTGGCTGAGGGCCACTCTGGGTAGGGAAGTCATCCTTTTAAGTAAATACATGCTTCACACAACAATCACACACCCAGTTCTAACTAAATAATCATTTGATGATTCTGAAGTTACTTTTAAAGGCATGAGATAATACATACACCGTGGAGACCACGTACCTCCTTGTCGTGTGTAAATGTGGACCGTGCTGTTCTGTCCTGCCCCTCGTTCTCCATACAGCGCTTTGACAGAAACAACGTAACGCTCCATCGGCTTCACTCCCTCTAAAACAACACAAAGATGAAAGTACATATCACTGTCCAAATAAATACGATTGGGAATTCTACTTGATGAATCAAAAGAATGTGTTTTCTGTTCCACGGCTACATAATTTCAGCTCTAAATAGGCAAAAGGAACATGATATTTTACACATTTAGCTGTTGGATCACCTGTGATGACCAGCGCTGTACAGGAACTATTCAGCCTTTCCCAGTGTAGGACGCTGCTGTTTTTCTCACTGACGGCACTCCACTCTACCACAAAGCTGCTGGTTGACCAATCAGCTGGAGCCGCCCAACGAACATCCAGGCCACTGACATTAAGAGGACTTACAGTGAATTGGCTCGGGGGCGGCGGCTCTGAAGAGAAATGACGAAGAGAAATACGTTTGTAGGCATCGGATTATGTACAGCAAAAACAAATTCCTGATTTGAGAAGTTTAATATTGTGATTTCAGTATTTCTTCTATTTTCTGCAAACATCAAATGCATATATTACTGTATGTTTAATGTTTTTAATTTTCTGGTCTCTGTTGTCACAATGAACCAACGGTAAACCTTTGCAGCACAAACATGTTGTTATACTTTCAGGGTCTCTCTTTATTATTTAAACTGCAGGGAGCGGTGTCCTCATAAAAGAGGAAAAAAACATCTGTTGAATAGGAATATACAGACGGGGGACAAATGAAAGGAAACACTTGAATAAATAAGTGGAGAAACATAACAAACGCAGATGCTTCCATACAGAGCCTGAAGGGTCACTACATGGTTTGATGTGAATCAGGGTGCAGTATGCTTGAAAAGAACTAGTTCATACTAAGTATCATCCAACGACATCTAAAGACAAAAATGTTTTGTCTTTTGTGTGTCTTTGCAGTCTCGTGTCATGTTGCAAAACCTTTCCTCTATTTCAAGCTACAACCTGCTCTGTTGCGCAGCATAATGTGATTACAGTAGGTGTATAGCAGCAGCAGGATGTGGTGCCTGGAGCTGGGGTGGCAATTCAAAACATAGATCAATGAACAGACGGCAGCTGCAGCGGCAACCACTTGTTTTATATTGGAACCTGTTTAAACTGATCAAAGTAACTAAGTTCAGGTGTAGAATTTGAGTCTGGTGATGTTGACGCAAAGTGTCCGTGACTGCACCTTAATGTCATGACCCATGCAGGAATAAAGTGAGACCCTACCTGTCTCAGAAGTTCCAAGGAGCCACATTCGGGCCTCTGGCGAGGTCCCTGCAGAGGTGGAGGCCGTCAGAGCGCAGGAGCATCGTCCAGCCGGGAGGCGCAAGTCACAGGAAGTGCTTGTGTGGGGCAAATCTCTGCAGCTGCCGCGATCGTTCAGTACCTGAGCGCTTTCTGTCTGACAAGTCACATTGAAGAAGAGAACTCTGCCGTGGGCTAGAAAGCGAGGCAAGGGCTGAACGGTGTAAACATGAGAGAAAACAGAAGTGAGCCGCTGTGAGGCGAGGTTTCAGTCATATTACATCAATTCATAAAAACGTTATGAAATTTTTCTCTTTCACCACTTGAATTACAATAACGCAATAAATAAATGATTTCAGGGAGATATAAAAATAAATTAGGGACAGTCAGTGAGGAGATGCTGATTAAAAACTAATCAGATCCAAAAGTTATTAAACTGTAAAACTCTAAAGCTCAAAGTGAGCACTCGTGACTCAGACTCACACACAATTCGACACACACACACCTTCCAGAGCAGTGAGATGTGTCTCCAACCATCCTGGTCTGTTTGGTTCACTCGCCTCCAGAAGGCCGGTGCTGCGGATGGAGCTGGTAGATGGAAGAAGGAGATAAATATGACAAATAATTTGAAGGAGATGAAGCTGAACATGTTGAGGGAACACAATGACAAGTGGTAAGCATACTTTTAGTGAGCCAGCAGGGAAAACCAGAAAAACATTCACATGCCTTCTACAGCAGTGGTGCTTACAGTGAAAGCATGAGGTGGAGATGTTTTGTAGGTTCAGGTTCATACACTGCAGTTTAATTATGGTTGGAGAAAGATTACTTATAGCTGCCTGTCTGCTTCCTTGCTTCCACAGAAAGGTCAACAGGGCAGCCTAAACGATGCTGTGTCTTGCTGAAGGGCACCTCAGTGGGGCTGCTTGAGAATATTGAATTTGTATCGTCTTCTTATCATCACTGCTGTGAACCAGCACCAGTTTCATTGTTAAGTAGGACTCTAGTGACTGAAACTTTCAACAAGCACAATGCACAAGTTCGTCTGTTTCCTCTCACCGTCCTCTGCTGTCCTCCCCTGGCAGGCGTTGCTCCACCGGCTCCAGGGACTCTCTGGGCCCTGGTAGCTGTGACGAAGCCGGACGGTGTATGAGGTGTCCGGTCTGAAGAGACAAACCAGGAAGCTGTAGTCTGTCACCGTCACATTGTTGACCTGAACATCGAGCTGTACAGGAAAGAGAAAGTTAACGTTTTACATTGTGTGCCACTTTAACATTACAAAGTGTTAAAAAGGTGTGTTCTTAATTCTGAGAAACAGGATAAATGCTTTATGAATGAATGTGCTCTTTCATGCAGGGGTGTGGTGTGGTTTTGTGTTTGGGCATATTTGGGAGTGGCAGACCTGTCCCTGTGCTGTGAACTCAATTTGGGATACCAGGTTTCCTGCTTTGATTTCAGGATCAGACACAGGGAATTCAGCCAATTTGCGTCTCCAGACGACATTCAGACACTGCGGTCTCCCAGCGACGGGCTTTACACTGTTCAAAGTCGATGGAGGTAATATCACTGAGAAAGACAAGGAGAGAAGAGTGAGAAAGACCTAAGAGAGGGACAATAAGGGTGCAAGTAGGAGAAGGACAAAGGCCTCACCTTCAGTCCTACCAGGCTGACACCGACGTTGTGACTTTATCCTGTACCCGCTGTGGCCGTGTGCTGTGACGGTGATGCAGAAGGTAAACCTCACGGATGAGCCACTAATCGCCGTGCAGCTGGTGTCAGACGTGTTGCAGGTGAACGTATTCTGATAGCTGTTCGTTGTTGAGGCCTCAGCTCTGTGAATCCCCAAATGCACATAAACATAGAAACACACACACATAAACAAACACACACATACACACACACACACACGCACACACACACACACACACACACATAAATACATGCACACACACACACGCACACACACACACGCGCACACACGCGCACACACACACGCACACACACACACACACACACACGCGCGCGCACACACACACACACACACACACACACACACACACACACACACACACACACACACACACCACAAGACTAACCATACATGCTGTGCAATATTACCCAACTAACAGATCGTGAGGTGGAAGCTGCGTGACTCAGTGTATCAAACACGCCATCAAAGCCTCACACGAATGTGAGATTCAAAGCTGATTACAAACCAAAGCATTTGCATAAAGCACACAGAATTAAAACAGCAAACAATGATGCTGGCACACACTTGCAAACACGTCCACATGCAAAAAGACAACAGTTTGCTATTGCTGAACAGGGACTTGGCTAATCCATTTAGACTGGATCATTTTTAATCTCTATACAAATAAATGTTAGTTGGTGAACAACTTTTCAACAACACTTCAAAGAAACCATCCAAAGTGCAAATTTGCTTTTTGGGGGTATAGTACTGCCGGGCATTCAGAGGGAATGTGTAAAACCTTCCAAGTGTATAAGAAATTGAACATAACATATCAGATATTAGATAAAATAAATCTGAGATTATTTTTGTTTCCTGCTTGGCAGCCACACAGTGGAACATTTCATTTTCCTTCTGAAATGGATGGAAATGACTGTTTCTCAACAAATGTAATAAAAAGAGTAAATTCAAACTGTTTGTCATCCTCTCTCTAATAACTGTATCCTCTGTTCCAACTTATTACTAATAACAACTGATTTTGTACTTGTTGCACAAACTCCTACAAAATGATTTTGCACAAATTTTAAACAAATTAAGGAATTCCTGAAGGGTTAGAAATACTTTTAAGTGTGTTGCATTCACAGAGTGAATGTTCTGTTATTTAGATATCTATAGTAATTATTACTACTGATTTATTTTCCAAAAAATATATATAAAATACATACAGGAGACAAATTAAAGAATAAGGCAAGCATTACTCTATATGTTTCATAATGTCAACAAATATTGTCTGTGTTGTAGAGCTGCATTGTTGTCTTTTATTATGACAAACATGGGCACTGTAGTTTATTTTTTGTCAATCCCACAACACTCGTCCTGCTGCCGTTAACACTCACTATGAAGTTAAGGTTGAATAACGTTCGCTAAAGTCTAGAGCGCCCAGAAGTTTGAGAAAATAACTGATCCTTTTGTAAAAAATGAAACTACATATTTGTGACACATTTTTAAAAGATTTACGTCTTCAGAAGGAACAAATGGGCTTCGGGCTGAGTGCCACAGAAACAGTAGGGTCAGAAAGTATTGACTTTTCATACAATTTGTTGACAATAAGGAAATTATAGATTAACACCAGCCCCATCCTTTAAAGAAAACAAAAGGAGTGGAGAAACACTAGATGCAAATGCTTCCATACAGGGCACAAGGGCTCACTGAGTGGGTGATGTGTATGGAAATGATGTAAATCATAAGCTGTAATCATAACCTCCACAGTCACGAGATCCCAGTTGAACAACAACTGGAGATTTGTTTAGTATTTGCATCTGCGTCTCCACCACCGTCATATCTTTCGTAAGAATGGTGTTCATCTCTCCAGTAGAGTACCAGAGACTTGGACAATCTATAACAGGGGCGACTACAGCTGTTATGGAGGCTTGTGGTGGCCTAACAATACACTTTATGCTGTTTTTCCCTTTAATTTGTCACCCATCTGTAAATCTAACTGTATACTGAATCTCCTTCAAATGGGAGAATAAACTCTAGAATTATTAAATCCAAGTCAAACATTGACTACACAAATAAAAATATGCCTTTTTTCAGTGAAGTGTTGTGAAAGACCTCTGAATCACCCAAACAATATAACAAACTATACAAAGTGTGCCACAAAACCTGGACGAACTGAAGCTGAAGCACGCTTCATGTACTTGTTGGATGTGTTCGAGCACGACTTCTGGCATATTAAAGGAATGTTTTGTCTCACCGAGACATCCTTTGAACTTGCAGAGTGTAGTGTGTCACTGGGGTGTCCCCAGCCTCCCAGCGGCAGGTGACGTTAGCCCGATTCAGGAACACACAGCCAATTAGCCGCGGGGGTCGGGGGGCAGCCGTGGAGGTTGTAATGGAGAAGGAGAAGGCTGAAGGAGAGAGGCGGGAGTTAACGGCATGGAGGGGCTGCAAGTCCTCCAAAAGGAAGTTTGGACTTTTTGGTTTGTTATGAAGTTATCTTCAGGCTAAAGAAAAAAACAGGTGTTTTTATGGAAAAGACATCATAGATGCAATCTGTGTGCAGAATATGCTTTTAACTAGGAAATAGATTTTTGGAAAGAATAAAAAAAAGAAGGAATGTGGGACAGATTAGCAGTAAGGAAATTAGTAAATCTGTTATGAGCCAACTGTTGCCACACGTCAGCACTTAAATCTTTCTTGAGGAACTTATTAAAACAGCCCTTAGGAGAATCATATCGGAAGCCAATTAAACCATGTAAGATGCACATTATTTATCTTGTCAAATATTTATATGTGAGGCTGCAATTGCTGTTTGGTCTGAGGTTTTAACAGGAGATCTGACTTCCACGACTGGCCGCTGGGCATGTGTGGGGATAATCAACATGATCATACTAGATCTTACATAGCGTGCCTTCTTTTTAATATATATGTCGCTGCCTTTTTCAGGAACCTTTCCAGAACATTTGTAGGAGCTTAACTTTAACTGTGTCACAATGTTGCTGGTTCAATATTTGTTCCTGTTTTTGCTATCATTTGCCGTTTTGTCTTTTTCATCATTTGTAAAGATTTTTGCTGTTAAAGGTTGAGAAATAAAGAGCTCATTTTGGCTCTCAAGATTTAATTGTCTCTTACAAGCAGACCTAATTTAATTTTTTGGGGCAACTTTGGGCACAGAACTCCACAATAAGTTGAACAGCACACATACGTTTGACACATATTGCTAACGATACTACTGATGTACTGTATCTGTCAGAACCACATACACAAGTACTGATACGTATCAGACCTATGGATGTGTTGTATCCATCAAAACCGGTTAAACCACATGGTGATAAGCTGTGTCTAACTTTCTCCTGCTTGGTGACATCTAATCTATATAACAAATCATCATCTCTGTCCAATGACGGTTTGTATCCCCCAACCATTAACAGCACATATCACCACACTGGGTCTGCTCTGGATTACAAAGGGGGGGGTACGTACCCAGGGCAAGTCCGACCCCCAGCAGGCAAGTCCACACCATAGCCAGGCTCCGCTCCAGGAACACCTGCTGGTCTCTCCTGGCCTTGCAGCCCTGCTCACTGGCACACTACCTGCGACTCAGCTCGAGGAGCCTGCACTCCAAACAGTTAAACATGAAAAGGAGCTCACATTGTCTTTTCACACTGTCAAAGTCTGAGTGACGGCACAGGATGCCCCAGAGTGAGAGGTCACATTTCACCATTTTGGAATGGCTTCCTGTGTAGTAAAAGTTTCATTGCAACATGGGTTTCAGCCATAATGAAATGCAGAAATACAGAAGTTAGTTCAAGCAGAGACAATCTGACTTGCTGAAGTGGGTGTGCAAATGTGTGGACTGTCACGGTTTCTTCAAAATAAAGACAGAATTTCAGGTCTGACCTTTAAATGTTAGCTCAGACTCATCATGTTGGTGCCACAAACACGAGGGAGCAGCTCTAGATCTTCCATTTATCTAAAGCCAGAGTGTGAAACTCAGGAACATGTGTACTGTTAGATACACCTGAAGTAAAATCTCTGCAATACATCCAGTCTTTGTATAGCTTTTGAAGTAAGATTCAACTCATTTTTGGAACTGTTGGTTGTACTGGACTATTAAGCATTTATAAGCAGTGTGTAAACACACAATAAGTGGTTTATAACACACTATAATGTAGGTATGAGTAGATATAAGTATTTATTAATGTATTTGTTAACAACTCTCTCTCCTCCTGTGAGGGACACAGTGGTGGAGGCTGCTGTATAAACAGATGACGATACAGTAAAACACTGTGGTAATAGTATAAAATATATCCTCATAGGAAAAGTTCTCTAATAAACACTCATAAAACGTCCCTACAGCTGAGTAGAACTACATTATAGTGTTATAAACCATTTATTATATGGTTCTGATAAATGTTATTAGGGGGGATTTAAAGTGTCCCCTTGTATGCAATTGGAAATTGATTAATTGACAAAAATGCTAGAAACAACTTTCAATATAATGAACCGCCAGTAAAAATGACTAAAGAGTTGAATCAATGCCTCTTTGACACTACAAGCTTCATAAATGTATAACTTTCTGCAGTGGAGGGAGAAATATCGAGATATTTTATTTGAGTAAGAATAGAAATTCCACAATGTTATTTTGTTTATAATGTTTATAATTTTACAAAGTAAAAGTACAGAAATATCCGGTGCAAAATGTACGTTAAGTAGGCTAAAGTATCATATCATTGGATTATTACTACTGATGCATCAACATCAGCAGTGAGGTGATGTTTAACTATCTCATGAACTGTCAGGTACTTCAATCTCCAGCAGTACATCATACATTAGAATCAGTGTACGTGCTTTGTAATTTAAATACTGATTTTCAAAATAACTACAACCATCAAATAAATGTAATGGAGTAAAAAGTACATATGTGGAAGTGTAAAGCAGCATAAAATAGAAATACTCAAGTACCTCAAATTTGTATTTCTTGGGGCTGCTGTAATAAATTACATTTGATTGTAAACTAATAAACTGGCAACACAGTATTTGTCCACTGACAAAGTCCCACAGAGCTGCTGAGGTCAGTCACTCTGCAGTTTTTTTTTTCTAAAGAACTGCTCTTATTATAATAGTTACATTAAGGGCATTTATTAACTGTTTTCTCAATTAGCTTAATTAATGCCTCGTTTAGTCTTTGAAATGTCAGAAAAAGGTAAAGGTGCCGTTCACAACCTCCTTGTCTTAAAGGTGATATCTTCAAATTATTCATCTTCAAAGCATCCTGCCGCCAATCGATTATCAAAATTGTTGCAGAATAATTTTCTGTCAGTCAGCTAATCAATTAATGACTAATGCTTCGGCTCTAGTTACAGTTAATGGAAACTCTAAAAAACAAAATATATACACATTTAGTAGTAAAACTAAAACAAATCAACTTCAATATTCGTTTTTTAAGCCATTAATTCCCTACAAAACAATTATTGGAATAAATATGCATGTTTAGTGTTTATGGCTGAATGGTTTAATTACATATTAAGCTATAGTGGAAAGACCATAGATACTATTCGGAATAATAAAGTTATTAAGAATACGCACCTGTCAAGTAGGAACTTTCCACCTTTGTTTATTTGCTGAAGAGTTAATCATCTCACGAGCTACAGATAGTACACATCCTCCTGGACCTGGTCCAACAAGTGCACGAGTTTCAGTTTAAGTCGCGCGGTAAAGTTCAGAGACTCGAGCGCTATCTGAAAAACATGACTGGAGAAGGTTTGAGCCAAAACCACGTCCACGTCCCCGTCGCCGAGTCCATCTGCAGCTGTTACGCAAGAGCGGCAGCCTCTCAGCTTGTAGTGAACACATCTGGTCCGCCCAGCTGTTCGTCACTGCCCCGGTCTAGTGTCAAATGTGGGGTTCGTGGTCCCCTGGGGGGTCGTGGAAAGCTTTCCGGGGAGATCCGAAAATGAGGATTTGACTCCAGGACTCTTTAATCCGCCTGACATTTACACAACTAAACAACGAAAGTAAACCCATCGAACAGGAAGCCGGTTTCACTTTCAGACAGTTTAGAGAGACAACGTCTCTAATGATGCTCCACGGACTCATCTGGATTTAGGATCTTCTTATTTTTTATCTGTGCAAAAGCAGTCATGGTAAATGTATTATTCATATTTCTACATCTCACTGCAGCGCTGACTCACTCGCTCTCCACGTTGTGTTAATGATAACAAAGAAAACAATTAAGAAGTGAAGGAGAGCTGTGCAGCTGCAGCACGTCCCAAAACAATATCGACCTGATTGTTTTGTTTGATTTCATATCTAACAGTGACGGTCCTGCAGTTACGCAGGCTGTCTTGAATGACTAATGGCACACATGAGCACGGCAGCTATTAAAAATGCATCACACACATACATAACACCGGTGTGTGTAAATACATGTGTGACAACATTCAACAGATTTTGATTGATGCCCCGAAACCAGTGCTGCTCTAATCAACTTCATACTTTAACTTAACATTAGCTTTATCCTTAAAATGACATCCTGACAAGTTGTTGTTTGAAAAATACTCTGAAGAATACTCTGAAGGGTTGCTCTTTAGCACAGTCGAGAAGAAGAAGAAGAAGAAGAAGAAGAAGAAGATCTTGTAGTTTTCAGGGTCCAGTAAACAAGGTGATATTCAGTAGGATGCTTTTGTACTGTTCTACGCATGTGTACAATCATGTTACGGAGCAGAAAATAGGCCTTTTGTTATGATTTTCCATGCACACAACTTTATCACAATGAGGAAAAGGAGAACAATCGACACTTCTCCGGGGACCCAGACCTCACCCCTCCTAGTTTGAGCTACATTTGCGAGGCAGAGGCAGACACAGCTGCTGTATCCGAGGCGAGGGGCTGGCAGAGTGGGCTGCCCGGCTAACTATGTACGGGTCGTATCCCTCAAACAGGGCCTTCCTCTCTTTGGGACTGGACAGCTCAAGAAGTCTCTGGCTGGCTGAATAGTTTCTCGCTGCTCTGGAGACGAGCCAGCACGCCGAGTGCTCTCCTTCAAACTTTGGGTGGTCATGCTTAGGGGCTGCGAAGATAAAAGTAATCACGTCAAGTAGCAAGGAAAGCAATGTGATTAAAAAGATGCCACAATGGAGAAAGATGCATGCTGGAAAGACAGACTTACTAGCAAGCAGCTCTATGTGTGCAGATGCTTTGCAGGGTATGTGGGTCACTGGTACAGGTTTAGATTTGTGGCCAGGACCCTCCAGAACCAGCCTTCTTTTTGGTTGTGCAAGCTGGCAAATTCGTGTGGTGGCGACTGACGTCTGCGTCGCTCTGTTCAACTACAATCACAGTTCAGGTCACGGACGAGATAATATGAAACACACACACAAAAAAAATATCAGACATGAGCTCATCAGAATCAGTTAAACAAATGAAACTTTTGGGTTGCTGAGTTTTGGAGATCTCGGCCCAAGAGATGTCTGCCTTCTCTCAAACATAATGGAACTAGATGGTACTTCAAAAAATACATTTGAAATCTCAACAGCAATGTTTCTTTTACAGAAATCATGACCCGGCTAATCAGGACAATCCACAGACCTTCTTGTGAGCAGTTTCATGTAGGAACTATTTTCTTTGTTACCGCGCAGAAGGAAGCGTGCATCTACTCATAGCTCAGTTGTGAGCTAGCTAACGTTAGAGATGCATGCTTCCATCTCTGTCGGTGCAGTTTGTTAGAGAGAAAATAGTTCCCACATGAAACTGCTCACACCAAAACAATCTAGATGGAGAAATAGCACTACAGGTAAGAGGAAAAATCTGTATTTTTGATTGTGGGGTGAACTGTCCCTTTAAAGACTACAAAAACAGCTGGAAAATATGAAACCAGTGAAACCACAGAGGTAAAAGCTAAAAAAAAACAAACCTACTGCACCACTAAAAAGCAACTAAGACCGACTCAAAGACAAAACTTAAGCCCTTTAAGTTCAGTTGTCAGACTTTCTACCTGACATCCTGGCCTTACTAACATAGTTTAAAATGCCTTGTGGCATTCTTGGAAAACTTCCAGCTTCCTCATGATCTACTACATGCCCAGAAGTTTTTAAAGAAATGCGTGAGTGTGTGTTACTCACAGGGGCCAGTAGCGGGCGGTTCGGCTGCCAGCCAGCTGCAGGGGCCCGAGGCTGAGCCAGACTACACAGCCGATCGGATGCAACGGCCCTGAGAGCCCATTCACTCACCTCCCATATGGGAGAAAGTCTGGGGAAGGATACAATAGATGGGCAGAGGAGGCCGGAGGAGGTAGAGGAGAAGAAAGGAAGAGGAGTAGACGTGGGCAAATGAGAGCATGAACAAGAGAAGACAAAGAGGAGCGTTAGATGTGAAGGAGAGATGAAAAGGTAGCCACAGTAACAGAGGAAGATGAGGAAACAGGAAAGAGGAGGGAAGGAAGTGGGCAGGGTGGTAGATGAGAGCAAAAGACACAGGAGGAGGATAAAAAATAGAGTTTAGAATGATGTTAAAGGTTCCCTGTGGAGGTTCATTGTCAACAAACTTTCCTCATGAAACATTTGTTCAAGTCCACTTGACTAAAATACTTTTGCTAGCTTGCAGTTCTTCCTTCCTCCTTTTGCTGGCGCGTTAATGTGTATCTTAGCACTTAATTGCCACCTGTAGATCAGTGGAATAGTGTGAAACCATTGGCGGGAATGTGTGTTGTGTCGAACAAACGAGACGAGGACCCGCTCATAAATACATTGCAAGTAGGTATTTAAATTATGGACAAGTCTCAAATAAAGGCCAGATTACCTGTAGCCTACTACAACAGCTCACATAGTAAATGTAGTATAATCCACATTTACACAGCACTAATTCCATCAGTACAAAAACTCGTTAGACTCGCTTCGTCTTTGCCGTTCTCTTGATCGATGTCAAGCTACCGCCAGCAAAACTCGACACTTCACATTAAAAGCTTATCTATAATGGGAAATCTGCAAGACATTTAATATGAAAATTCTGAAGGAAGTGTTGAGTTTCATTCACGGTAACTTAACACCTGACATGACTCTTGCTGTACTGATGGAATTAGTGTAGCGGAAGTTGACATATTAGTGACTTTATCAAAACAAAAGGCAAACATGGACGGCGTTTTCATTAACTGGGGGACAGGGGAAACTGGAAATAAAGACTTTGATATCTACCTGCCACTGAGGTAAATAAAGGCCCCAGGCCACTATTTGAGGCATTACAAGCTGGGAACTAAAGAACTAGAAAACTGACTCGTATGTACAATCAAAACATATTTTCAGTTCATGTAGTGGTGGGTTAGTTAGACATTAGTGGTATCATAGTAAGTAAAACGAATTATATTTACGCGACTTGAGTGCAGAACTTTTTACTTCTACACAGCTCCGACCAGCAGGGGGTTAACTCTACAAAGAAAAACAATTGTGCATGTCGTCACCAAAAAAAAACAGGGCAGGTTTGTAAGCCGAAGAGAAAAGTGGAGAGAGAGTGAGAGACGTACCAGTTTTGGTGGTGGATCCAGTCTCTGGTGGCAGCTCATCCAGCCAGTAAACAGAACGACTGGAAAATGGAAAAAAAAAAGAGGCCTCGTCAGAGAAAGATGGAGACAGAGAGAGATGGAGGGGGTCAGTCACCTACCGGTCCGGATATCTCAGTCGGTTGGGTTTCGGTTGAGCGAGCTTCTGTGTCCGAGTTGCCATGGGGACAGTCGAAGCTGATGGGGCAACAGAGCACATTGCTGCTAAAATTATCCCATCATCCAACCAATATCACAATGCCAACGACCTTCACAAACACGACTATAAAAAGAGTGTTTTGTTTCACACATGCGGGGACAAATGAACGTATGCCTACGGTATTTGCATCACAAAAGTTTAATGCAGCTGGCTTACTTTTACATTTGTGTAATTGTTTTGAAGCTTTAAAGCTTATAAAAGGAGAGAATATGATTTAAGACAGAAAATGTATTGGCTGCAATTTTGATAATGGATTTAAGTCCAAGTGTGTATTACTTTTTATTGTTACTTCACTTGGAAACCTTTTTTTAATGTGGGAAAAGGGAGATGTAATTTTGAAGGTAATGGAAACTTTTTTTAGTGGAAAAAACCCACAAAAATCTGATTATTATTCAAAGCAGAGTATTTTTGTATGTTTTAAGACATCATCGAAGTCATTTATTAATTCAAAACATGAGCTGCTTTCAGGCTCTCAAAATGTGAAGATTTGTTGCTTTTTGTTGATTTATGTCACACTGAGCTTTGAACTGTTGGCCACACAAAACAAACAATTTGAAGAAGTGACCTTGGGTAACTGTGATGGCCATTTTTACTGCTTTCTGTCACAAGCAATGGATTGATTTATCGTGAAAATAATGATTTGCAATTATAAAATGCTCCCATGTTGTAATACAACGTCTCACAAGTGGTTTACACCGTCACAATCTTTGGTTTATCCACTAATTCTTTCTAAATGCATGTTACACCCTCACATGAACAGCAGAAACCAACACAATGAATTTAAGCTTTAGCTGTAACAGTATCCATCCATCAGAAGTGTTTATCTTTCAACTTATTACTTAAAGCCACATTAATGTTTACCTGTAATACACCTGGAGCCGCTCGTTCTCTCGCGGTGACACAGACACCTGCTGGTTGCTAGGGGATCAGGTGACGCTGGTGGGGGTACAGTACACCGAAGATCGTGTATGTTAAGGGCGAGTCAAGATGGTCAACTCTGCTTTGCCGCGTCGTGCTGGCAGGTATTTCCCAACTAACACTTAACGGTGAAAGACATACAAGCTCCCACGATGAGGGATGATAAATATTCACGCTCTCTCACTGAAAGCGGAGTGAACTCTCTCCTTTACTGCTCTCAGTTGACTCATCTAGAGATAACAGTTCTAGGGAAATGTTGGCTGAAATGTTAATTCATTCATTCAACTTTTTTTGGAGCAAAAAAAAAAATCCCAACATTTAGACAAATATTACAACTTACAAAACTGTGACTAACAGACAAGGATGGATGGCAAAGTTGAGCATCAAAGCAATACAATACAATTATATCACTCATTTTATATTTCATGTTGCAGATTTTATTTACTTCCATTCTTTGTTTTTCCTGTAAAGCACTTTGTAACTTTGGTTTGAAAGGTGCTATTAAAGTTGTTATTATTTACTTAAACCAGATCTAACCATTGCAGGTACAGGGATAGTCGATGGTGGACTCAATTACAATTTTAAAACCAGCTAAAGAAATCCAACTTTCCTGCTGCAGTTTATTCCATCAAATTCCACTTTAAATCCAATTCCTAAAAGAAGATAAACTAAAAGGTAGTTTCCATCAATCACAAATTACAGAGGGAAACAAACAGGAGAAGAAAGATAGAAGCAATGAATCTACAATACACAATATCTTTCCGTGGCTGTAACTATTACATTTACAGTAGTTATTATTTGATGACGCAGACATGTTGTCTGAGAGGACGATCCCAAACTGCAGTAAAAAAAGAAAACATTCAGGAGCAGCACGTTTAACTTACCTTTAATTTAATTTTTAATCATGAAAAGAAAAGAACATGAAGAAAAAGGACCTAAAATGTTCAATTTGGCCACAACAATCTGTTTCTATGACATGTATTATGAAGCCCATGCTGTGAAACGCCCATTTCACAATTCACAGACTGACATAGATCACAAAATTAAGCAACGCACAGACAACTTAAAAACAGACAACACCTTTATTTTCAACAGACATTTAAAATCTTATAAAACAGCACAGTAAATAATCTACCAAAGCTTCTTTAATAGTCATGATCACAACCACAAGCTTTCAATGTAATACTGAAGTTATTATTCTCTAAACTAGTATCACAGGAGTGTGACGTTAACAGATCACGTCTGTGACATTATACTGTCACTTTGTGTTGTTCACACATAACATGAACTGAGGAGGACACTGCATCATATGACATTCACAGGCCTCTGAAACACACAGAGAAACCCAGAGGCAGCAGATGGCCAGAGTTAAATATGTAGTGTTTGGTTGATGTTGTAACCAACACTTAAAGGATAATAACAGTGTTGTTTGCAGTTACAGAACTTTTTTAAAAACAGCATTTTCTACTTTCTACATCTAGTTTGAATCGCCACGCCCAATATCCATCAACTTGTTAGATTTGTTTTGTAACTGCTGGCTTGGTTGAAAAGTCAACCTGGATGATTGGCACACACCAAAAGAAAACACCACTATTACCCTTTAAGCGACCTGGTAGGACAGTCTATCTCTGCAATACAGTAAAAGAGACAAATCTTCATGCAATATTACGTAGATTCTACTGTCACCTCAAGACGAGAGTTTGTCTTTTCATCTTTTACCTAAAAGTACTCAGCTATATCATAATATCAATGAAGGCTGATTTTCAGGAGTCCATGGTATTAAAAGGGATTTCAGTGACAATACCAGTTCACAGGCGGAGGTTCATGAGCCACTGAGCTCTCTTTTTAAGCTGCCAGTGTAGTTACTGGGGTTATGATAAAGGGAAAAGATGGCACCAAACAGTCCAATCTCTTGTGAGCAGTGCAGGTAGAATTGTAGTGAAAAAAGGCAGGTAGGAAAGGGGCCGGAAATAGGTAAATGTTGAGTATATATGGTATTCAGTAGCACGTGCGTCAGTGTCAGAGGGTCTGCACGATGACGGGATACAGTAGGGACATATGCTCAGCTCCTCTGATTGGCAGCTTGTGTGTGGTGTAGTAATGGATGACCTCGGGGATGGTGGAGAAAGGAGGGCTGTTCTCCCCGAGCACGTAACGCCCCTCTGCAGACTGAGTGAACTTCATATGCATGAAGCCCTTACAGCTCCTGACAGAGAAGGAAGGAAGGAAAGATTCACCTTCAGCTTGTTGAATTCAATCAACACTCTGTTGACTGTTGCGACATTTACAGAACAAGACTGAACGTGAAGTGTGGGAATCGTGAAGCTATTTCAGACCAAACATTCACAACGAGACAAAAATGCCCTGCAGTGAGTGAGTAACCTGGAAGAAACATGTCTCTGAAAATAATTGGGGCACACAATTCTAGGAATAAATGTGAGGAAATAAAAAGTTGGTACGTTCATGCCACAAATTTCTATGCACTTTTTATAATTGCAGCAGTGTTTCAAACTTTATAATCAAAGACAAAGACACACGAAAAAGGAAGTACTGTAACACTGTACTGTAGACAATTGAGAGAACTGTCTTTTAAACTTTAAATAGCATCTATCTAGAAAAGTAAAATCCTTCACTTTTACTACTCATAAACTAATGAATAAAAGCTATGACATTTCTTTTCACTTAAAATTAATCTTCTCAGTGGCTTAGGGGTTAAAACGCCAAACATCTTTCCCTCTCCCTTGTTGGTCGATGGGTTTGAAATAAGTGTCTATTTTTTGTCTCCACTCGTAAATCTCCTCATATCATACATGTTTTTGGTTGGTGGCTATTTGTTGATAGCTACTGGCGCACAGATATGACATTAGGAGCAATTCCCATATGCAGATGATCACTTGCAAAACAGCTGATTATTCATACAGGCTGAAAACACATTTGCCGAGAGGAAAGGGGGGGATGGGGGAAGGAAAGAGCAACACTGGGTGGGAAGAGAGATAATGGAAAAATGGTGAAAAATTAAAAGTTGCCTCAGGGCTCAAATCTGAAGAGATTCTCTCACCACCCACAGACAATAACAATACCCAAATGAGGTAAAAACTGGATCAGATAATTTTGGAAACAGCACAGTGCAGTGTGGTACACTGGGGTAGAATTCCCCTTTAAGACAGAGTGCAATGATGTTTCACATTAAGGCAGTATGAGGAGGATTTGTGGGGGTTTAGTACAGCTTCAAGAAAGCTGCTACAACTGGCACAAAGATGGGACAAGCCCAGATGTGCAGTAAATAACTCTTAATGGGCACATGTGGGATGCTAATGCTTGTAATGCAGCTGGGGTCCGAGTGTAAGTGTCTACCTGAGTGAAAGTGAGTAGTCGTTCCGGCAGGTCTGGCTGTTCCTCACCAGGTAAGAGCTCTCCTTGCACAGAGTCAGTAGAGTCTCTGCCTCCAAACGGCTCAGGGTTCCATGGTACCACCTGCAGGTTCACAGGAGTTTTACTTAATCTGTCTGTCCGAGTCCCTCTTCAACCTGTCTCGAACCGTAGGTAGCGTTACACAGTCCCTTACAATTTATCGCTTCATGGTGCTTCTTTACTCTACACCCAGACATCTGTGGCTGAAACACACTACGAACAGCAAGTCAAAGTGATTTAACAATCCATAAATTTTACTTGAATATGAAAAACACTACCTGATTTAGTTTCAGGCTGGGCTATGATTGGCTAGCCACATCGATGCAACACAACACAGAAAAAAAAGACAAGGATTGTTCTATTTTGCAGCTGCAAAGTGGCTGAACGGCTGGCTAAAATAGGTCTGAGGTCGTGCCCATTGAAGGCTGTTTCCACCCGGTTAGAGAAACTACTGACCAATCAGAGTGTTTGGCAGGATTAGGGATGGTGACCTCATCTTCCTATATAGCTAGCTACATAAATGAAAATAGCAACAGAGAAATGTGTGTTGGCTACCAGTTTCTCACAGAATCAACTTTACAATTCTTGCTTGTCCATAACTCAGTGAACGGTTTAAGTCCAAGATACTTATTCGATCTGTCATTTCTAGTAGTGATTTAAATGTTGTTTTCTTTGTAAATGCTAAAATGGCAGGCTGACTGTGGCATTTTGCCATTTGGGGGGTGAAAGTGGTGATTCATGTCTACAGTGAAATCATCTGTGAAGCAATTGTTTCATCTGAGACTGCTGCGTCAGCTTCCTTTAATATAAATAATGCTTACAGTCAATTCTATAATGAAGCACTGCCTTCACATGTGCAATCCCAAAAGAAATTAAACCTGACATTTTGTTTTGATCAATATCAGACTGTAAATTTAAAAGAGTTCCTTTTCCCTTTTATTCTGTTTTGAAGTGTCATTCTAATGCATTCCTCATATTAAGTAAAGGAATTTCCTCTTTGATTGAAAGGTGGTATACACATGAACTGCTGTTGATAATCGGAGTAAGCGTATTAGCCTTGAAAGCTAATAACATGTATGGAATACGTTTTTTACCTAGGGGGGAAAAATTTTCAAGTCTTTACATTTTTGGGAGTTATTCTACCTGCAAGGAACATACACTGAATTAGGAGATTATCAACACTGGCACTATCTTTTAAAATTGCAGATGTCCACTCACACTTGTTTCTCCAGTGGCATACATGGATCCACTCTCTCTCCCAGCAGAGGGGGGGTGTCACCAACCAGACGGAGCGTACTTGAGTCAGCTGTGACAGATGTAGTGCCCGCCTTGGTGAGTCTGGTCTGCTCTGTCTGAGCTCTCGAGCGCTCCCGTTCTGCACCTTCAAACTGAACTATGGCCAGACAGAAAGATACAGTAGCTTAGTTTAAAAATAAAACACCCAATCGAGACATTTGAAATGTAAATACTGAGATTGCCCGTTACCTGCTAGAGCTTTAGAGATGTTGTCCTTCTTCCACTCCCAGGGCTGGTCGTACTCATCAGCTGGCCTCTCGTCATCCTGAGGCAGCCTGCTCTCCCTGCTGTCTATCTGGGCAAGTCCGCCCTCAACCCTCTGAGTTTGTAGTTGTGCTGGTGGAGCAGCTCGGTGGTGGTGGTGACGAGTCCTCTCTTCGTACGGGTTATCATATAACTGCCCGCCGTCTCCACTTCCAGACCTGTTAGTCATCACGCTGCGCTGCAGTTCTGCACAGTAAACACAGAGGGTAAATGACAGCATTTAAAGTCACAAGCAGGCAAACAGTGTGACTATGCTGATCAAAATGTGCCTAAAACTGAAAATATAGAGCCAGAAAATTTACATTTGGAGCACTGAGGTACGTACAAGTCAAGTTAAATCTATTGCACAAGTGTTTTAGATCCTTGTTTGTTATCTCTTTTGTTAATTGTTGTTCTTTTTTTTTATTCAGCAAGAAATGATTTTCCCACCCTAACAGTGACTTGAACAAGTGCTGGCTGTTGGCCAGATGATGCTGACTCATATCCTTCCTGTCTATAGTCAAGATGAAAAGTGAATCTTGTTGGTAAACTGCCAGCTGCATCCATGTGACAGTATGCACTTGAGGGCACCTTAGCACTTAACTTATGGAAGATATGTAAAATAGTCCACCATTCAAATGTACAGTGAATATCACACACACACACACACACACACACACACACACACACACACACACACACACACGAGATAGCCTGTTTACTTTGACTTCATTGGGCAAAGGGCCAGCAATTAATGGTAGCTGTGTTAAGTGTACAATATGCTACAGTTTGACTCTCTATGTAATACCTTTTATTAAAAGCCCAACTGACTAGTGCAAGAAAAAGATCCCATAACAAACCTGAGATGATCCGCTGTGCCTCGAATGGCTCCATGTAGCTGCAGCAGTCTGTTGGTGCAGATTTGGGCTCCCAGTTTTGTCTGCCCCTTGGGTCTGGACGGACATCAAACGGATCAGAGTAGTCTGTGTCAGTTTCCAACGCTGCTGGGGCAGAAGGAACCACCTTGGTAGAGAGAGAGAGAGAGAGAGAGAGAGAGAGAGAGAGAGAGAGAGAGAGAGAGCATTGCACAAATAAGAGAGCTAGAAATATAACTGTGTGTCCGAGAGAATATTTGCATTAGAAAAGGATGAATGAAGCAGAACACAAATAAAAACAGTTCTTACAGGTTCCTCTTGAACAGTCACAGGACTCAGGGGGACTTTACAGCGGCCAAACTCCTGAGAGTCCACTTTAATTAGTCTGTGCTTGGGAGACACCACTTTCACCTGGAACATATCAAATGTAAACAAAACTTTCAATGTTGATTTACAAATTCCTTTAATGACCAATGTCAATGGGAGATCAAGGAGAAAAGACAGTCTATATTATTCAAGGGTACATCTATCTAGCGAGACACGGTACCTGGTATACAATAAGAAAATCTTTATTGACGTACATGACTGTAAAAACATGTATGTCATACCTCCACACCATTCGGCAGCACTGAACCAAACGCAGGGAAAGAGGGAAGGCTCACTGTGGCACTACAGGGGCTGAAACCGCCATTCTGATGCTCCTTGTCAGAGTGCTGGTACGGGTCCTCGAAATCCAGCTCCTTCTGAGCTCTGTAAGCCCTCAAAATCTCACTCTCGCTGTAATCTGGCCTCGGGGGCTGTGGAGGGTCACGCCTGGTGCCAAAGTTTAGGTAGTCCTTCAGCCACTTTGCCATGGATCTGGGAATGAAGTGGAAATCATATGACTTGGGATAATTCAGGATGACAAAATGCTGAAATGATAGATAAAAAAGAAAGTGATACCATGATGATGTTTATTCATTTTTACACTTCAGTCAATAAGCAAATAGATCTTGGGTTAGTTATGTTTCCTACATCTTCAGACTATTTCTTGTGCTGCTGTGACACACATATTTCCCATCTGGGAATCAATAAAATCTTAATTATACATGCCAAACAAAAAGTTTTTCATATTATAAACTGGACAGGCTTTAATGGCAAATGACCACAGGCGATCATAGAGAGCTATAAAAGACACTCGTTGACATAATTTTAGTGTGTGGCCCAAGCAGTAGTTACTGCAGTTAAGCAGATATGCATCACAGAGAAAAAGTAATGCAATACCAGCCAAATGACAAAACTATAACCTTGTGTTGGCCCTGTTAAGTCTTTTAAGTAAAGCAGGCTCATAATCACCACGAGGTTTTTGTTTACGTTAGCCAAAATTAACTTCGCTGGAGCTGTTAAATCCCCCATCAACTGACCGTGCCCTGAAGGAGAAAGGTGTTGACATCAATCAACAGGTCCAGCGAAAATAAGATTCCCAGCACCGCAAGGTTAACATTGACAAAGTGAAGCAGAGCGTTAGTTTCGATGGCATAGATCAACGATAGCCATCTTGCTAAGTCAGCAAATCACAGGAGCCCTTGACAATAGCTAGTTAGCATTAAGGGTAAATTAGAGGATTCCAATCAATCACTTACTCATAACAATAGATTAAGGACAGCATTTCCTTCAAAACTATTAGCACCAAAATAAGTAGTTGACTAATCTTGATGTTGTGTTATCCATTATAAAAAGTAAAAGGTTAAAGTGATGTGAGTCGTACAACTGGTGTCACCGCTCTGTAAATATGCCAAAGCTAAGTTAGCTAAGTTAGCAGCTAACGTCGAAGCGTCCGAAGCCGTTAACTAGCTAACTGCTAACATTACTTCTTTAAACTCACCCTCTTTCTTGGCATTGACGGCTTCCCGTTCCAGTTATGTCTCCCCGGTTACCATCCAGCGTCTCGTCTTAACGTTATCAGGCCTAAAAATAAAACATTGTGTTATCCGTGAAATCCGAGTCCAGCTTCTGAGCCAAGCAGGTCAGTCAGCTAATGTTAGCAGGACCAGATCAGACCGTGGAGCAGACAGTCTCCTCCGACACAACACTGGCACGGTGGACGGGCTTAAAGGGGAGTAGCGAGATGTTTTTGGTTGGTCGACACGAAAGCTTCAGACATGTAGTTAGCATCATGACTGCTGATAAATCCACCGATACAATCCTTTGTCTCACAGATGCAGTTCCAGTAATGTGGACAGTATCTGTTTATATACTCTCAAAACTATGTAGATTGTTGTTTTTTTCAAGAGCTCTTGTCTGCCTTTAAGACTTAAGTGTCTCCTTGGGGACAAAGCTGGGACATATTTTCAATATCAAATGCCACTCAGAGCTCTCTTTTTTGACTCAGATCTTTTAAGCAACAACATTTAGGATATGGATATTGCTGCTTTCATATTGTATTCAGACTAAACTAGGGGTGGGTTATAAGGCACGCTGACAAAATACAAATAGTGATGAGGATATGATGGCAAACAGGTAAAAGGCATTCATTTTAATGTCAATAGCAGCAAGTCCTATTGACATGGCAAGGATGGCGCAGCTAAAACAGTAGACCTGGTTTATAAAAGCTCTTAGTTGTAAGAGAGCCTCTGACAACAGGACAATACAGAACAGGATTAATGTAAATATTAATAATATGAAGACAGTGTGATCAAAGCTCCAGGACAAGTCAGTAAGTGGACCTTGAGTTGAGATTCTTTTGACACCTGCTGTTTCCAAGGTCAATAATGAATTGTAAAGATCCACATTAAAGCTATCATAATATTGAGTTCACCAAAATACCAGCTATATTAAAATCATTGTTAAATAAATACCAGTATATCTCCCAGCTCTAACAGGATCAATAAAGTATTTCTGATTCTGAAACATTATAACATGACATTTACCTTCGCCCTATGAATAATGAAATCACATTAATATTTACTGTCCAAACAAATGCTGAATTACATAAAAGCAACACTATGAACTCAGTGAAATATTATGGCAGGTTTGTAGTTAACACTTTATATATACATATTCTAGTTTTTCTGATCTACATAAATTCATATCTGATTGGCAGCACAGAACTACAAGAACTAAATATTGTGATCCCACATTAACATTTAAGATATTAAAAGAGAGACATTGCAGGATGTCAAATCATGTCAAAAACAGAGTTGAAGTTAAACAGATTTTAATAAACACTAAAATATACACCTGATATTCTCAAAGGGACAAATTGCATCACAAAAATTCAAACATTACCATTTTTAACAACAGGCCCCTGAACCAGTGGATCAGCTAAGGAAGAGTACAATTCCTGCTAATGATGGCCCACCAACACACCGACTTATTATCAGCCTTTATAGAAAGGCTTTCATAGGCGAGACCCACGAACACATATGATTTTGATTTCTGTGCAGCATTACAAAAAGGTCCATATCATTAAATTCCTTTCTGCATCATTTATGCAATTGTGTGTCAATCACTCAAATCAAAATCCATCCCAAGCATCTTCTTTTCATTCGCTGTCATTGCTGTCACTGTCTGAATACGCTCCCAGCAGGCTGAGAGATGACGACCCATTTTGTGTGGCAACGGGCTTGGAGGCGTTCTTGGAGTCGGCCGTAGATGCCTTTGACTCTGTAAAACAAGATACACAATGATTGTGCCTTCCAAATCATACGCAAACTTTTGACAAAGGATGTCAAAAGATGACAAAAGTGTGTCCAAGAAAATAGAAATCCTAAACATGCAAAAATCACATGTCTGCTCATAAGAACACGAGGGATAAATTATGTGTTACCTGTTTGTGAAGTGGGAGCTGCGGCCGACGCCACTGGACTCGGTTTTTTGAAAGCTGCTGCTTGTTTCTTTCGCACCACCAGGGACCCCAGTGCCCCTCCACCACCCAGTGTCCCCACACTCCTCTCCCAGCTCTCCACCTTGGCCCTCTTCACTCCTCCAGCTGAGGTTCCCTGTGGAAACACACAGCATGAGACAATCCACTATTTCCTGCTTACATGATGGCTTCTTCCAGTCGAGTTTCTTTTAGTATTTGCATCATCTAAATTTTACTTTTACACTTTGAACTGCATTTAAGATCAATTTATAAAAATCATAAAGCTGGCAATACCATGCTAAAAACCATATAAGAAAAAAAAGCTACACCAAATGGGAAGCCTCTATGACAGAACAATTAATATGCATATGTTAGTCGTCCTGCAAGGATTTTGTCCTCTTTTGTGGAAAAAATTATGGGTATATATGGGCCTATATTGAACATATCAAGTTATAAAGATGGAAATACAATGTATTTGTCAAGGAGTTCACAGTCTACTAAACAAGACATGGTCCTATTCAGGTGTTGTTTGACAGCCGATCAGTTTGAAATATTGCAGAAACAAGAAGGAGCAGTGAGAGAGCGAGCACAATGAGCTGTTAGATGAAGAGTTACAGGAAACAGGACTGAAATCTTGAAGATTAGAACTTTAAATAGAGTAAAACAAACCATGACAAATATTTGCAAATGTCATTTGAACCAAATAAGTTGCAAGGCACCGAATGGGACACACACTTTGTTGAATGTGAGTGATTCTTACATACCGGTGCCTCTGTGGGTTTGTCAGTGGTGAGGATGTCTGTTGGTTTGTCTGTGCTGGATTTCTTTGACTGTGAGCTCCTGCTGCTGCTGCTGCTGCCCTCCTCCTCCTCCTCCTTCTCCTCCTCCTCTGAGTCAGAGTCTCTGAGTCTTTTCACGAGGGCACGATCCAACATCTCCCTGAGAAACAATAGAGATTTAAGATTCAGATTTAATTGGATTTTTAATGACTATTGCTCGGAGTTCACACTGATTATAAGAAGAATATACATGACAAAACTTATTCAGACACATAGGCAGATATTAAGTTCCTATTTATCTCTAATATTAGTTATGTAGTGTTTAGAGTTTACTTAAATCTGTAGTACACTGTATGTTTTACCTTGGTTTAACTACCCATCGTTTATAAATCTTCCTCACTCACTTTGTCTCCCGCTCATCCTCTTCTTTCTCCCTTTCTTTCTCTCTCTTCTCCAGCTCTCTGTACCGGTCGATCATTCCCTCGAAGTCCACCTGAGCCTGCCTCTGGTTCAGCTCCTTCAGCTCCTGGAGGTTCTCCAGAACCTCCATCTCCATCTTGGAGTCCTTTGTGCGGTTCTCCAACACCTAGTAGAGGATTGGGAAATCATCAACTCTTCATTCCTATTGCAGGTTCAAAATAACAACAGTAAATGTCATTTAAACACCGACCTTCATGGGGTTGTTCAGTTCCTCTTCTTCCCTCTCCAGTTGGACTCTCTTCTCCTCCTCCTCAATCAGTTTCTCAGCCTGGAAGTTTCGTGTTGCACCGTGCTCCATTGCGTAGTCCGTGTTCTCTGGGTCAGTCTATAGTCACAACATGAGCAATTATTTTGTGTTTAATGCTGGAAACATCTCTTTCGGAAAATGACACAAACACAGTTGGAGATTTATCTTTATAGTACTTGCTTTGTCTCAATAAAACAATATTTCAATAAATATCAGTGTGATAATCAGAAAATTTAAATACTCTCACCTTAAATGTAATCTCAGCAAGACACCGAGTGCATTTGATGTAGAAACGGAAGATTGGCAGTCCCATGTAGAGCTCATTCTGAACAGTCTCTTTGCGTGCATTGAACTTCTTCCCCTTGTAGATGTACTCGCCACATGTTTTACACCTGCAAACAACCAGAGAGGCAATGTTAAAGACACCACAGTCACAGGACTCACTTACACAGGCCAGAAAGTCCTTGTCACTAAGGTGTAGCCTGGTCCTACTGTAAATACAATGAAAATATAAAAAAACTGTTTAATATAGCTGGTAACTGTGAAAAGGAGGTTGTGCTTCAACAATGGGATTATCAGTGTGCTGGACCCAAAACCCAATATTGCAGATCTGGAAATTTGAGATGTGCTACCTTGTCATACATTTTTGGGAACATAAAAAACTGCATTTGCCTTCAAATGAAACAAATCAGCCAAGATTCCCACTCTGATTGACAGCCAGTGATAACCTGAAATAAGACATTGTCCATTTACCAAGAGAGCTCAACAGGAGGCTTACTTTCTCAGACAACAGAAACATAAAAAACTACTAGTTACAACCTCCTTTTATTATAACCAGTGGGTGGTTAAAACTATATCCAGAATTACAGCCAGAACAAAAATATCAGTATGGCTGATATTACTGACCAATTACAGCTTGTGACAGATATATCAGAGTGTTTGTACATGTTGGCCGATGAGTAACAAGAAATGGCCGCACGGAAATGCGAAAGACATGTTTGAGGTAATTTAGAAGTGGTGTCCCCATTATCTAGTTATCTCACTGGTAAGTTTTATTATTATAAGTTTATTCTTGGTCACAATTCTTTCAAAAACCAAATTTAAGGAATCCTTATAATAAATGCTTGTTTATTTCGTGTTTATATTTAAAAACCAATAATGGCCAATAAAACTCTCAAATACTTAAATATTGGCATTGGCCTCAAAACCTCAAGAATCAAGTTTTGGTGGGGGTCTATTCAGCGTTGTACCACTGCACATGGAAACACTATCAGAGCCTGAGAACATGACTTTTTAACAGTCAAAATGCGTGACCCGTATACAATTCTGGGACCAAATAAAATAGTCAAAAAGAACTGCCTCACCCAGCTCACCTTCTTTTCTAACACCTGCTTTCAGAGACATATCCCTGAGTGGGAAGACGAATGAAAGCTTGTTTTCCCAAGTGATCAAGAATAGCAGATTCTACTCTTTAAGCCTGTCCCCTTCTCCTTTCCTTTAAACTACTTTTCAATTCAAATGTCTACAGAGACCCTAAAAGTAAATATATGACAACTGCACGATGTTGTTTACATTTGCGAACTGAAAACAGCTCCTTTAACCCTGAAGTGAAAACGCCATCATCTATCACTCCAACTGTGTGGCAATAAACGAAAGTGGAACTTCAGCATGATATAAGATGAGTAAACATTGTGTCTTAAACACACATGGCTCAAACAGACATACCTCATATTAAACGGAGCCATCAATCTGACCACATACTGACGATCTTTTGGGAGTTTAAGTTTTGGGATTTTGGATGGATCAAAATCCGGGGGGTAGTATTTCTGTGGAGGACAAAACACAGACAAAACAGATGTGACTTAGTGAAAGGTCTGAACTTGTAATGAAACTACAGAAATGTAGTAATTTAGATATTAGTAATAATGGAATTGCGTTTCTACAGAAAGTAATCATAGCTAATACATCATGTACAAATGAGCAATTACAACACATCCAACACACAGTTCCCCATGAAATGTTGTTATCATCGCAGACAAATCCACACGTAGCTTCAAAGCTAACGTTAGCCTGCTTGGTTTCTTATACAGCTCATACGTCACGGATAACCATTTTAAACGTTCCTAACAAAGTCACATCGTTAGCGTCCTCATACTTACATTCAATACTTTTCTTTCGGACATTTTTTACTTTTGCTGGAAACCCAACGAGGAGAATGAAACGTTGGAATGATTCGATTAAGACTATATCCACAACACTGCTCAAGATAGCTGCTTGGAAACCACACTCTAACTTCCGGTTGTCTCATTATAGTTTCCTGTGCTTCAAAGTGTGCTGCTGCCCCCTGCGGAAGGAGAGAGTACTACAGCCGAAAGAAAATGACTGAACGCATGAAACACTATCATACAGGAGGACAAGGACATGCTAAGATAGATAGAGACAATTACAGGACAGTAAAAATAATCCTTTTTTTAAAAAGTAAAAAACTATTAGAAGTGTTGTCTCGTCTGTGTTTACGTTAATATTGACAGTTTGTCCTTTGATTTTGATATTCTGGAAGATGGACACACCATGGTCTAATATTGATCAATGGGTAGGATCTCCTTTATGAGCTGCTGTGGAAAGCAATGGAATAATACAAATATAAGAACTTTTAGAGGAAAAGAATCACATTAAAACTCTTATGTTTGTTTATATTTTATGTATTTGGATAAACAAATCAAACACAAGTGACAGTAATATTACGTGCACATACATGTTCAGTTCCATACGTAAATACATACATACATACACATAAAACAGGTAAAATAATATTTTAAGAATCTTTATTCATGCCAAATCTCTATGTACATTACTGTGTTTTTGTCCGTTACTTATCATTTTAAACCATTAACCGCTTGAAACCTAATGTTACTATTATAAAAAATCACATTCAGTTCCAACTTCAATGAACCCACATCACATTTATATCAATATTCAATGTCATTTTTAATGGCTGCACCTTACAGTACATAGAAACTCTAGATGCCATGTGCATCATTTTATACACTTTTATACACATGGTTTAAATCATTTCCTATTTCCTCTTTCAGACTGTCAACATTTCATTCTTTTGTTGTGTCTTTGCTACACCTCATGTCACTGAGTGAGCAAGTGAGTGATTGGTGTCTTGGATATGGTATAGTCCTGTGATGTGATCCCAAAATGTCTGTCATGACAGTGTGATTTAATGTGCTGAAAGGAAAACAAACACACACACACACACACACACACATACATGTCAGAATATTCATGTATCTGTAAGTGTATGAACATGTTAAAATAGCTTGTTTTTGTGTGTACACAAACACCCCAAAACCAGACCTTAAAATGTATGTTTTTCCATTGCAGTTATCCAACCTGAATGAGTCATAGCCTTCATGTATTGACCACTGCCCTCATTCTGCTGTCTGCTTTAGATCTTGTCTCTTTCAGGAGACCGCGGAGGAGATCATGATCAACATGGGGGAGGAATGGCCTCTCAGGGGTAACAGGAATTGTCAGTGACATGGGGTCTCTGACAGGGATGGTTTGTAAACATAAGCCTGCCAGCCACACACAGACACTTATATTGCTTAGGAGGTGTGTTAAGGTTATTCCTACAAAAGGAAATTGGATCCTGATTACAGATTGGTGTCAATGTGGGTTAACCTGAGGTCTGATGTCAGCTTTATTGAACAGAGACGACAGGAGAGGATGAGCAGAATAGATTAGCAGCCAAATGTGGAGGGAAAGGGTTTGTGTTTACAGAAATTACACTCCATAAGAGTTAGTTAAGAGTATGGTATCATGTTTCAGATAAAACTTAACTGTGTAGTATCCTTTCTCATTTGGATTTGACAGTTCCTGATTCAGATTCACAGTTTTGTTCAGTGATGGTTGTATGTACTGTATGTGGTGAGTTCTCAGCCTGATTCTGACACATCAAAATGACTCATTAATGAGTCAGATATGTGTTCAACCGAAAAGGCTTAATTTGCCTCCAACAGGCCAGGTTACGATTTTAAAAACAGACCCATTTAGAAGGAAAATGAGTTTGATCCCCATTCAGCCGCTAGATTACTTTATCAAATATGTTTTATGAAATGTAAATCCATCTTTATCAGGTCAGGTCCCTTCCTGTGATCATCCAAAGATACAAAGGTGCTGAGCAGTATCCCCCGTGTCAAAAATGTTCATGAATATTTCAGAGGCTGATGTCAACAGCAGCTGTAAAGCGCCTATAAAGAGGGGGGTCCTCTGTACAGGAGACCTCCAAACCCTCCACACGTCCAGGGAGCCCAGACTTCACACTTCTGTCCACCCGCCGAAGAGAAGGACTCCGCCTGCGTTTGTTTCAGCACCATGGTCAGCGCTCGGACTCTCCTCCTCGCGGCCACCTGCTGCTGCGCCTACCTGTGGCTGGCTCGTGCAGAGGACTCCTCACTGGAGACGCGCTCGTTGGATTTCCCCCTGAAAACCCAACAGGAGAAAGACCTGGTGAGAGGTTTTATAAGTGGCATGGGTGTGAAATGTGTCAGTTGTTGGCGCTTTGTACGACTGTCGATAAGGAAGGATAGAAAGTTACTGCCTGAGTTGTTGAGCTTTTAACTTCAGCTAAGATAATGAGTTTACCCCAAAATGGACACGTCATGTCATGTTTTAATAGCATCATTTATTTTATGACGATTTAACTGTTTTGGCATTTTATTTCTATGCAGATTGACGCGCTGCAAGAAGTTCTGGAGAAGCTGAGGAGCAAAGAGATGCCCTTAGAGAAAAAGCTTGGCTGGCTGCCTTCGGTATGTACACCAAATTATTCCGGACAGGGAATGGCTTATCTTATTGACAGTCTTTCTACGATTTTATAATATTTTGAAATATGCTAAGGTAGAAGAATGTTTGGAATATTTTGTAATAAGCTTTTGAACTTGGAAATCAAAGCATATGCATTCATTGCATGTCATCTTTCTGACTATGACTTTGAGCAATAAGTCTACAGCCTATATCGGCATTTTCATGAATTCATGTTTTTATCATTCCAGTGTGACGCAGGGGAGCCGTGCGCCGTGCGTAAAGGCGCGCGTATCGGCACGCTGTGCAGCTGTCCCCGGGGGACTTCCTGTAACTTTTATGTTCTCAAATGTTTGTGAAGGAAGAAGATAATAACAAAAATGCAAAGAAACACAGGAAAGAGTTCAGGGGGGGTTGGAGTGATAAAATCTGTTGTCATTCTCTTTGTGACAAATATAAAAACACGCTGTAATATGTGATTAATAAAGGACGCTTTTCTTTTTCTTTTATAAACCTGTACTGGAGAATGTTAGAATATGTTTTGAATAGTCTGTGTGCATCTGTCCCCCAGAGTTTATGATGGTCGCAACGGGGGCGAGCTATTTGTGTGGGATTGTGGCATCTTGTGACAGACTTTGAATGTAGTTTTTGTCATAAATCCTTGTTTTTCCTTGTCATTTTGTTTGTTGTTGTTCCTGTTATAGGGGGAGAAAATAAATCTACCCTAGCATCTGTTTCTAAACACATTTGTAAAATAAGGAGGTCAATAAATCAACTAAATTATATTCTGTTGTTTGTTGTATTATTATAAAATAAAATCTCTTCACATGTTGCCTATTAGCAGCTGGATTTTCAGCATCACTTGTTGGCAATGTGCTTTTGATTAAAATGACTGAAACACTTAAGAGATAACAATTAAGAAAAATACATTGATTTCTTTTGCCACGTGTCATCAATAATTCAGCCTCTTCCTACACTTTCACTAATGCACGGCCGCATTCCTGCACACCAGCTGTCAACTCTCTGTAATAAAAGGCGCTGTCAGGCTTTTTCAATGACATCACATCCAACTGCAAGTTTCCAACATGGCGTCCAGCCGGGTGCCGGAGAGGGAGGTCCAGGAGGAGCCGAGGCGCGCTGCGACCGCAAACCTCGACTTCTGCCTCCACAAATACTCCCTGCTCATCATTATCGGACGGACCGCTCACCTCCGACAGACGGGACACATCAGCGAGGAGATTGAACGAGGTACGTTTATTTCAACCCGCCCCTCGCAGCTGCTGCATGTCGCTTTGCTATTCTTTATATTCGCATCAATAAAATCAGATGCCTGCAAGTGAGTTGTCGTCGTCTAAATCACCACAGAGGATGCTACTCTGACCCCATTGCGGTGTTTATGTAATTTAATCCACCCTACTGACCGAGGATGCGTCACCAGGCGGTGCTCCACCATCAGCACCACCTCACCCCCCCTGGACACATTATAATGAAAAGCAGTCTGGGGCTGGTGGTTTTGTCTTTCGCCTCAGTATTATTATATATATATTGTTATATAAGGGGAAGCTTTTGGGGGAAATGTTGGCAGGGCGGATATTCAGTCAACACATAGCCACTTGTAAACGATGTGCCATTAACCTTGTGTGTGTTTATGTACAGCAGCAACTGTGGAGACTGTAGGCAGCAGACTGTGCGTGGCATGCTAGAATGATTACAGTCACAGTGTGAGTACAGCTGTAGATAAGGAAGGTACATTTAAGTGCTTTACATAAAAAAGGCTGTAGTTTAGAGGGTGCAAATAGATAAGGGAGCAGAAACGGGAACAGAAAGACAGATACAGAGAGACATTTATCATTTTCATCAGGCCTATCAACAATTCATCACTGTCTCCTGCATGTACCTCCAAAATGTCAGCTTTTCACAAGCTCAGAAAAACAGCCCTGTTTCCAGCTGTGTGGTGTGCATCTTTCAAGTATTCCAATGTTTGTCTTTTTGAATGGTTTATTTATCTAGTCTGCGAGTCTAAAAAGTAAAAATCACTTTCACTACGTTATTATACGTGTACAATCTAATGCAGTCCTTATAATGCAAGCTTTACATTTTCTGTTTTGGTTGACACTGTTGGAAAGGTGATAATCCTACTGTATGTTTCTTATTATTTTTATTTAGTTGTACATTTTTACTAAAATACAAAATACATTCACCCAACTCTCCATTTTCCATTTTCTTGAAGTAAAACGTTTTTACACCTGTTTTAAAAACAGTAATAGCTTCAGAACGTTCCATATATTAGCCCTAACATATTGAAAAGATTTAGAGCTGGTTGTACACTTTAACATCAGTAAATACCCTGGGCCATTTAGGCGTTTCTATATGATTTAAAATGATTCTACTGATTTAAAATTTCCTATGCTTAAATTTGTTATTTTAGTTTAATCAAAAATGTAACGCATCATCTTATTTTGTACAAATATTTTTTGTATGAATGCACAACGACAAGTCGACTTTTAAAATGTAATACATACAACAAATACATTTGCACATTACAACTTCCACACATTTTTTATGTGAATATTTGGACAGTTATGTGAGTTTATAAAAGCAATTGTTGCCCCATGTGACCAAATGTAACTTATATGACCATCCTGTATGTCTCCAGGTATTCGGTCATGGGACGTCAACTTAAAATCCTGTAACCTGAACCTGTATCTGCAAGAATTTCTCTCCCATCATACGGCGTCTTTCAAGGGTTCAGGTAGGTAACAGTGTGCTTGTTTGACTCCTCGTCCTAACTCTTTGACCCTGTATCGCACAGAAAGCCCCGTCTCCATGGTAACACGCCAGTTTGGCCGGTCTGGGGTCAACGAGGAAGGAAGGAAGGAAGGCGGAGGAGCAGTCGGGTGATTGTCAAACATGGGTGGGCCCTTTGGACAGAAAACAATAGAGGCCTGCAACCAAGCCGTGCCACCTCTCTTTTTGTATGTGTTACAGCCTTTTAGTATGCACAGCCAAGGACAGCCAGGGAAAACGGTGGAAAGGCAGACGTCAGTCAGACAGTCGAGTTGCAGCTGAGCTGTGAAGTGAGGTGATGAACACAGACGAGAACAGACACATCTTGTTCTAGGGAGGACAAAATGGCAGCCAGAAAGGTTGCCTGTATGTGGTAAAAACTACTACAGTGAATTCTCTTTAAATAAAGTAGAGCTTACATGTTATTTTGGATGTCAGGGTTTTGCAAAATGGAGGGATTTGACATTTTGTACAAGAAAGAGAAGTGACTTGAAGAAATAGTTCGACATTTTGGGGTATACGCTTGTTTGTTTTCCTGCTGGGAGTTAGATGAGACGATCAATACCTTTACAGTGAATATGCAGCTTGAGCAAGCAGCTAGTTAGCTTAGCTTAGCATAAAGACTGGAAACAGGGGGAAATTGCTAGCCTAGCTCTGTCCAGAGGTAAGAAAATGAGCTGACCAGCACCTCTAAAGTTTAGTAATTAACACGTTACATCTTGTTTGTTTAATTTGTACAAAAACCGAAGTGTTAAAACGGCAAGTCTTTGCTCGTTGCCTAGCAACTTCACGGTGACAACAACTGTAGATTTCCACTGTCTGAATGAAGCCTTAGCTTGACGCTCTATCAATGCCTCTCGTTTTAATCCACATCGAATAAATCCACAGGACCACTCCGTAAAGTTTAACAGTTTACTTCGGCTCACACACACTTACAAACAAAACAAGCTGTTCCCACTATGTTTCCAGTCTTTATGCTAAGCTAAGCTAAACTTAACTGGCTGCTGGCTGTAGCTTCATATTTAGCGTACAGACATGAGAGAGGTATTGAAGTCTCGGCAAGAAAACAAATAAATCTTATTTCCCAAATTTGAACTTTACCGTTGTATCACAGATTGGAAAGCATAAAAAACGTAATTCAGTGCAGTAGACAGTGAGGAATGGCTATAATTCTTTTCATTTCCAACTTGAATTAAAGACAAAGACACATTTGTACTTATTTGGGTCATTATTTTTCAGTTGGCTGTGTCCAGCTCTGTATCCTCAAATGTTGATCCAGTTCCCCTCAGACTGGATATTCACTGTAGATTGAGTTAACTTGGCATCTCATCCTCAGACAGTCGCTCTGACTCAGCTGTTCCACTCTTCTTCCTTCCTCTTTTTCTTTCGGGAAGTCAATCACCCGCCCGGTTATCCCAGTTCACTTTCTCATCGACTTTTTTGAGTTCCCTTCCTATTTGCTTCTGGCCTCTCGCTCGCTGCTCAGATCTGACGGCTTGTTTCCCCTCAGCTCTGACTTTCCCCGTCTCTGGTTTGCTTCCGCTTGGCTGTCTGCCTGTCTGTCCTTCTCTTTCTATTCTTTGTTTTTCTCTCTGCCTCCTCAGGGCACAAGTGTCTGCGCCACAGTACCAGAGTGTTGGACACTCAGGTGCTGATCAGTCCGTCTCAGGAACAGGTTCGTTCAGAGGTGAGGGGCAGAAATCCTGGTTCCTTCAGAGATACACCAAGTTCTTGAAAGATATGTTGACCAAGCCAGGTGTTATAATGATGCAGTGGTGCAAGTATTCTTATTTTTTCATTTATTTTTATCACAGTTTTTAATAACAAAAGTAAATTATATTAGAATATTTTTCTAAATGAGATCTGAAACAAACTTGGGAATATTATTTGAGAATTATTGTTTTGTTGTACTTTCTATTTTAATTCAGTTCATACAGGAATTTGACATCTATCAGTATTTTTTATATGATTGCAGGTAGTGTCATACAAATATATTTTCATATGATTATAATGGCGGCTGCAGCAAATTTTCATTATCGATTAATCTGACGATTGTTTCCATGATTAATAAATTATTTGTTTGGTCTAAAAAACAGAAAGATGAAAAATGGATCACAGTTTCCCAGAGCTCATTCCTTCAGGTGGCTTGTTTTGTCCAACCAACAGTCCAAACAAAAAGCCCCAAAGATATTCATTTTACAACGATATAAAGTGGACAAATCAGTAAATAGTCACATTTAAGAAGCTGTTGCCACCAAATGGTTGGTATTCTGGCTTGAAAAGTGACTCAAAAATGAGTACAAAAATGAAAAAAATAGTTAATAGTCAATTATTTGCCCCTGTCCCATTATTTTTTCTTTTTTCTGTAATGCTGATCGTTTTCTTTTGATTATGGGGAAATAAAGTCTGTCCATGTCTCCGGCCTGGCCAGGTGTTTGCTCTGCTGTCCAGGGAATCGGCCCATAAGCTGTTGATCTTGGCCGGCCAGAGTTTGGAGGAAAGCGGAGACCTGCTGTTTCACAAAGGATTGTTCTCACCTCACCAGCTGAAACAAATACTGACAGAGCAAGTACGGCAATGTCGCTCTCTGAGTTTTATTTCTATAATAAATGTTCACTTGTTACTTCAGCAGCTCATTAGGTGCACGTAATCTTGAACATCTATACATTTAGGCTTATTTTAGAGCTGAAACTAACAATTGTTTTCACCATAGTTTCATCTGGTGATTATTTTCCTGATTGTTTGGTTTATTAAATGGTAGAAAACAGTGAAAAATGCCCATTACAATTTCCCAAATCCCGATGTGACATCTTTAAATTGTCCAACAGTCCAAAACCCAAAGATATTGTCTGATAACAATATATCAGTAGATATTCTATTTATTTATTTACAAAAACACATAACATGTAGACACTCTTTCTGAAGTACTTCAACTATACCGTTTTTTTGTACTTACAATATTGTTGTTACAATATGTCTGTAATAAGATAATATTGGCTGTATTGCAAAACATACAGTACTGGAAAAGAAAACAAATCTGTTGGATGTATGCTGAGAAAATGCTCTGTCTTTAGTTCATAGATCAAGAAAGCTCCTCCTCCAAACTCATTCTGACCCTCAGCTGTCCCAACATCGGCAAGTGGAGGACAACTCTCTTGGGAAACCAGCCTCTGCAGGGTCCTTTCACGCTGCACATCAATCCCCCAGAGGTGCTGCCTGCCATGGAGGCCCTGGGGGAATTCACCTCCCTCGTCTCTGGTACCCTGTCCCCTCCATCTCCCTTTGACCTCCTGCCTCCTCCCACCACCGTGGGTTTTCTCAAGCTGTCCCGCCCCTGCTGCTACGTGTTCCCCGCCGGCCGCGGCAACTGTGCCTTTTTTGCAGTTAATGGGTTCACGGTGCTGGTGGACGGCGGCTCGGACTCTCAGGCCTGTTTCTGGAAGCTGGTCCGCCACCTTGACCGAGTTGATGCAGTTTTGTTGACGCACATTGGGACAGAGAACCTCCACGGGGTCAACACCTTCCTGGAGAGGAAGGTAGCTGAGTTGGAGCTGAGCTCTGATATCAAAGGTAAAGTCAGTTTTATTCATATAGCCCAAAAATTGTCCCCTCAAAAAAACTTTAATGGAAAAAAAGGTAGAAACCTCAGGTAACGCAGCAGAAGAGGGATCTATCTTCCAAGAAACAAGGGTAGTGATGTTGCTGATCTTCCTGCAGGAGGATGATATAATGAGGAAATGGTGTTAAGAGATTTCTCTGTAGTCCTCTTTACCTGTTTCATTTTTGTTTATGTGTTCCTCTTTGTCTTTATATTCTTTTGTCTGAACAGATGACTCGTCTAAGAGGCTCATCTCCCCAGAGCTTGGAGTTGTGTTCTTTAACGCCCCCAGCAGGTTGCAGTTTGACGAACAGCCTTGTGAGTGATCCATTAAAACCTAGTAAATGAAATATGACTGAGCAGGGGAAATGAGCAAGAAATTAACATTTGCATTGCAGTATTTTGGAAGATACACGAGGAACTTTACTTTTCTTGGTGTTTGACTTTCCCAGAGTTAAAGGTGCCCTATGAATTTTCTTTTAAACAAACACTGTAGTAATGTTTATGTTCAGTGTATTGTGTAATGTATTGTGTGTTTCCTTGAGGCATAACAAAGAAGCTAAATGCATTTCCTTTCTTGTATTTTCAAAGCCGAGCTTGAAAAGTTCCTACTAGCCCTTGGAAATAGTAGTTTGACAAAATAATCTTAACTCGCACTGCATGGTCTTCTTCAGCTGATGAGTTTGCACATATTTTAAAAATATTTTGAAATCTGAAGTCTGCATCCACGGTTACATCAGCAAGCAAGCCTCTTTTTCCATGGTGCATTGTTATGTTACTTGGCACATTACAGCTAGCCTAATAAACAGACTGAATTGTCTTTTTGTTTCACTTCATTCTTAATACCGTCTAAAAAGGCTTCACCTGTGTGCATAAGCAGGTACATGATTGTCTTTGTGTGTGTGCTAGTAGAACACGAGATACAAAGAAAATGGGATACCACTCACCGAAATACTCAAAAATCGTAGCTCAAGGAAAAAACCCAACAGGCTACCCTCACCTGATTAGTCCCTAGTCATGGAGTAATGACCAGTTATGTAGGGACCCCAGCTGGATTTCTAATGTGAGTGACTGCTATCAAATAAAGTAAATAAAGTTATCATTCTTCTCATTTTAGGTGTGGACAATGTACTGAAGAGCACACACCAGGCGGCCCTAACCCTGCAGTTGTTAAAGAAGTTAGACATCAGACCACAGCCTTTGTTTCGACCGCAAGGGGTCCCCATTGAGCCGCAAACCCTGTTCCAGAAGATGGGAGTGGGACAGTTAGATTTATACATCCTCAACCCTGGCAAAAACAGTCAGGAGTACCAGACATTCATGCAAAACTGGCCTGATGCAGTGTCGTCAGCATCCAAATCCCAGACTCTTCCTCTCACCGCCCTGGCCTCGGTGTCTGCCCTGCTTGTGTGGCACCCAGCGTGTCCCCAGGAGAAGGTGGTGAGGGTGCTGTTCCCTGGTCTTACCCCACAGGCAAAGCTGCTGCAGGGGCTGGAGAAGCTGAAGGGGCTGGCCTTCCTCCAGAAGCCCACGGTGACCACCGGGGACCTGGAGAGGCTGGGGGAGGACAGAAAGACCAAGAGGACAGAGAGCCAAGACAGTGGCAGGTCACAAGGGAAGGAGTCAACAGCCAAACATGGAAAAGAGCGAGGAGTTAAAGAAGAGGGAAAGGATGTACTGGGAAGAGAAAAGGGAAAAGTATTAAATGGAGTTGCTACAAGAGATGCTGATAAAACCAGAATCAAAGAGACAGGTCTAAAGCAAAAAGCAACATCGTCAGAGAAGAACACTTCAAAGAAAGGAGGTGGGAAGGATGGGAAAAAGGAGGAGAAGCCTGGCAATAAAGAGGAGAACGCTGTTGTGAGGAATGATCAGGGGAAAAAGGAAGTTCTCCCTTCCAAACCAAAAAATGAAAATAAAACTAAGCTCAAAAAGGAAGCAAAAAATGACTCTAAATCAGGGGTGAAGAAAACAAAAAAAACGTCAGGAAAGGAGGCAAATAATGGTAAGAGGGTACATAACTCAACAAAACCAGATGCTGGGACTGTGTTAGAAATCCAGGAGCCAGAGGGTCTTGATACAGAGCAGCACAATCAAAAACTAGAGAAAGAGTCTGAAGAGAACCACTGTGGCTCCAAAATGTCTACCCCTGAGGATATGACGGCTGATTTTCTCAGGCTCCGGGAGGAAACTGAAAGAGAAGAGGCACAGGTGGAAACAGCAGATAAAGGAAAGCAGAAAAGCAGTGAGTCAGGAAATGAAAAGAGCCTTGGAAGTCCGAGCAAAGAGATAAGTAATGAAGCTGCTGACACACTAGGGGAAGAAGCAGCAGGTGGTACAGGGATAATGGGAGGAGAGATTGGTGATAATGGAGCACAAGATACGGCTCAGACTGGAGAGAAAGCTGATGTAGACCAGTCTGGAAATGCTGCCAAACCAGTAAAGGTTGTAGGATTTCCATGTTCCTTGACCAAGGCGCCAAAGAGCGAGTGCACAGGCCTGCTAGACTTAACCCCGACTGAGTACACGCTCCTGGACGGGGCTTTGAGAAACAGCCCTCCTTCGCGATCTTCTCCAGAGAACCAGGCACCTACCAGCCTTGACGAGGAGACCATAGAGCATGCCTCCCCCGATTCACGGCCCAACAGTGCAGGCCACACTCCCTACTGTCTGTCTCCAGATGATGTGTGGTGCAACAGGGCTACTCTCAGCAGGTTACAGGCCCAGATGGGTAACTTAGAGTCAGCTGAAGACAACCAGCAAAATGGATCATCCAAGCAAAGTGAGGGGCAGCTATGCCAGCCCCACAGCACTCCAGAGGGCCACGTAAACCCCAGAGAGAAGCAACTAAGTTTCCTCTCTTTGGGTACATTTAAAGATGGGTCTATAGACCACTCTCCCTCTGTCGCTACCACCACTACACACTCCATGCCGGCAGAGGTGAGCTCACCTCAGTCCACAGAAGTAGATGAATCACTATCCATGTCCTTAGAGCAGGGACCAACCCCTGTGAGCCAGAGAGAGGGTGATGACAGTGTTCATAACTCCTACTCCAATGGAGGCCATTTTGTGGGGATGTCTTTACCAATGAAGAAGCCTCCAAGATCTTCAGGGCAGTGTTCAGAGATGGGGCGGCCTCCAGCTCCTAACACACTTCACTTTGAGGCATCAGCTC
This sequence comes from Enoplosus armatus, assembly GCF_043641665.1. NCBI lineage: Eukaryota > Metazoa > Chordata > Actinopteri > Centrarchiformes > Enoplosidae > Enoplosus > Enoplosus armatus. The sequence goes on from NC_092194.1 coordinate 15,518,795, forward strand.
ATGATGTGGATTTATGTCTGGTTTCCCCCTGTGAGTTCAAGCATTTCAAACCGCCTGACTCCAGCTCAGGTGCGAGCGAGCCCTCCAGAGGAGCCTTCACTCCACATCATCATCACGGCAACAACAACAACAACCCCAAGGACACGTCACCCAGTGAGTCAAACGCCCCCGTCTGCACGGAGGACTGCCCGTCCACCACAGCAGATGGAGTTCTAGACTCAGATGAGGATGAGTCGTGTACTGAGCCGTCCAACTCCCCCCATGACCTCTGCACCAGTCAGGCTCTGCCCCAGGACCCTCTTCCAGCCCCGCTGAGGGACAGTCCGCCCCTGCCTCCACATCCTGACGCCTCCATGCCCGTTCCACAGTCTGACTCTGATGCTCACGGGAAGAGAGCAAAAGCCACTGGCATGCGAGGGAAAAAAACGCCAGTGGTGAGTTTGTCTTATTTGCAAAACAGAAAAGGACGTCTGTGTAATTTGATGCATGAGTTCATGTGGGTTTAGGCTACGTATTTTGGTTAATATATGTTTTCATTGTTGCTACAATCAGGCCTTATCATCGCTGTACCAGACGTGCACAGGAATCATAAAGGTGTAGCACTGTGTCCTCTTTAAGTATTCAGTCCAGGTCACGGTTGAAAAGTTTAATCTATTTTAGAAAACTAAAAGCTTCGGTAATGAGAATCACTGTCATGACATCAAAACATATTTGACATTTTGACACATTAATGTTTTTCCTTACTTTAGTTAGAAATGTAGGAAATACAATTAGCTTCCAGTACAAAAAACTTAAATGAAGAATAGAAAAGAGAAAATATATGAGATATAAAGTGAAACCATTCTGTTATTATACTGGAAGAAATACGTATTTTATGCATTAAAACTACTTTTCCCTCCAAAAATCTCCTTCAAGTAAGGAGATACTTTTTGAAAATCCATAAAAATCAGATAGTCAGTCACATATTTGCTAAGTTATTATGATTTGAAGGATGAAAAATATTGTTTTTATTATTGTGGCTGGAGTGAAATCTAACATTTAACCTTGCATACAATTTTTGCTTTTTTGTTACCAGGTTATTGAGGCCTCCCCAAGATCAGGCTCAGGGAAAAGCAGGACAGGGAGCCAAAGTGCAGTCGCAAAGGGGAATGTCTCTTCTACTCGTACGACTTCCTCCAGCACTCGCTCAGCACCAGCAAAATCATCCCCCAATCCAGGTATGAGGTGTAAAATGTTGTAAAAATACTGTACAGTATTTAGTAATACTGTAAATTTCTCGTCTGATTTCTGTTGGTGCCTTGGCCATCAGCAGTTTGATATAGCAGTCTCTCCTCTCTCTCTCTTGTCACAGGCTCTAAGTCTCCCTCTGTTGGTGAAGTCAGTGTGTACGTGGACCTGGCCTACATCCCCTCTGGAGCCTCCTCTGCAACAGTCAGCGTGGACTTCTTCAGATGCGTTCGCTCCTCCTGTTACATCATCAGTGGCGACAGTCCAGAGAGAGAAGAGCTATTGAGGCATACGCTGGACGCACTCCTGGATGGCAAAACATTGTGGCCCGACAGCATGCAGGTAGAAACACTCACACAGTTGGATTCATCATTGAACCATGTATTACATGTCTTATATAGCAATGTGAAGAAAGAAAATAATCTTTCTTTTATCTTGGTTTAAACAGTTACTTTTTTAGCATTCTACAGCTCCCATTAGCTTTTGATAGCATAGCTACAGCTAAGAATCATGGGAGCTGTAGTTGTTGTATGCTATGAACAATCCCAGTGTCGTTATTTAGCTTTTCAGAAACACAGAAGAGACCCGCTGTTTCAAAATACATTATTGACTGAAAGCTGGAGAAACAGAAGCTAACCTGGAAGAACCATTAGGCTATATTTGAGATGCCCCTATACTTTTTCTGCAGATCATTTTCCTATAAACATCATTTTTAATTCGCCTATCCTTTTCTCTGGATCTCCAGGTTACAGTGATCCCCACCTTTGAGTCCGTGTCGATGCAGGAGTGGTACCAGCAGACCCTGGACAGACAGAGGGAGATGGGCATCACCGTGCTGGGATCCAACAGCACTGTCGCCATGCAGGATGAGACCTTTCCTGCCTGCAAGATAGAGTTTTGAGGACGCAGCTGATGGAGGATGGAGGGTAGAATATGAGCTGAAGGATGTAAAGGATGTTTGTGAGAGAGAAAAAAAAGAGACCTGTAAAGGAGTGACATAAATAGAAACAGAGGGAATATATGGCCCCTTTCTGCACGAACACGACTGAGTGGGTAATGACATGGGATGTTCACCCATTCACCTCCTGGTTAATCACTTATTTGTGGGCTACATTTGCACCAAAAAGCCCTTATTTCTCTTTGTCCAAGGAGAACACACATTCCTGCGGGGAGTATTGCATGTTTTTTCTTTGACCTATGACCCTGTGCAAAACAGGAGAGGAGATCACACTGGCTGCAAGAGAAGCATGTTGGTCGCTGATGTTGTAGGTTAGTCAATATAGTTAGCATACATGGGGTTAAATGCGCTATGTATAGGCTTGTTTTCTTAATACAGCCGGCACTGAAGTGTGATAGTAGTCTGTGCTGTGTTTAAGGGCCCATTTTGCTGCTTTTAATGCATCATTTACCAGTCGCTGTTAAAGGAATTAAAAGATTATTCAAATCAAACTTCTCCCGATACTCCCAAATGACAAGAGCGTGCAAACTTTTCTTCACGAAAGCATCGGTCGGATTGTATTTCTCTTATTTATTAAAATTATATTTGTCTGATTAGCGAAGAAGTCTATATCATAAAAAGAAAGTCCTTTAATGAAATCACATTCGCAGTCAGGTGCTTGTTGTGAGTGCTGTAAGCAGACATGAGGTGAGCTGTGTGTGTGTGTGTGTGTTGTAACTGCTTTAAAAAGTATCGCGCCACTGCGGCTTCACTGTTGACCTCGAGATCTCTGCCGAGCAAACGGACCAGATTTGACGTATCGGATGTTAGCGAGTGATAACCACCTGCCAAATCATCTGAGATTACTGAATCTGAGTGTGCAAAAGCCAAATCTGTCAGCAGGGATTAGAGCACCAGATTAAATTTAATAGCATTACAGCAATCATTTTATTAATTAAATGTAATCCCTTACAAGTGCTTAAAATCATACAAATCAGGGGTCAGACAGCAAATGCTTTTGTAGAAATAGATGTTGACTCGTTATCTTAAACATTAAAAGTGATGACATGTATTTTGATTGTGGATATGATGCATATGATCATGCAGTTGATTGTAGACAAACATTTTGCACAGCGTAAAATCATGGTGTAGTCACAGTGGGTGGTAACGTCAGCTTTACAAGTTGTGCTTTGTATATACGAATACGTTTAAAACCAGATTCTATTTATATTTGGAAAAAAAGTCATCCTGAAATTGAAAGTCGTCAAAGATAACACTACTGAACTGCTGTAATTAAATTGACTAAAGTACACAGTAACGCTGTATTTTATGGGGCCATAATTTCATCGTAATTTCCCAGAAAGTTTCCTGGAAACTATAGTTTTAGGGAAAACAAATACTGACAGAGTACGTTTTCCAATAGTAAATGACTAATGAATGAACATTTATTTAGGTTTAATTTATTTCTGGAAATATACAACGTCCTACACTCTCTAAACTAACTTGACCCTACATCATCTGTAATTAGTAACAAATTACATAGATTTTTCCTGGACTTTCCTCTTTATGTCCATTTGTCCCCGTCTGGATGTCAAAGAGCGGATTTCATATTCTGGTGAGATGTAAATAAATCATGATTATTTCTGTTGCTGTTTTGCCTTTAAAATGATCAGTTCACACAAATGTGAATGTGGCATACAGAGTTTACCAAAGCATGAGATCACCACTGACCAGTTTCCCCCTCCGTCTGAATGCCGCCTCCAAATACAGAACGAAAATGTCACTTTGATTCAGTATCTATAAGTGATCTGAAAGACGTTTTGTAATTATATAAATGCACTGTTTAACTTTTTATCATGGACTTGTAATATCCTTAAAATTTGTTTTATTTTGTGAAATTATTTCTTTTTTTTGATCACGTGTGTCACATATGTTGTCCAACCCAAATTCATTACAACCCTAATGACCACCCCCCAGAAAACGTACACACCCCTGTCTTTTTTCCACAAAAGGCTGCCAGATTAAATGATGATGTTGAACTAGATCATGGGTAACAACTACTTGAACCTTGCAGTAGCAAAGTGAATTGTAACTACGTGTATGTGTCCCGCATGTATAAAATACTGTATGTACTGTATGTTGTTTCATTCATGATATTCATGAAGACAGAGAGCAAAGCACTGTGGGAGAGTGGAGGCTGAGCGGGAGGGTGGGATGAACACTGAGAACCTTTCATGTTGTAATTGTCTGTTAAGTGCATACAGTCACAAAATGTGTGGGTTGTCGGGGCCGTGAGTAATGTATGAATAAAGAATGTGCATCACCATTCAAATGTGTCTGTTGAGAGTCGTGGACGTGCAAATCTATCAGCGATGCTGCCTCAAGGATGTTGAATGAAATTATGAATGTGTTGCAGCTCAAAACAAGTTAACCAGCTCTTCATCTGCATAAACATTTTGATGGATACTTAAATTTGCCAAAATGACACAATGAAAAGGTTAAAATAAACATACATCATCAGTTTACAAAACATCCCCAAAGTCACTTTTCATTTCAGTTGAATTCTGGCACTAAGCTCATTTAATGTTTACAGCTCACTGTGTCACTGAAATGTCCAGTGAGTTTTATGTTGATAACAATCTCAGAAATTATTTATAGACATTTAAATACAGGCGTCAACACAGGAAGTGGAGTCAAGATTGAAGCTGCTGTCTAGTGAAAACCATGTGTCTCCAGTTTTGGTGATTTGGATTTTTTTCTTTAATAAACTAAAGGATCAAATGTTCCTTTATGGGAATGAGAAAATCTCTTAATTCTTAAGATAAATGAATAATTCCAAGATCCATTAGGTTATCTAAGAAATGCATTGACACAAAGCTGGAAACAGGGACTCTTTGACATGTGGACACTTCTATTAAGGTCACAGCAGCTGATTTTAAATCTAATGTTAAAGCCTTTAATCAGAATCAGAATCAGAAATACTTTATAAAATTGTACAGTACCGGTGCTCCCATTCAAGAGTAAAGTAGCATAATTTAGAACTAAAAATAAGAAATAGAAAATAAAAAATATACACATTTACAGTATTTAAGTGAACAATGAGGTAAAAAAAAATATATACAATAACAATGTATATGTATGTATGTATATGTATGTATGTGTTGCACTGAAGTGTATGACTATTTATTAATTTAAGTATTGCGCTCACATGGTAAAATTTTAAAATAAACCAACGCATAAAACTGTGTTCAATTGAGTTTCCACAAACTAATGTTGTCAATTTCTTCTTCATTCCCCAGATGTAGGCGATGATCCGATGATGGAAGGAAACTCACATCACTACTATCCAGTCACTAACTAATGCAGGCCTAAACACAGTGAACACTTGGGTGGAAACGCTTTGGCCGTGTTTGCGAACACACTTTCACTTCTGTTTTGAGCTCGAAGGAGGAAGTGGGCCACAGCGGCTGCTGCGTTTTACACAACACTTGTTCTTTTACTGCAGGTGAGTTTGATAACATTGAACTGCATCGACTGTATTCAGATGAAACATGTCTGTGTGTCATAGATCCGGTTTAAAATGATCGATCGACTGTTTATGGGAGGTTTGTCCGGCCCATGAGGGATTACTTTTGCTTTCTGTTCGGTGCTTTTTCCATCTGACAGAACATTTCTTGCAGGATTTTGACAATCAGACACATGGTAGTTCTGGATGTGGACTCATGTGGACAGTCTTTGCTGTGATGTTTACATGATGCGTGTTGTTTTCTAAACATTTATTCATCGAGGTGAAAATGAAACTAACCCCTTCGATTATTTGAACTAAAGGAGGGAGGAGGATATACACTTAGGATATGCGGCAAATTGATTTTTCACAACCTGGCAAGCCAAAATCTGTCTTTATTAATGGTTTATTACTGATCCATAAAGCATCTCTTTAGTAGAAAACCCACTTGGTTCAATTCATAATCTCTTTATAACCCTTGGAAGATAAATCACATGTACTTTGTCTCACCATCTTAAATGTGAAGGTTTCACATTCAGGCACATGTTTTGTGACATCTGATCAGAGTATTTCGTATTTTCCATTTTTTGCTACTTTATATTTCTACTCTGCTACATTTCAGAGGGAAATGTTGCGCTATTTACTCTACTGCAATATCTGACAGATACGTGTTACTTCTCACATTAAGATGTTACATAAAATAGTATGGTGATCTTATGAAAAACATTATTAAACTGTAAACCAGTGGATCCCAATATTGTGTCTAGTCGGGGCCCCTCCTGACTTTTGAGTTGTTTATGAGTTGTTAGACTAATAAACTTCTTACATGGTTCCATTAAAGGCTTAAAATGTCTAATATGTCACGAAGGAACAAAGATTAGAGATAAGTCCAAAGAATTGAACACTACCATGCTGTATATAAAGAGATAAAACTAGCTACTACTCAACTAGCAACAACAGTTAAGTGGTGCTTACATATTGTTGCAGCAGTATTAACAATCTAATAATGTAATATATTATAATATATCAATTGCATGTGCCTTTATTTCTGAAGAACTTACTTTTGATAGTTTAGGTACATTTAGCTGATAATACTTCTGCACTTACATGATATTTTTAATGCAAAACCTTTACTTGTAATGGAGTATTTTTACGTTGTTGTATTGAAACACATTTCACTCAAGTATGCCTTATTAGAAAACTCTATCATGATATCTAATCATGGTGCTGCATCCTCTGGTGTGTTTGGAGAGTCCACCCTCCGTCATGTCTGCAGTCACATCCAGCCTGTCCAAAGATCAGCAGAAGAAGCTGCTGTCTCTCCTCGGTCATGTCAGACTCCACCTGCTCTACAAAGCCAGCGTCCACGACTTCACTGCTGCTGCTTTCCACAGCCACTGTGACAAACAGGGGCCCACCGTCATCGTCGCCTACAACGCTGCTGGGTTCGTCTTCGGGGCTTACACCTCTAAAGACTACACCCAGAGCGGAGAGGGCGTCAACGACAAGGAGGCCTTCCTCTACAGCATCAGTGCAGACAGAAAGGAGCCACTGAGGTGGCAGGTATCAGCGGAGCAGTGTGCTTTCATAGATGGAGGCACCGGTCCGAATTATGATGCTTTGGAGTTCCTGCATGGGGACAAACCTGAGTTCCAGTCCAAACCTGGGACAAGCTTCAAGTTCGAGGCTGCAGCGATGCACGGAGAAGACCTGGCACTGACTGAGTTTGAAGTGTATCGAGTTGAAGGTGTGTGATGTTAAGCACTTTATCTCATCAACTATATGTTTTATATTTTATCTACATACTTTCAGACAATCTTTTAAGTACATAATTGGTCTTTTTATACTAAGAATGGCTTAGTTTTATTAAAATGGACTGTAGTAAATTAATTTTGAATGTTAGAATAATATAAGACGTCATCATACAATGCATTTATTTTCCACATGCAGGCTTGGGAGAGCTCCTGGAGAAACCCTGGAGGAACATCCAGTGGACTCCTGAGTATGTAGAAATCTTTGGCAACCTTTGGACTTGTTGTTGACTTCCAGTGGTTTAACTGCTCACCTTGCTGCAGTGATGTAGAAGTGAACTCCAGGGTGTGTAGGTGCATTGTGACGTCACTGTAAATGTTTATATTGTTTCTGTTCCCTTCAGGAGAAAGCAGCAGTTACTGAAGGTCATTCTGGGCTATAAGCCTGACATCAAAACAATTCATCAAGCCCGGGTGTTGTTGGTGGGACCTGTCGGGGCCGGCAAGTCCACCTTCTTCAACTCCATCAACTCAATGTTTCGAGGCAACATGACATGCCAGGCCATCGCTGGAACAGCGGACAAGAGTGTGACCACTCAGGTGCTGGCACAAGTTTGACTCTCTGTGGTACTCTGCTGAAAGTCAGATCGCAACCAGGGTTAGCAGCAACCAAACAGCATGAAAAAAGACAACATTTGAAAAACTTACATTTTGTAGGTCATATGCAGTGGTGCAAAGTGCATACTCAAGTGCAATTTTGAGGTACTTTACTTGAGTATTTCCATTTTGTACTACTTTATACTTGTACTCTACTACATCTCAGAGGCATATATTGTTCTTTTTACTCCACTATATTAGTTTGACAGCTTTAATTATTAGTCAGTGGTTAGTAGATGAAGATTTTACATAAAAAACAAAAATAAGTAAGCATATAGGATACATTGTTCAAAATGAAGCCTGGTGATTTCCAACCTTTTTGGCTGTGTTACATAAAATCAGTGTATAGTTGTGTCTCATTGTCATGTTTCAGATGTCTCTGAGTTGTTGTCAAGTTCAAGAGACATTTCCCCTCTAAACTCTTCAGATGGTTTCATTTAAATCCAACATGTCACCAAACAAAAGACTAGAGAAAAAGTCAGAAATATGAATACAGATTAGTGTAGCAGAACTTTTTTTTTTCTTCTTTTCTCTCCCATTAATCATCTCATGACCCCTCTGATTTATCTGGTGACCCTTTGGAGGGGCACAGGACTGAACTAGCTAACTGTATATAAAGTAGTTAAAACTAGCTCCACCTCCACCTGCTACTTCAGTAAAACGCTGCTTACACATTGATGCATCAGTATCAACAATCTAATGGTGTCATAGAATCATATATCAGTACATTTTACTGCAGAACCACTACTTTTACTTTGATACTTCAAGTACATTTTACTGTTTACGTGTGTTTATATTAATGTATTGGTACTTTTACTTAAGTAAAGGATCTGAATACTTCTTCCACCACTGGACATATGAAGGTTTCCAGTCCTTGCCTGCTTGTACTATGAATATAAAACTGTCCACATGCTCTGATTATACAGTTTGTCCCAGTAAATTACATTTCATGTCTCTTCTCTAGTACCGCACCTACACCATCAAGGCAGGGAAAGGCGGAGGAGTTGTCCCTCTGATCCTGTGTGACACAATGGGGCTGGAAGAAAAAGCCGATGCTGGTTTGGACATTGAGGACTTGGTCAACATCTACAAGGGTCACATAAAGGATCGCTACCAGGTCTCCTATTTAATTACATCTTCACGTAACTGATTTAGTGTTAAGATTTTGCTTTATTGAGGGATTAATAACGAATGACTCCGCCTCCTGCTTTATTTGTTCCTCAGTTCAACCCCTCCAATCCTCTTGTGGTAGATGCTCCTGGCTATAAGATGCAGGTGACTCTGAACGACGTGATTCACTGTGTGGTTTATGTGGTCGACACCTGCAAGGCCTCTCTCCTCTCCCAGAAAATGCTGGACAAGTTCTCCGCCATCCGGAAAAGGGCCAACCAGCTGGGTTAGCAGTATAATAATGTTATTTTCAGAATGGTTTATATATATGTAAAAATTGCTAAATGAATGTTACGTATATACATACTTCTTTTTCTTTTAGTTTTCATATATGTATGTTCTGGTTCTGATCTCTCTCCACTTCTGATCCTTTATAGGAATTCCTCAGATTCTGCTGATGACTAAAGTAGATGAGGCCTGTCCCCTGGTGGCAGAGGACCTAAAGAATGTTTACCACAGCGTTTACATCCAGAAGAAGGTGACTTTTTGTTTTACACCCATGTGACCTCCACAGGAAATCATAGTGGGAACAATGATGCTGTTATCACTGAGGTAGGTATTGATAACTTCATCCATGTACCTTTTTTTTTGCTGTCTTTCAGGCCCGGGAGTTGAGTGAGTCTCTGGGCATCCCCTTGTCCTGCGTGCTGCCGGTGAAGAACTACAGTGAGGCGCTGGACCTGGACCAGGATTCTGACATACTGCTGTTGACTGCTGTGTCCCAGATGCTTAACTACGCAGACAGCTTCTTTGAGAACCAGGTCATTGAGGAGCAGGAGGTGAATGATCAGCTGGAGCTCTACATATCCAATGATCAGACCCGCCCAAATCTTACTAATTCTAACTAATGAGTCAGTTGATCAAATGTATTCACTGAATATGGTTCAGCATGGTTCAATTCCAATTCCACGACAACTGGGTAAACTCTATCTGCTGATGAAGATCATGTAATTTGATCAAAAGCTCTAGAACAGCTATTAAATTAACCTTGCTAACCTTTCATACTTGTTGCAGTCATTTGGATGTATTGACTCTTTCACATGTGACCACAACTTCTTGTTGTCGTAAAGTTACAAAATTAAAAGAAATGAATAAAGGTCTTTGCTTGCATGAACGTCCTGCTCGAACATGTGACTGTTTAAAACTTTCAGTTTTACAACAGTACTAAAGACTTTTCTTTCCCCCAGTCAGCCACCAGATGTCAGTCATAATTTCATAATCGCTTGTGTTCAGTTATAGAAACTTGGGATGTTATGAAAAGATGAGCAGCTCATGTTGCTCAGCTGCATCTCCTCCAACATATTAAAGAGGTTTATTTTTGATTGGTTGATTTGATTTGATTGATCATATATTTTTATGCACTGTGATGTCACGTAGATCACCCAGTCAGAATGACAAAGCAAATGTACTTTCGTGTTGTGTAAAATCATCACTCCATGTAACCACACAAACAAACCAGCCGTCCACACGACAAAGAGAGACGTTGGATTCCTTTGGAGCCAATTGCAAAACTCGTGTAGTTTCGGTGCCGCCCTCCTCTCAGCTCCGGTATAAAGAGTGTGTCGCAACGTTGCCAACAACAAACGCTCCTGCAGAGCCTGGACACGCTGAGGGAGGACGCAAACCAGCGGACTGCTACCACGCTTCTCTCACTGGGATTCATTTTTGATCTGCAAACATGATTCCAGAAGAAAGCTTTGGGTCCATCGAGAACAGGTGAGATTTGTTGCTCGGTTTTTCTGCACTTTGCCTGGTTTAGCGGTCGTTTTCTGTTTCTGCTTGAGCCATGTGGATGAAGATCATGTGCTGGACAGGAATGCATTTCGTCCTTTGAACCTTGCATTGCCTGAACTGCTGAGGCTGATGAAGTAAAATCCACACTTTGAGCTTGGATTTACGACTTTATCCGGCTGGAGTGCAGAGGTTTTCACCACCAAATACTGGATATCTTAGTGCCAGAACTGCTGCCATCTTTGTAAACAGTTTGACAACATGTATGCATAATTCAAATTTAAAAGGTGGTGCATAAATAATTTTGGAGTTTTAAAACACATAACCTCCATTATTCCTCATTATTATAGGACTTGAAGAGCAATACTGTGCATGCATGTTGCACAGCCTGCAGGAAGGCTGCATGTGGACAATACAATATATATTTATATTAGACTTAAATCATAGTTCCTCTGTATTTAATCAAAGTCGTCCACATGCAACATAGCTGCTGAAACTGGTGTGACTGGAGGATGTATTATATAAATAACTTCTGATGGCTTTTTATCTGACTTTTCTTGGACTTTTGCATTACTTAGATGTGTTCTAACAACATTTAATTAAAGTGATTAATGCAATAATGGACCCATTTATTAAAGAACAGCAGCAGATCTATGCCATGACCAGTTTTTATTTTTAAATTTCAGAATGCAAAAGGTTAATTGCTCTGTCTGTCCCTGTCAGGATGCAGTCTGTAGGTCTGGCTCTGGAGGAGTTGCTGGTGACGGCTCAGAAACAAGACTGCCTGACCGTTGGCATCTATGAATCCGCTAAACTTCTTAATGTGTGAGTTGAAACTATTAAGTTTGGCTTCACAAATGCCCATAGAAGTTTAGAACACACACACACACACACACACACACACACACACACACACACACATTTCAGAGAATAACTTCCATCCCAGACATGTACAAGTGTCTGCCTAAAACTCATCCTTTTCTCATTTTCCTCCTCAGAGACCCAGACAGTGTGGTCCTGTGCGTCCTGGCGGCTGACGATGCAGACGACGTGGCGCTGCAGATCCACTTCACCCTGCTACAGTCCTTCTGCTGCGACAGCGGCCTTACCATCCTGCGAGTCTCAGGAGTTCAGCGGCTCCAGCGGCTGCTGGGTGCTGTGGATGCCAACAGAAACCAGGAAGAGCACGGAGACCTCCACTGCATGCTGGTTACGGTGTGTTGACTCAGCACAACAGCTCTCTCTTATGTAACTGAAAGGCCAAAGTGGAAGTGTATTATTACAGATTATTTTCATGCAGTAGCTAAAATGTTGCTTCTCACTCTTGGCAGTATGTGAGGGAACTTATGGCACTTTTCAACTCTTTCTCATGATTTTATTTTGTGAATTGTAAAAAGCTTTCTGCAGACCAGATTGACCTGAATGCCTGAACATGAATTTGATGTTGTGTTTGTTTCCCGGGCAGAACCCCCAGGCCGACCACTGCAGGCTACAAGAGGTGGGGACCTACTGCCAGGAGAGCCGACGCCTTAACCAGTGGGTGCCTGAACTGGTCCTGCAGGAACGCTGAAGGGTCTGGCACCCACTAACGCCAACAAACACAGGAGCTTTCTGGGTTCAGATACTGATGAACTGAAGGATCCGTTGTTGCTCGTGCCGGGTTGGTCCGACTGAGTGAACTGGGACGGGGTATCCCGACTGATGCCAAGCAGGGACCAAGGACTCCCATTCAGGGACGAGTGAAACAGTCAGAGTGGAGACGGGTTTACAAAATCTGTTTTGTGCAAAAGATACAGACAGAAAAGCAGATTCCCAACCCCAACCAGGACACATTGTTTTTACATTTTACAGTAAAACTAGATCTAAGCTTCTATTTTGGGCTTCTGTTTGGCTACTTACAATTTTTATGGGGTGTGACAACCTAAGAGAAGTAGTAGCATTAACAGAAACATGTCCACACCCCAACTTGTACCTGGAAGACCTGTGTGTTTCTATGAAGTGGACAGGAATGCTGTAATGAAACTATGCCCAACATTCCTGTGTATTCTGACATGGGAGAGTCCTTGGAGAGAAGGTGTGTGTGAATGTGTGGTATGCGTGGACAATACTTGGGTCTTTCTTTAGAAAAAGACTGGGCGTGCAGCGTGTGCGTTCTTGAAATGAGCAGCTGAACCTGCGGAGGAATCGTCACCATGGAAACTGAAATGGAAATGATGTTCGAGTTAAAGTCACACAGGATTTATTGGCCAAAGGAAATTGCAAAAAGGGGCGCAGAACATGATGTTTTTGGTCAAAGGAGGATACAGAATGAGCAGCATAACAAACTGTCTGATCTAATTGAGGCGGGGGGGGGGGGGCTCGGCTGTAAATTCTCATTGTGCTGCAAAAGAAACCCCAGTTAATATCTTTGTGCCTTCAGGAGTGCTGCTTTTTTGATGAAATGCTGTTAAACTAATATGAACCCACAATACTACAGCAGTAATTTATTGATTGTATCAGTTGTTTGTGCATATATTTATGGTCTAATTTTGTGCTCTAAGTCAATAAATTATTGTATTCATAACTGACTCACTGGCTTTATGAAGACGTTTGTGTACACATTTCAAAACAAAAGCCTTGTATGCGTCATGGAACTAGAACTATAGTAGAGTGACGCATCTACAGTTTACGTTTGGGCTGAAGTAATGGAAAAAAACGTGCACTCGGGGCAAAGTCTTTGTCGGTGACAGGGCCTCTCAAACTGGCTGGCAAGCTTTCTTGTTGTTAAACGTCAGTCAGAGAGAGAAACTGGGGTGGAAACAGAAACTCTTTGTGTTTGGAAAAAACAGGCAAAACAAGCTGATGCAGACCTACTGTCCATACAAGTCAAGAAGCTGGCGGTGGCTGGAGCTGCAGGAAAGATGCAAGTTGCCTGTTAAAACTTTTAATTTCTCCCAAGCCCTTTGCATTCTAGTTTTGTACATGTTTTTTTTTTTGTCACAATTTGCAGTTAAACCTGCAGTTGCATGTTTCAGAGCCTAAGCATGTGCAAATTAGTCTTGGTGTAACCCCACCCACATGATCAGGTAGCAAGATGTTCCTGCAACACGGTACAAGTGGTTTATCCTCCCCTCTGCCCTCCTTTCACTCTGTTTTGCTCCCAGCTCCACCCTCCACTCTCACATGTCTGTACACAGCTCAGACTGCAGAGCAGAGGAGTGGGAACATTCAGGCACATGGACCTCCCATTTGTTTATTATCAGCTGGACAGGGGAGTGACTGGTGAGGGGACTGTCCTCTGATTGGCTGTGGATCATCCACCCTAAATATGATTGGCTTTGACTTGCAGGGGAGGATAGGTGGGGCTATTATTTGAAACTTGGAGGAGACTCGTGACTGTTGAAGCAGTGCTTCAAAGAGCACAGAGACTCTGACAATGTAACAATGACATTTCTGTCAAATTACCAAGTATACTCTTTGTTTACTCTGTTTGGTGCAGCAGGTTTTCATGTTTGTACTGCACACCATGCACCTATTCGGCCAGACAGCATGTGTGTCCACGTGCGTTGTGTATCTTTATCTTTACAATCAGTGTGAGAAAAAGCCAGACCCTCCTATGCAGACAGCACAAAAACAAAAACAAAAATACAGAAAATTAAATCGTTAAACTGCAGATTAATAATTAACAAGAGTGAAAAATATACAGCCATGCCGGCGGGCGGCTCTGTGAGACTGTACTTATGCCGTGTTCATGTCATATCGGAATTATATAATTGCATTAACTTCAACTTCCATGTCATACACTACAACTGGGAAACTCAGATATATCATATATCACACATAGCACTCACTAATATGGAAGTGCCAGAAAACCAAACAAGTATGGATACCTCACATCAGTTAATGGTCGTCGCCCAAACCCAAATTGAATGGCGATTTCTCATTGCACAGTAGTTTAATAGTCACATGGCCAATGCTAACATGCTGATGTTTAATAGGTATAATATTTACCATCTTTGTATAGCATGTAAGCATGCTGACAACTGCGAATTAGCAGTAAACACAAAGCACAGCTGAGGCTGATGGGAGTGTCATTAGTTTTACAGGTATTTGGTCATAAACTACTGGACAAATTTCATTTTTGACCAGATGATGGCGCAAGATGAAAAGTCAGAGGTCATTGGGATTCATCCTCTGGAAACCATGCATGTCTGTATCATAATCATAATCATAAATACATAAATCCCGAGGGGAAATTACACTGTACTGTATTTCAGACATTGCATCCAATAGTTGTTTAGGGATTTCAGTCTGAACCAAAGCGGCGGACTGACCTACAGAAAGCCAGCATGGCTAAAAATAAAAATTACACAAGAGCATGTGTCATTATATCATCTTTTTATTAATGTTATCTACTTCTCAATATCATCTTTTTAACAGCAATATCCACAAAATATTAACAGTGTGCAAGAAAACATGAGTTATGGCACATCAGAGAACAGTTACAAAAAATAGATATATTTTCTTCATAATCAATCAAGGCAAAAAGATACATATACTGTATGCATACACAGGAGATCAGAACACAAAAGATGAGTCTCGGGAAGGGCTCAGAGCCGATTCAGTGATGTTTGATTTCAAAGTCCACCAGTGAGGAGCCTCAACTCTCCCCACCTGACCAGAAATTACTTTCACCGGGGCTCGCTTTGTGTCACAACACCAGTGGATTTCCAACTCGAGCCAAGTGTGTTCTACTTTAACACTGTTCATTCTGTTGATCTGATAACCCCAAGACCAGCATTAACACAATATACGCCACTATAAGGCAAACTAACAACCAACCAATCAGACAAACTGTCAGCCAAACCAGCGATCCAGGCCGGCTGTATCTGATTGTAAGCCCAACCAGCTATGGAATGATTGAAAAAAACAATAATGATTAAAAAATAGCATCTGTCAAACATCTCCAGGACAACATCAGTGTGTGTCTGTGTATGTGCTGATATGTATTCATGCTTATTTTATGTTGTGTGAATCTTTTGCAGTTGTAAACCTCTGACTTTAGCGGCTCCTCACGAAGAAACAAGGAACTGCCTTTCCTTTTCCTAAACACTAACAATGAATCCATTTTTAAATCAATCTTACAAAAAGTAAACTCAAGTAAACTCATCCCAGATCAGTAATTCTGAGTTACTTCCTACCTGCCACTGCAGTTTGCACTCAGATTTCTGTTTGTATAGTTATTATATTTCTTCAGCTGGTTCCTTATTTTTATTTGTATGAAAGATCACCTTTCATATCAGCCTAAATCAGGTCTAACTATCTCTTCAATTATCTCTACAGATCAGATGAAATCATTTATTTAATTTAAAAGGAACAATTTGACAATTTGGGAAATACTTGTAATGGATTAATTGGCCAGGTTAGCTTTTCAGCCTTTAAGCTAAGCTAAGCTAAGCTAACCAGCTGGTGGCTTTAGCTTTGTATTGAGAGGACATGAGAGTGGTATCGATCCTCTCTTCAAAAAGCGAATAAGCGTATTTCCCAAAATGTCAAACTATTCCTTTAGGTCTCGAAGGCTTAAATGAGTGGTGAAAATAAACTGCAGCTAATAAAATGTAGCTGAGTCAGGCACAGATAGAGCTAAACAGAAAAAAGAAATTATTTCAAAAGGTGAATTTGTCAGCATTGGGACTATTGTTGGGGTTATTATTGGTCATCACATGAAAATAGCTTCCCACACTTAAACTGAACAAATTTGGCTTGTGACAGGATCCTTTTTTTACACCAGAATGTGCGCACTAACCTCCGCCTGACAAAAAGAGCGAGAGAGTGGAGGCCATACACGCTGTCCTGACTCACACAGCGTCACATGACCTCTCCTCCGGTCAGACTCACCCTGACCTGGAATTGCGGGGCTGCAGTACTGTAACATTACTATGTGACACTCTGCACAGCACAGGAGGCACTGTGTGTTCTTACACACTGTGTCTCTCCCACAAATACACACTCACAAATGCACAAAGACCACACACACGCACCTCTGTTTTTTGTTTTTTTTCTTCTCCGCCTACTGCTCTGCCAAATCACCCTTTTTGGCACTAGCTAACACTAGCACCCGACACCCCCCCCATACACATACACACACACGCACATGCACTCTCACACACTCTCTCTCACACACACACACACACACACACACACACACACACACACACACACACACACACACACACACACACACACACCCTCAGCCCTCTCTCCAGCTCCGGCTCTCTCTGTGCTTTGGGAACGGCCTGCTCTGTCTGTTTGGAACAAAGGCAAATGAGAGATGACGCAGGGCTTTGTATCAGAAACCATCGCCTACAGTGAACAAGCAGTGATGTTAATTAGCAATTTAACCTTGATTTGAATTGTAAAGTTTTATCCCCGAAAGAAATAGTTTACACATTTTTGGCAATATGCTTATCCACTTTCTTGATGAGAAGATTGAGATCAGCCTCGGGTCTGTATGGTAAATATGGAGCTAAAGCCAGCAGCCAGTTAGCTTAGCTTTGCATAAAGACTAGAAACAGGGGGGAATATATAGCCTGGCTACAATCATAATACAATCTGCCTACCAACACCTCTAAAGCTCAACTCCTCATACAGATTAAACAAATTAGATCTAACATGTTAATTACTGAGCTTTACAGGTGCTGGTAGGTTGATTTTGATATCCTTGGACAGTGCCAGGCCAGCTGTTAAGCTAAGCTAAGCTAAGCTAACCTGCTGCTAACTATTCCTTTAAAGACAAGTTGACAAATTGGTCGAGGGGGCCTTTAAATGTTTTTAAAAAAAAAAAACACATTCAGGACTAAATACAACACTAAATCAATTTCCAATATGGGTATTTTTGCAAATTGTCCCCAGTGGACGGTCTGCCTTTCAAACTGTGGATGTTCACCACCTCCAAAAAAACTCCTGACTCTCAAAAGTCGGTGTAGCAGGTGGCTTATATTGACCTAGAGATTAGAGAACAGAAAAGCAGTGGGTTCAACTCCCCTGACAGTCCATCAGCAGCCATAAGTCCTGTCCAAATGACTCCACCCTGCTCTGT
The DNA here is from genome assembly GCF_043641665.1 of Enoplosus armatus. Lineage (NCBI taxonomy): Eukaryota > Metazoa > Chordata > Actinopteri > Centrarchiformes > Enoplosidae > Enoplosus > Enoplosus armatus. Next base: position 15,536,851 of record NC_092194.1, read on the forward strand.
CACTGACAAAAGCCTCGGCTAAATGCTCACATGTAAATATGATGGCACAAAGCTCCCTTCTTTCAGCAATTAACCGTCAAAAGCAGCTCTCAATGCCCGAGCCTTAACAACTGCAAGAGAGAGTGTGTGTTATGTGTATAAGTGTGTGTTGTCCTAGTCGCCCACCAAAACCAGCACTTGAGAAAAAGTTGTGGGCCGCTCTGGTGTTACAGGATAGATCAGGAGGTTGGTTTTGGCCACTGGAATGAGGTCCGATGTTGATTCATCCTCTAACAGGATATGATCCTAAACCTAACAGGGCTTTTATCTTTCTATCTTCCATTATTCTGATATATCCTCATCTGGTGTTTGTGTTTGTATCTGTGGTTAAAACCATCCCCCGCTATCACAAGCCTCTAAAACCTGAATGACAAAAAGAAAAAAAATAAATGAAGACAGACATGATTCTGACTGACAGAACAGAATAAGTAGTACTAAAAAATCCAACATCCACAGAGGGGAGATTCTGTGTTTAGATTTTTGTATCTTACAAACACTGTACAGGGTAATACTCAACTGACCAGGTTCCATGGACTCCATAGAAAGAAGAAACTCAAAAATAAACCCAAAACAGCTACTCTTCAACTTATCACTTCTGCACGTCTGAAAGAAAGTTTATACACTTAGTTTGTTTCTCTTGACTTCATTTTTTTTTCACTTCTTCATCTTCAGTTTTTACAATCAAGTTTGGTTTGTCAGAGAGGAGGAGCATTGTGGAGGAGAGGAGGAAAGAGGAAACTCCAGCCCCTTGACCAGTTTCAGCTCACGTTGAAGCAAGCTCTTCTACTGGGGAGACTGGGAACTTTAAAGACGGGTAAAACCAGGTAATATTTATTCTAATCTGATTTAAATCCAAAATTATTATTCATGAAAACAAGACGTATTCCCCTTCTCTACTGTAGAGGCAAACACAACAAACACCTCCATCTTTGCACTATCCAATGCAATATATCTGTTCTTTTCCTACCATTAACATTATAAAACTGCCAATTGAAAGAATCGAACATGAGTGGAGAAGGTAGGAAAGGAAGAACTTCATTTTCACTTTTTGGGACAGCTTCACTTTTACTTTTTAAGTTTGGGTTTTCTCCTCCAGCCTTGCAGTCCTTGCAGACTGATTCTCGGGTGTGGTCGGTCTGCGACCTTGCCCTCTCTCAGGGTAAAGCACAGGGAGGCTTGATGTACAGTAGAAACTTTTTGTTTAAGATCCTAGCAGGTATCTGGTTAGGTATTACCTCTGGCTCACAACCAGATCTCCGTCGTTTCATTAGCATTTAACGTCAGACAGGAAAAGTAACCGGATCAGCCAGGGGCAACACCTATGTCAAAGCAAAACAATCAAATAAAAAAAAGTACAGTATTATCTTATCTGTTAAGTAATGTTTAAACAAAATATCAAAACGTACATTGATTTCACAAACAAGTATTTCTTAAGAAAAATGCAGTAAACGTCCAGGGTTAATAGCTTGAGTTCTGTGTAGAGCAGTTCACTATGTTCCCCTCATAGGTGCAGATCTGAGGTCAGCTTAGACATCGATTTCAACCAAACAGCAGCCGTAATGAACTGCAGTGGAATCGGTGACAGCAGATCAGCATCTAGAGACGACTTTCTGTACAGGTTGGCACAGCTGGAGGTTTGGCCAAAGGCTGCAGACGGCCATAGTGAGGCCACAGGCAGAGAAGGTCTGTTGAAACGGGTTTGGGTGGGAACATGCTAGCCCAATAAAGGCAAAGGCTTCAGCCACTCGCTCCAAAATGACCCGCCATGATTAAGCACAGGCAGGTTCGAAGCTCTCAGACCTTTTTTAACTACCTCAAAAATAAGCATTTATTAAGCTTTTAATGGGACACCAGATCGTGTTTGGCACGGTTGGCAGGAGCGCCTACCGTCCATTTCTGTTGCCCACATGCATCCTCCCACTGTTTGCCTATATGGAACTGCTGTCCATCCTTTACCCAACCCCTTATTTCAAGACAAAAGAAGGGGTAAAATCCTGGTTTCCTACTGATTATTAATGTCCAAATCCCTTTTTCAAGTTAAGCTGACACTTGTAGTTAATTCACCAGCATATATGAATATTACCAAAGCACCTTGGATCATACTCAGTGATATACTGATCTCAGCCACTGTGAGCACAAGATACCTGCCCCCGAGCTGTGGCTCCGGGGTATGGCGCGTTTCCAGAGTGGCTATTTTGGGAATGCGTGTGTTTCTACGAGTGTGTGTGTGTGCTAGATGAGCTGCTTGAAGTGTGTGTTTGCATGTGTGTGTCTGGGAATCAATTTAAGTACTGAATGTGTATGTTTGAGTGTGTGTCTGTATGTGTGTGTGTGAGGGCAGCAGGTGCGTAGCGCGGCTATAGGATGATGCAGGGTTTCTTGTCCTTGAAAGGGTTTTCGGAGGTGGGAACCCCAACCAGCAGAGGGTCGCTACGAGCGTGCTGCTCACAGTAACTCATCAGGTCTGCAGCTGCTTTAGACACCTGACAGGAGAGAGAGAGGGAGGCAGGGGGGAGGGAAGGCCAAGAGGGGGGAGAGAGACAAGAAGGGCAGGGAGTTAACATGTAGAGAGAAAGTAGGGGGTAAGAAAAAGAGGATGGTGGAAGATGGAGGACATGAGAAAAGGGAGTTGAGAGGGAGGTAGATGAGAGAGGGAGGAGGAAGGGGGAGGAAGAGAAAGGTATAAGGACAGAGCAGTCAGAGGCGGGTCACACTTACACATACACAAACATGCCAGCAAACTACCGTCTTACCTTAATGCGTTCAATCCCTGCCTCAATCCTCAGCTGTTCCACCAGTTTCCTGGCCTGGGCGATATTATTAGTGGTAGACATACTGATCCATCAGACTACACCAACACAGGAGAAAACTGAACGAGAGAGAGAGAGAGAATCAGAAAATGTTTACTATGCAGAGAATGATGGATGATTTCATTATATACACCGGCAGTGTATACGCAGGGAGAGGGAGGTGACTCCTCCTAGGTGACACCTGGCTACTAAAAATGGACTTTGAAGCTTTGTATGTGCAGACTGACATGCTTTCGGTATGTTTTGATTTCGTTGTAACCAGGACAGGATTGTGTGGATCATCCTGGTGACATAAAGGTGAAATGTGAGTTCCAGCTTGGAAATTTACATTCAAAGCAAAGCAAATATACAGTGTGTACAAACAGTACATACAGCATTTTATAAAAGATAACATAAAAGATACATTTGTTGTGGTCGGTCAAGTTGTTGATTGTTAGTGGTGGTGTAACTACATACATTTAACTTAGTACCGTATTTTATCATTTTATGCCACTTTATACTTCTACTTCACTACATTTCAGAGGGAAATACTAGACTTTTACTTGATTTATTTTAGATTATAATTTGCCATATGATCAAATGAGATTATAAAATATCATGGATTGTTATAGATGAAACTACCCAACAGTAAATACTTAACTTTGACTACTGTACAATATTAAAATGCTGCTTACACATTAATGCATCAGTATTAATGGTCCTGTAATATACTCAAACATGGGCCATTATTTTGGATGATGAGCATATTTTGTTAATGACGCTTCTCTAGTTTTACTAAAGTAAGTTTCTTCATGCTGGGCTTCATTTGTAGTGGAATATTTTGACATTGTGGTGTTAAAAAACAAAGGATCCAAACACTTCTTCCACCACTCTTTGTTGCATATAAAACAAAAAGCTTGCATGCAAAGAATAAACTGGTAACAACATTTGTGATATATGCTGATATACCGATATATACTGTATGAGCTATGTACTGTAACTTCTGTACATGTTTTTAAACAAAGGAGAAGTTTCACTGACTTCTTTCTATAGAGCCAACTATATATTTTTTAACATTGCAAAATCGTGAAACACTTTGTGAAACATTTTCCTCCCTAGCAATGCTGCAGTACTTTGCACATACAGGAGTATTCTGCATGATCTGCTTTTTAAAAACAATTAAATGATGATTTACATTAGCCTCTGGGTTTACTGGCATGAACACTGCATTTAGCCTGCACTGATTTTTATGAGCTGAATCACCCTTTAAATCATCAATAACTTCATTCAGGGGACTGTATGGCCTCAGTTGTAGAGTTATAGCACCACTGTGAGGTGACTACATGGTGGTGCAACACTATCAATGAGTGAAATATGGCAGCTTCTTGAAAAATCTTTTATGGAGGTGATATGCACAGTATGACTATGAATGGAGCTATTTTAAAAGCAACTTAAACAATATTAGATCATTAGATTATTAAATCTATGTTTGTAGATTTTAGCATTTAGTGGCACAATAAATAAATACACAGAGATAATATAGTGTTACCTGACTGGTGGTAGGCAGACAGGACTCGCTCTGAACACTGGACGGAGAGGACGATCTGAGCGGCGCAGGGACAGTTCCCAAGTCAAAACGACAGAGCTGGACGGCAGCTGAGCTCACATTGGCTTGTCTCTGAGAGAAAAGGAGAACAGGTGAGGTGGCTGCTTACAAAGCCAGGTTACAGACAGGGAAACGTTTTATACATTTCAAATTCCATTTGCTGTTTTTGAAGATTTAGTTCCATTGATCCATATGAGGAGATTTTTGTTGTAATGAGAGTGAAATCTGCATTAAAACAGACCTTCTAATACAATTCTGAGAGTTAGAAAAACCTCAAACTAACCCAAATTAAATTGTAGTTCAGGTTTTCATATTTCAATAAAAGAACAACTTTTTTTTTTAATCATGAGGTTTGAATTTGCTTCAATGCCAAACTGTCATCATCAGCCTTATCATTCATATCACAATATCTGTCATCACAACTTGTTCTTCACAAAGCACCAGTAATATCACTTAATTGATCAGATGGTAGGACATTTCTAAACTGCTGATCCAAAAAAAGAAAGAAATATTCAAGTCCTTTCATACCTGCTGTGTCCAAAACCCATTTAAAAACCACAGAAACCTCCAGTTTCTTTCTTTTACACTTCTGTTAGCACAGCGTAGAAGTTTCCCCACCGGTGCGTATGATCAAAACGCACCTCGCTCCTCACTTACATCACTGAGAGTGTGTTACGACTGCGTCTCTCACTCTGTCTCTCTGTCTGTCGCCCTCCCTCCCGGGAGGAGAGTCCTGCTTTAATTACTCCTACTGTGGAGTAGCTCAGAGATTCATGTCTGTAATTAGGGCTTTTGTGTGTGTGTGTGTGTGTGTGTGTGTGTGTGTGTGTGTGTGTGTGTGTGTGCGTAAGAGAGAGAGGGAGAGAGAGAGAGAAAGGAGGGAGTGAATAGACTTGTATTATAACACCTGATGAAATTCTCTCTCTCTATGTCTCTGCACACACGTTTGTATTATTATTATACTTGTGGGGACATTTATTGATTGTCCCTAATTCTGTCCCTAACCCTAATTCTAAATCCTAATCCTGATATTAACCCTGAGCCCAAATCCTAATCCCAGCTAGACCCTCACTTTGGAGGGTTTTTGTCTGTCCCTTTTCTGGTTATTTGTTCTCTCTCACACACAACTTGTTATTGGCGGCAGTGGATTGACTCAATTGAATTCCCTGGAGATTAGAGATGGCCATACTGCTGATACTAAATCTTGTTTTGAGTATCAATGCTAGCGTTGATATAATTGGTACCACAAAGAATACATTTGTGCCACGTTTAAACACTCATTAGTTCAGAGAATTCACACAATAAGCATTTGTTTAAAAACTGTCTTGTGCTTTAACAGGCATGTGATTAATTACCACAGCATAGTAAAAAGCCTAATGTTTGTCAAATTAGCAGTGCCCATAATGTATTCAGAATTTGCCTATTAATAAATTACAGTACATGGCTATCCCTAAATAAGCTGCTTTTAATAGTAAAAAGTACAGGTATTGCTATTGATATTGGTGACTCTGGCACTTGTATTACTTGGTATCGGATTGGAATACATTTTTGAGTTTTTTTTGGGGTATTACCCACCCCTAGTGGAAATTTACCGTAACATTAATCTAACCACAACCCTGACCTGAATGTAACCCTAACCGTAACCAAAAACAAAGTTCTAACAGTAAAATGTAATACTTTATAGGAACCTGCTGTTTGTCCCCAAATAAGAGATGACTGTCAATGATGTGAATGTGAGAACAGATGTATATTCCTTAAATGTGTGTATTACAAGTGCACACACACACACACACACACACACACACAGATACACAATCTTTCCTTCACAACGTACATCCTCATTATCTGTCAAAGTTTTTGAGGAGTGTGTCCCTAACTCACCGCACAGCCAACAGGAGAATCTAATATGTATAAGAAAAACAGCAACTCTTTACAGCAAACTAAATAAACAGCCGACACTACAGCCTGAACAACTATCACAGAGTTGAATCAACACCAGTCACAACAAAACATGAAAACTACTACTACTACTAAGCTTGTTGAAGGAGTAGGAATAGGATCTGCTTCCTCTACAATGATAAAAGTAACACATTTTCTTGCAACATATCTTTGTTTTATATCATAATATTGAAAGGAGGTGACAGCACTTTTATCTTCTTTGTTTACAACCTTTCACAAACTAAATCTTTCATGTTTTTGAAAGAGAACATTCACATGCAATTGATGGTTTTGCTTAGAAACAGTTGAATTAAGAAATATATTGCCTAAATCACTTTTATTCACACTTCAGTGATATCATAAACCTGGTGCTCTGATTTCTTCAGCCTGTTGATTTTTCAAACTTTCTGCTATTGCGCATTCCGCGCCGAGAGAAGGAAGCTGTAGCCTTAAAAAATACAGCACAAACATGAATGTCTGGCCCTCCACAGTCAAATCTCTCCTCTTCTACGCCCCCAATCGAAAACATTTTCTTCTAAAGTCGATGCACAGAAGCAAAAGCTATACAGTAAGCTGGTCATTTGTCTTGGCCCGGACCACAAACATCACCAGAGCTGGACAGGCCCCGGACAGCCAGCCAGCGAGCCCACAGCCGCTCTCAAGACGCGCAAAAATGCATCAATCCTTATTGATCCTAGCAGCTCCTGAGCGCTGATCGGGCCTGCACTTCGAAGCCATGTCCTCCGCTATAGGCCCTGCTTGCTGCTCTACCGTGTGAAAACACAATGCGGGCATTTTGATGGATAGAACAGCATGTCCTCTCTCTCCCATGGCTATCCACACTCCACACACACACACACACGCGCGCGCATATACATACACACGCATACGCACAGGCGCGCAAACACAGGCAGACCTTGTGCACATATCAAAGCCAGAGATATTTTCCCAAGTGAAGACCAGACTAGACCGCTTCAGGTCTGCAAATAGGCCCTGATTGTTAGCCGTGGGAGCAGGGTGGTGACATGTTTTGGAGGCAGGCTCCAGCAGCCAACATGAACCCATCCAGCGACAATGGGCACGAGACTGGAGCGCATGCCTTTATGTTCCGCTATTATGCAAATTAATCGGCATACGGCCTACTTCAGCATATACAAATCCAGAGGTTTTTGGATACAGTGGCTTGTGCGTCCTCAGAGTCCAGTCGAGCTGTAGGAAATCTTCCACTGACCCTGTCCCCGGTCCTCCCCACCCTCTCTGCCGGCAAAGGGCTGGGGAAAACCGGATTCGTGACACTGATGAAGCCCCTCTCCGCTGCAGCCGCCCTCGGTGACGAGAAGCCGGGGTTGCAGAGGCGCACAGACGCGTTACAATTATTATACACAGGGAGAAAAATACCCGAATATCTCCAAACTCACCTCCGAATGCGCTGTATTGGTGATTTAAAGGGCCAGATCCGCTGGTTTCTCACCCTCTCTGCTCGTTCACTCCCCGTCTTCACCGAGCCAAACGCCTCCCCCTCCGCTACCAGTGTCTGTCCACTCCTCCACCCCCCCCCCCCTTCCCTTCCCTTCCTCCCTCTCTCCTTCTCCCTCCCTCCATCCGATCCGGTGACAGCACCTTTAACCCAGGGGCTCCCAAAACCAACATTTTCATTCATCACGCAGATTGCCCGAATGCATCCTCTAAACAAGAAGAGTTTGCATGGATATATTTCCCAATTATGTTCGATAAAAGAAAGAAATAATAGTAAGCTGGAATGTAAGTCATATATCATCAGGATCCGCTAAGACTTTTTTTTTTTTTAGCCCGGTATGATATTTTGAGGTGTAGATTGGGTAACACTTGCATGAATGAAAGCCCCATTCAAAAGTAATTGCCTGCCCTCAGTGTGTACACCTTTATTTAACAATGAAGTCAAAACATATCTTTCTGCATCCCCTCGGAAATCTGTAGGACACCGGCTTAGACTGGCTCAGATTCAAGGCAAATGATCAAATAAGTTTAAATTTGCCTGAAAATACTTTCATTGCATATGAAATGAACTAAAAATACATTCATTCAAAATACTGTATAATCTATTTTGAGTGGCCCAAATTGATATATTTTGTATGTATTTTCTGATGTTGGTTGTGTTGTCTATTCACAATTCTTTACATATTCTTTTGATTACAATATTAGCTATAAGTACCCTAAATACACTAAGAAACATGTTTCTAAGATGTTAAACCTTAAAAAAAAATATGCGTTTCTCTTTATAATCCTCTTCTTAGTGCAGGATTTACTAATAGAAAACAAAAATAAATATTTTATCTGTGCATTTAATGAATACTGTAGTGCATTAACCTTTATATATTTTCTACATATGTACTTTTGGACTACACTTAGTGTTCAGATAAACCGGCCTGTCCCTTTTTCTGCTGCAAGCCTGACATAAAAGAAGCCATATTTCAGAACCCTGACCTTAACCCAGCTTCCTACTTATCATACCTGTAAGATGTGTGTTATTCCTCTGTCATGCCCGTCTGGATATGTGTACCACACAGCAAGAGTGACTCCTCTCCCCGTGAGTCCGCTGCGCTGAGCTGCCACACGGTGGCGCCATTGACCCAGCTGTAGTCCCGTCTTCTCCAGGGAGGTGTGGGCCGCTCCTTCTATTCCTGGCAGGCCCGGCGCAAACACGCATCCTCCGTTTCCACCGAGCTGTAGTCCACTCCTCCACACGGAGCTAAAAGTGCTGCATCTGCTGCACGATTATTGGTTGGATGTGGACGGTTTGCTCTGCGGTGAAGGGGACATAAAGGTCTGATGTGTAGGATAGCATCTAAATTGTACACTAGATCTTTGTTTGTGGGCCAGAAAACCTTGATGATGGATGATGTAGGCGCATTTACTCACTCACTGCATACACACTTCTGCAGCCATGTCTTCTTCATGGCTGTAAGGAAACCTTTTCTAGCTGCTTATTATAACCACAGGAGAGCTATTTATAACTCCCACAGAGTACCGCATTGGCCTCATTTCCTCTGATGTGTGAAATTATGCTGATGCCTATACATTTCTCCTTCATTTCCTCACCTTTTAGCTCTATTTCTCCTTCTCCCTCCTTCATTTGTCTCACTTCCTTCTTCCATTTCACTCTCTGTACTTCCCCTCCTCCCTCCCCTCCCTACTGTGTGTCTTGTTGAAGAGGCAGTATGGTTACAGTGGATTACAGCAGAGCTCTCCCTTTTCAAAGAAATCAAGAGGTGGAAGCCCATGAGTCACGACTAAAAGATGCTCCCAGTCTGACAGAGGTGGCACCCCCACCAACCAACCCCCACGGACCTTTTCTTTTGTCTCTTGCTCTGAGCTGTCATGTGTGTGCTTGCAGGCTTATCTTTTGACCTAAGACTGAGACTTTACCCAACAAGCACGCGTGCATCCAGCAGAGGGGTTTGCCACACTGTTTTCATCTTTCTGCGTTGTTATACACTCCAGCAGCAGCCTGGGAGACCTCTGCCTGTCGTAACGCATCTCTGTCCCCACCAGGGTCACACCACACTCTGATGCGACAACCGTCGTCAACGTCACGCCGTCTCCATAGCAACCCAGCTGGGCACAGCATCCCCAAGCAGATGTTGGAGGGTTAAGAGAAAAGTGAGAGTGAATGGAGGAGTGGGAGACTGTGAATCCAGCATCTCTCTCTCTCTCTGTGTTTGTGTGTTATATATTTGCAGTGGGAATTCAGCCATAAGAATAAGTCTACTAGCATGGCTGTTAGCTAGGTACAACAGTGCTTTGAGCTAAATGCTAACATACTCATAATGAAAATGCTAACGTGCTGATGATGCTTAGTTTAGAGTGTTAGCATGCAGTGGTGGAAATGTAACTAAGCACCTTTACTCAAGTACTGTACTTAAGTAACAGTTTGACGTACTTGACGTTACTACTACTTTGAGTATTTCTGTTCATGCTATGTGGGCCTAGACTGGCATCGACAGACCAACTCGCAAATGTAAATTATTCTGGAGCCACTGAGTTCATTTTTGATTTCCAAAGGTTATCAATGGGCACAGACCAAAATGCCTATGGACACTGCAACCAATCAAAGCAACGAAATGTGTGCCATAGCGGTAGGCTGCTAGGCTAGGTAGCTAGTTCCAACATCCAGTTCATATTGCTTCTTTCTAGTTCAACATAATACACAAAAGTTTGGCATGACATGATTTAGAAGCCAACACTTACCATCTGTACGTAACGAGAGCTACCGTCCAGTTGGTTGAATACTGGTGGGATAGTGGACCCGGAATGTTCCTCATCAGAGGCAGCCATCTTGGTTGTTTACAAAGATGCACGAAAGGCGCTTAATCCCACCCCATATTAGACAAACGGTTGTGATTGGTCCGACCCGAATCAGGCCGGATGGAAATCTGAACGGGAGAGGGGCCAGACATATCTGCCTGAGCATAAAACATAAATTCGCAGATTTGTCTGGTTCCCAGGGTAATGTAGGCCGGTACTCCACTATATTCAGCGGTGGAATGTAACTAAATACATTTGCTGTACTGTAGACCTACTTGAGTACACATTTGAAGTACTTGTGCTTTACTTCAGTATTTTCATTTTATGCAGCTTTAATCTTCTACTCCACGACATCGCAGAGGCAAATATTATACTTTTTATTCCACTACTAGTTACTTTACTGATTACACTTGTACACACCTTTCCTGTCTAGTGAAAAACATGTACTGTATCTCCAAATACTTACTTTTACTTTTGATAATTTCAGTACAATTTGCTAATAATACTTTTGTACTTTTACTTCAGCGGCACTTTCAATTCAGGACTTTCATTTTTGGAGTATTGGAGTGTTGCAGTAAGATCTGAATACTTCCTCCACCACTGTTGCTAACATATGCTAATTAGCACTAAACACAAAGTACAGCTGAGGCTGATGGGAATGTCATTAGTTTTGCAGGTATTTAGACTTACAAACAGTATTTGGCAAATTAACATTTTGACTTATGACATTAGAGGAAAAGTCAGGGGGTGACCAAAAATAAAGCAATACATAATATAATATTTGTACCAAATTTCATGGCAATCCATCCAATAATTGTTGAGATACTGGACCAAAGTGGTTGATAGACAGATTGACCAACGGAGCCATGCCACTAGCATGGTAGAAAATCATCAAACCTCTGTTAGCAACGTTAGCACAGGTGAGGCAGAGTTGTCATACACCAGTGGCAAGTAAGAGGAGAAAATCAAAGAGACAAGAAACACTCCTCAGTTCACATTTTTATTAGGAAAATCATTTTGCAGATTTGATTATTATTATCATCTATATATATATATATATATGTTATTTTCAGTTATTCAGAGGATGCATCAGCACAGTATATCTTAATAGGAAGACTATTGCTAGAATAAATATCTATACATCATAATTAGTTAAACAAAAAAAAAGTCCCAACAGAAAACAAAAATCAGAAACAATAGAATAATTTACAAAAAACAATAAGTGCTTAAAAGAAATAAACCATTTGCAAATCCAAGCCATAAATGCTGCTGAGGAGTTTCTTTAAAAAATACAAAGATGATTCACAGTTTGTGTCCTTGTTCTCATGCTGGCTGGAACACCAATAGGGACCATGCAGGAATGAAGGGCCAGAGCGACAGGATAGTACCAAACTACATTACCCACAAAGTCTATATGCCCCACTTTACGCCCCCGTCTCCAAAAAACAGCTTGTGAGGATCTGAGGCGATCAGACGAGATGTAAAGGGGTGAGCCTTAGAGGTTAACAGGGCCAGTTTTTCACCTCCATCACTGATTTACTTCAGATCCTCTGCCTCTTAGCTCAGCTCAACAGGACTGTAACCCGGACTACAAAACTACAACCTTTTCTGTGTATTTAGATTTTACAGACTGCCCTTTGTTTCAGCGTCACAGGGTCTTGTTTCCCATCCTGCTATGGAAGAACACATGTGAACCATGCTTCCTCTGCTGCACAAGATTCTTCAGCAACATGACCAGTAAGTACCTCACTGATGGCAAACAAGGTGAGGTAAACTACGTCTGGTCCTAATCGAAATTGGGTGCTGCCTATGTAGATACTCTATGGAGCCCCAAATTGTTCAATATTAAATCAAAAAATATGACATTGAAATAAATAATCATATAAATTAAGACGTTAAGCCAAAATATATAATTTAACCATGAAGCTCATATAATCCAAAAATATTTTTAAAACTCAGCTCAGTGTCATTAAATATAATTTTATTCTGCTTCTTTTCACATAAGCATAATACAATTTTAGGACATTTTTATTTAATTATGTTTTTATTTCAGATTGCCACTTTTCATCAAAACAAACAGGGACATTTCTGTTATGTGATTGGCTGCTGCTTTGGTCTGATTAAACAAACAGCCAATCATGAGTGGTTCTGCCCTGTTTGTCTTGATTGACGGTCATAGACTTTGTGATGAAAAGTGGCATTATAAAATAAATGTTCATTGGGGAAAATAACAAATTCAAAACAAACTGACATTTGGAAATAGAAACTGCTGAATTAAATTAAAATGGCCTATTATGCAATAAATTTATTTTTAAAAGCTAATAGTAATATCTGAATTTTAAACATGTATTGGATTATTTCAGAATTTCATGGTTATACTATATTTTTGTCATATAATTATTTACTTATTGAATTAATCCAACATTGAGCACTTTGGGCCTCCACAGATTTTCTCAGTCGATTAGCTGTTCTTCTTGCAGAGAAAACTGAAGCATACTTTGGAAAAAACCCAAAGTTTAAATGACTTCCTGACAGCTGGTGGAGTTGACATGAAGCCATCTCTGAAGGACACTCTTACTTTACTTCTATTTGGACTATAAGAAGGAAACGCAGGTGACGGCACCATCCCACCACAACATCCTTTCCTCGGCACATTCTCCTCTCCCATCTCAGAAATATTAAGTCCTTTGAACACTATTTACAACTATCTACAATCAGATGTGAGCAGGGTCGGCCTTCAGTCTGTTCAAGTGCAACCAACTCACAAAAACACACACAAAAAATTGGAGGGATGAATGTAAAAGAAACTCAGGGGGCGGACAGCTGAGTTATGGAAAAGTAGTGCTGACGGTGGTGCCTGTACGACAGCGCAGCGCTGAAAAACAGCCAGTGAGCGAATGAGGTTTCACTCACAAGGCCTGTGTGAATGTAACGTGTGTATAAGTGCGTGTGTGTGTGTGTGTGTGTGTGTGTGTGTGTGTGTGTGTGTGTGTGCTACTAAGGGCATGCAGTCTGTCTATTTTGCTTCCATGCCTGTTTTATATGCTTGTGTGTGGGTGTGTGTGTGTGTGCTGTGCAGGATGACTCATGCAGAAATGTGTAGGCATTCTCCACAGGAAAGCTTCAAATATCTGACAGACATTTCATAAGATGGTACAACAACGGCACACACAAACATGCACACGTACACACTCATGCAGGCCAGAGTGAAGGAATGCCAATAGATGGCTGATTGCACACACACACACACACACACACAGCCACAGACAGCAGCAGTGAATATGCTTCATTGACGAATGAGATGAGACAAGCCATGGGATGACGGGGGCAGAGGTGTCTGTCCTGATTCATGCCAGCATTTAACACACACAGCCCAGAAAACTCAACGGGCGCTCACACGCTTCCCATGCGCGCCTCCCGACATGCACAAGCACATTTGAATCCTACATAGGCCACAGCCCATATTTTCACACTATTTCTATTCACAGCACAGCTCCCTCTCTCTCTCGCTCCAGCTTGTTGTCCATACTGTCTCATTGTTTTTCCTCCCCGCTGTATCATATTCCACGCAGGAACATGAGCAATGACAGTCTCCCTCAGACGTCAGCAGAACAACAGATTGCACAAACATGCGCTCGCAATCTGGCATTTGCGTGAAGCAAAGCAGACGTGTCAAAGCTCATATTTATGCAGAGTGTGCACCGCCGCTGCCGGTAGCTACACATCAGATCAGACCCAAACTGTCTGATAGTTGTACAGATCACTTCCAGCTTTTGTTTTTGTTTGTTTTTTGTTTTTTTAGCTTTTTAACCTTTAGATGGACACATCAGGTCAGTACATGACAGGAATCACTCCATCCTTCTGGTATCTGAACAAACCAAGACAAACAATTTCAAATACAACTTGTTTTTTTTTGTTTTTTTAAATATAAACTGATGAAAAAAAGAAAACGAAAGAGTACGAGTGAGCATCCCTGGCATCTAACAGGTAAAGGGTACGTTTACAATGCAAATTTTTGAGTTTAACAGGACCTCACATTAGTGCAAAGTACAACACATCGATAACAACGGATTCATTCAGCTTTTCAAAATAAAAAAAGTAACAGCCATGGAGTGGAACCTTTAGTTACATATTCACATTTTGCTAGTATTATCTGATTGATAGATCTGAAGAGTGGATGTGTCAAATACAATATATCATGAGCATCATTATTATTAAGCTGTATATTACAGTACATAGCAACATTGAACCTCCTACTGTAACAACATTTCCTGGTTACAAAGGACTTATTCCCAGAAAGACAGCAGATACAGTTTTTCTTTACATGGGTAACATCTTACTTGAAGCTCTTATAAACTTTTCATATAACTACCATATGCTTATTTACAAAAACTACACATTTTAAGTAGTTTTTATGTGGGGCGGGGGCGTGAATAATGCAGGTGGGACATTTTACATGGTGCTTATAAATGAGGCATTGCTGATTAATAAGCAAGTCTTCAAGTAAAATGTCACCCTAAAGTGCCCAGTTGTTGATTCTGCTGCACACATAAAGACAGAGAAGGAGACAGACGCAAACAGTTGCTGTGCTTTTTCTTTTCTTTTCTTTTTCCAGAGAGACGGACACACAGTTAAAAGGGGCATCATCTGTGTCTTTGGGTTTAACAGTACAGGAGCAGATTATCCTCCACCCAAATTGTTGTTAAAAACCGCCTGAGAGATGGAGAAACGTAGACAAATAATCTGACCCTCCCCTGCATCCTGACGAGCTACGATCCTGTGTGGGGTGACGTCACATTCACACGCTTCACGACCACAGCTAACCGGTCACATCACGATACCCTGTTGTTCAGCAGAACCACAACTTCATTGTGCCTCATGTACCGGGACAGATAAAAACGCTCTTACATCGAGACGGTGAAGCTACCTATGATCATGACGCGATTGTTCCTCCCTGTTCAGGACTGGTGGATAAATGTTAAAAGATGAAAATCGCATAAAGAAGACAAAAAGGAAACAATATACAAAAAAATAAACACAAACAAATGTACAAATAGATATGTCAGTAAAAAAGTATTGTGCTTTTGGCCATCCTGTGTACACTGTGTACAATATTCAGAGCTTCTGCGTGAAAAAAAAGAGTGTATACATGCACTTTGGACATATTGTAGAGCTATTTAATGGCTCCAGGAGGATATTCTGTGTTAAGCGGAGATCATCAATACATAACATAGGCAAAAACATGACAAATTACAGTTGTGTGTATGTGTGTGTGGGCGTGTGTTTATGATATAAAGTGCAATGTGAGGGCATTTAGGCTGAGTGAGCCCTGTTTGTCTTCATGTAATCAGTCAAATGTGTTTTTTTGACACTTGCATGAATGCATTTGTGCGCATGCTGTGTGTGTGTGTTTATATGTGTGTGTGTGTGACCCATTCTGTTTCCTGTTTACCGATGCCTGCATGAGCGTGTGAGAGGTAATGTGACCAAACCAACCAAAGAGGAAACAGATCTACCGATTCATCTGCATGGAGCAATTTTACATCCATCCCTTATTTATTCATCTTTCTCTGTGTGCTTTTTGTTTAAGGAGGGTTGTTTAACCTTTACATGAATTCAAAGAGCATCATAAAGAAAACAAACAAGAAAAAAAAGGCAAAAGAAGAGAAACCTTCACTTGAAAAGTGCTAAAGCAAACTGACATTCTCGACCTCAGAACCGAAAATCATCCCAGTTCACTTTCGTCTTACCGGCTTGGCAATGATTATCCGAGTGTATCCTCTGCAAGGCAGACTTGTATTTCTTTTTTCGTATTTTGATGAGAGTCCAGCTTCTTTTCATCCAGAGTGATTCTACACTAGATTCAGAGAGTCTTAAAAGGATTGTTGCGTCGTATCAGTAGCGTGTGTGCGTACCCTGCCACTGGGTGCTTCTCTGCTTCAGATGAAGACATTGAGAGAGTTCGCAGATGAGTTTTTAACATAACGACAGCTTGATAAAGATAAAGTAGGATCTTTTTAGTATCTTTCAGGAGGGATGGCAAGGGTGAGAAGATGAAATTCGCCCTTTTTACCATATTCCTGTGACTGATGTACTAGTTTGCGAAGGGCATGTGTTGACTAGTTGGAATACATTTAAATATCCCATGTTTCTATACATCAGAGCACTCAGGAGTGGCTCTGGGATGTAGCTGGGTCGTATGTTTTGCCACTGTAATGCATGTCGTTCATGCTAGCAATCTCAAACCTTCAGGGTCCTGTGCTTTCTAGCGCGGACACCTCAATCTCTTAAAATAGTGTTTCTACCAGATGAGTGAGCTTAACTAACTGTGTCAACTCTGTCACATATACATTACGTTTCTCTACTTTTGCTATAGTAGGGGGTATGCGAAGGATGAGGGTGCTAGGATGACGAGGTGTGAGCTGAGCGGGGAGGAAGGGGTGGGTGTAGAAGTGAGAGAGGACACTAAACGTTTTGTGTGGATCAGAAACCATCAGTCTTTTTCAAGGAGCGCTGCACTCTGTGGTCTTTATTGCAGTCCAAGGTCTTGACGAGCTCCTCGGTCAGGTTTTGTGGCACTTGGATGATGCAAAAGTCCACATCCGCGCTGTTTCCGACTATGGCTGTCGTCCACAGGTAATTCATCTGTGACACACACTTCTTGTTTTTAATTTGCTTCTCGATATTCTGTGTCAGTCCCCCCTCATGTCTCCTCTCAGCAGAACGCACATGGATGTAATGCTCCAAACTGAAATCCTGTATGTTTTCAAAATAACTGCTTGATCTGTGTTTGTGAATGCACCAGTCAAACGGAGGAGGATGTGGATGATGAGATTCCCGTTGCTTTCCAGACATTTTGCTCTGAGTGATACACGTTTAGTGAGTCTCTCTTCTCTCTCGTCTTCCTTCTTTTCCTCCTTTTCTCTGTATTTCCTCCCCCCCTTTCGCCTCCACCTCCCCTCTCCTCCTTTCCTGGATTTACATCACGCTGCATTTGCCCTTCAGTCTCTCGGCGCGGGACTGCTTCCCCGAGCGCTTGCCGTCGATGTTGAGGCTCATGTTCCTCTTCTTGTCCAGGTTGAGGAGCTCCTGGAAGAGCTCGGTTACGTTGTGGTTGGTCTTGGCTGACGTCTCCATGAAGGCGCACTTCCACTGGTTGGCCTGGGCTTCCCCATCCTTGGTCTCCACCTCCCGCTGGGTCTCATCGCTCTTGTTGCCCACAAGCATGATGGGGATGGCCTCAACGTTGCCCTTTATGGCCAGGACCTGCAGAGGACGAGGAGGAAAACGAGGGGAGTGGTTGTTATGTTGATGTTGGGCTGGTTCTGGTGCACATTATAAATCTTACCAAAAATATGGATTTGGTCGTGATATTAACCCCAATCATGTTCAAAGAGAATATATGCCGAAATGATCAAATACAGGACTCTGCATCTGTAGACACTAAATCTTAACTCACCATCAATAGACCCCCAAATACATATATAAATACACTCAACCTCAACACCATCCTCTCTCTTTACAGCACACACTCACCTAAAATCAACCCAGCCATCCACACACACACCACCACTACCCACCTGTTGGTAGATGGGTTTGAGCTCCTCCAGGGACTGTTTGCTTGTAATGGAGTAGACCAGGATGAAGGCATGGCCTTTAGAGATGGACAGGCGCTGCATGGCCGGGAACTGGTGGCTCCCCGTGGTGTCTGTGATCTGGAGGGTGCACACGCTCTTATCACAGCTGATCACCTGGCGGTAGGTGTCCTCCACCGTGGGGATGTAGGTGTCCCTAAAAGTGCCCTTCACGAAGCGCAGGACCAGGGAGCTCTTCCCCACTCCCCCCGCCCCGAACACCACCACACGATAGTCGTTGCTCTGCTCCGGCATTCTGCCCCCCTCAGGCTTAAGACAGTGTTACACCTATGATGTTGAGGGTGGGACCATGGGGAGGACGCAGGGTGAGAGGGGTGAGGGGTGGGGAGAAGAGGATAATTTTAGCAAAGAGGAATTGTAGCAAATGAGCAGTCAGCAGATACAAAGCAGAGGGAGGAACAGGAAGGGAAGTGCTGGTGGGACTCGACCTCAGGCCAGGGGGTGTGAAAGCACTCTAACTGTCCTCGTGGTCTGACTATGAGCCAGAGTACAAATTAGAGAGGATGAGATTGGTGAGGCTCCAAGTGTTTCACCTGACGCAGACATTTCCCTTAATCAATACTGTTCTCAGAGTCACAGTTTCTCAGTTTCAACCCCAAAAACATTCCAGTGTTTCCTCATTTATCAACTTCAGCAACTGCAGCAAACCCTGGAGGAGACAGAGACAGAGAGTCCTTGCACCATCTGAGAACAACAATAACAATAACATGAACTCATGTATAATACAACGCAACAAACCCTCAAACAGCAGCTTTAAAAAGGACTACAGAGTGGAGTCGACACCTCTCTAAAACAAAAACAGAACACTATAAGCATTACAAAAGATGTATATACTGCAGGGCTACTGTATTGGATTCCATTAGGTTGCATGTGTGTGATACATATGTGTACATATGTTGTAAGTATGTATGACAGGACTGACTAAACATCAACTAACACCGATTCATTTCAGTGCCTCTCTGTTGGAACATAACTCTGAAACACCTCTGGGAAATGGGTTGCTAGAGTCTATTCCATATCTATTTGTACAACTCAAAATAAAAAACTAAACCGAGAGGCAAAATATAAAAATTAAATCTGCTATAATCAATATTTTCATATTAACAATCGATCAAATAACTAATTATATGTGAAAGGTATCACTCGTGGTGATAAATGAACAGAGAATTACCACAAACTCTGCAGTTCCATTTAGCCCAACGGAGCCTTTAGGCGTCTTTTAGCTCATTGTTTTGGTTGTACAGCCCACAACTTTACTGTTTCTAGCATCAGCAGCAGACATCTGTTTTCAGGGAAAAAGCTCTGATAAACCAACTGTACACTACCTGCTCAGCACCACATGACAGACAGACAAAGTTAGCAATTAGCTGGTGAACACAGTGGAGCATTTAGCTGCTAAAGAACCAGATATTTCCCTCAGGGCTTAGTGGAGACCAAATACAGAGGTAAAATGACAATGAATACTGGACTTAAATTCACCAGACTCCAAATAATGAGTAGTAACATTACTCGGTATCTACTGGATGGATGGATGGATGGATATATATATATATATATATATACTGTTTGCTAACAAGTTCGCCATATCAACTTAAAAGGTGATGATATGTTGTTACAGCTTGTTGCGCTGCCCCACAGTTGCCAAAAAATCAAGTCATTTAGAAACCAACTATTTAGGTCTTTTACTTAAGTAAAACTAGCAATATCAATATCAAAAGTAAAAGCACTCATTGGGCAGCAGAATAGCCCCTGTTCATGTTGTAGCTTGTCGAGGTGGAGCTAGTTTTAATTACCACATTAAATCACCATTTGGTAGTTTAGCCCAGTATATCATTTTAAGAAACCTGTTATAGTTTTTTTTGTGTAAGATTTTGTAACTAAAGCTGTCAGATAAATATAGTGGAAAAAAAGTACAATATTTACCGGTGAAAATGTAAATACCCAAGTAAAGTACAAGTACATCAAAATTGTCCTTAATTACAGTACTTGAGTAAATGTACAGTTGTTGCAGTTAGTTACTTTCCACCATTGTGTGCACATCTAGTGTGATACTGTTAGAGATATCACTTACAGAAAAATAGGGATTAAAAAAAAGCCAGGATTGTCTCATCCATCCATCTCAGGTTATCTTTAATTAAACATAGTGTTCAAAAAACTTAACTAAAACGACCTAATCCACATTGTGCAGTCAGGTTATACAAATTGTAATATTTACCATATTAAGAGTATACAAGCAAGAAAGCTACAATAAACCTGGTTTGTAGTCAGCAGCTACACTGCACACGAAAGGAATCCTCACTATATATCACCTGCTGCAACTCATACATATGCATCTGAACAATGCCCCCCTCACACCTAATCTATTGCTGTCTTTGTAAGTGCTTGTGTCTGTGGAGCGTCTGTTCATGATTACGCATTGTATCTGTTGCATTATTTATCTGCTGTGGTTCTAAACTTGCTTTAAGATCCCATAATAAGATACTCATTCAGTTGTGATCATGTGCTGCTCTCTAAGCTCTTGCTGTAATGAAACAGTAAATTGACATCAATACCAGATGGAATAAGTGGATTTCTGTCATGCTTGCACTGCTGGAACCCACTATTGATGGCAGGAGCCCTGTAATTGCATTGCCAGGTTCTAGATAATATCAGTCAAGGATTTCAAAATAAATGGGGTTTCAGGGAATGCCTCTTGAGTTTTATAGTCAATCTATAGCTGTAAGTCTGGGTGACATATAAGAGTGTTTTATATCCATGCTGAACACGCAACCACAGTTTCATTTGTAGGTGAGCCTCTGTCTTCTGCTCATTTGCCTGCAGATTGTTGACTGTTGTACTCTGGTCTGGCAAAGCAGAAAGTCTTGTTTAATGGCTCTCCAGTGCCTCAGGGTGATGATGCACTTTGCATTTTTTTGACATAGTGAGGGATAGTGTCTAAACTCTGTCTAAATGTTGCCTGTCAACAAGATTTTCCAGCGTGATTGAAGCATAAATTCTGAGATAACTGCCTAAACCTGCAATAATTTATTTATTTTTGACCACTTAAGGGCGGAAACAACACTGACATACTGTAGCATCAGCTTTCAAGTTATGTCAAACTAGTTATCAAACATTTGCTTATATACATATCCAGCAGTTAGAGAGCGACATTATCATCCATTTAGAGTCCTGTTTCTGTCCACCTGATGTCATATATCCACTCTCTTTTAGCTCTGTTTTTGGTCTCCACCACCTCCTGAGGGAAATGTCTGTTTCTTTAGCTGCTAAACGCTCCTCCATGTTCACCAGCTAGTTGCTAACTGTATCTGTGCTGAACAGGGAGTGTACAGTGAGTTTTTAGAGCTTTCTCACTGAAAACAGCTGCCTGCTGCGGCCAAAAGCGACGTGAACCAGAACAGTAAAGTTGTGGGTCGGACAGCTAAAACAATGAGCTGAAACTCGCTATAAAGCTCCATAAAGCGACGCCTCTCACATTGTTTTCACATTGTCATTTGAAACTGTTGATATAAAAATACTAATAAAAGTTGAACCAGCAAGTTGCTCTGTAAACTGTAAAGGTTTTTGGGAAATAATAATACAGTTTGTCTTCATCTTCTCTTCCAAATCAATTTGGCCAAACAGGGGATTTCTTGTCCTGTCTGACTTATTTTTAGCAGTGTAGCTGTGTTCCAAGATCTCAGCAAGAGTACAATGTTATTTTTAAAAGATAGAAATGATGGCCAATACGACAAAAATAAAACCCAACTCATAATAAACCAGAAAAAAGACCCCTGTGCTTCTATTGTGTTGACAGTTGTAATGAAATACTCGAAGGGAACGGATAACAAAATTACAAATTCTGGCAAAACTGGCAAAATATCTATAATGAAAGTATACGGACTGGTATGATTACTGTGTTTTAAAGCTGATATGTGGGTACATCTGTGACACTTGTACATGCTCTGATAGTGACGTGCTCTTCTCTCTTAATTTAAGCATTTTGAAAATGTTTTCCTTCTTTCTGTGTCTCATCTGTCTCCAGCTCTCTCACTCTCCAGGTCTCCCTGCTGTGTGATCAATAAACTAAGGCCGCTGTGGTTTTGATCGATGGGGCTTGTCTGTCTGAACCCTGTCAGTCTGTCATCCTGCCTCGCTTGGTGCCTGTTGTTTTTTTTTCTTTTTTTCTTTTTTGGACGCGGATTTCAGCTCCGTGACAACGATTCTGCTCATCAAAACCTTCCTCCGCTCCCTCCTTTCTTTCACCTGAACTAAAATTAGCTGCCTCCCTCCCTCTGTCAGCAGCTATAACTGCGCACACAGGTGCAACCTCACAGTGACACATACACATGAAAGCGCGCACACACTGTACTTCCGCTCCTTCACCATTTGTCCTTGACACCAGGCCTCTGAGATTAATGACACTCCTGCCAAATGCAAGCTGTCTGTCTCCCTCTCTTCCTCCTCTTCTCTTGTTTTATTTGAAACTACAGGACTGCAGTTCCTTAATGAATTAATGGTATACTATAAATGCATCTGTGGCAGTGCAGCCAAATTCCATTAGCAGATAGCTTTGGCACAGACCACACAGGCCCACTTTCCTCTCTCAGTCAGAAAATAGACGCAACGCAGCCTTCTCCGCTCGTTTGTTTCAAAGAGCGAGCGAGGAAATGTCACCTTTAGCGAAAATATGCACATAATTTCCCTCAAGAGAGCCACTTACGCAGCGGCACAAAGGAAGTGCATTAACCAACATCAAACACAATGCCATTCAACAGATCAAGAGCGTGATTAAATAGACACCCACAAAGCAGTCCCATGGTATCTTGTGGGGAAAGGGGTTTTAATCAAGCCGCAGATACTGGAATGCTGTGGATACGCGGCTATTTGACGATGAGCGTTTTACAGGATCAACAGAATTTCAGCTCAAGGTTTTTCCCCGTTTGGCCACAGCTGTGCGCACACACACAGTCACATACACACTCATCACGATGTCTGAAACCTGTGTAAAGTTTCTTAAGCTGCGAGAGTGTCAGATAGTGTATGAACATGTGTGTGTGAGTGTGTGTGTGTGTGTGGGGTGCGTTTGAATCTGTGCAGTCAAGCAGGAGATCCTCTGTTCTCTGTGCACACATCAGCTCAGGCTTTTCAAGTGTGTGTGTGTGTGTGTGTGTGTGTGTTTTACCAGAGGAATGAATCTGCATTTTTAGCAAGAGCAATTTTTAGAGCCGGGCGTTTTCATTAGGTTTGAGCAGACTGTGGAGGTTCAATTTATACATTTTGATTCAGTCTCACATTCAGTCACGCTGCTGCTTCGCTGTGTTCGCACCTGCTGACAAAACACACAAATGGAAAGCCCAAAGAAAACAGCTCACATGTGCTTATTTTAAAATCTTTTATAATCTGTGAAAAAAAGTTTCTCCATCATTTTCCTAAAACAAAAAGGAGGATCAGACCACATATTTTCCTGTCTGCTTCACTGTGTGTGTGTGTGTGTGTGTGTGTGTGTGTCTATTGGAGGGTGATGATGCAAAGAATCTATAAAATGTGATCTATAAAGTATGCTCTCGAACCATCAGAATAATGCATCCTCTCATTGAACATTGTTGTATGACGCACCAGTTTTGTCAAGTTAAATATGGCTTCTTGTTCTTAGATACACATAAAGGGATAGAAATCTAGCACCATTTAGCACTTAATCTTTTATTCTAGAAATATTTCTTATTTTTTATGTGACTGGCTGCTGAAAATGTGCTTTTTTGCAAGTTTTAGATCCCATCAATACATACAAACTGTGGTTCTTTCATTGGATGAAAACCTACAAAATGTCTACTCTTCACAAACTTAGAGAAGCAGCATCACTTTTAGTTCGACAAAGCAGGCAAGTCAAAGCATTAGTTTGACATTTTGGGAAATACGCTTATTATGTCTCTTGCTGAGAGTTAGATGAGAAGATCGATACCATTCTCATGTGTGTAAAGTAAGCTACAGCCAGCAGCTGGTTAGCTTAGCTTAGCACAAAGACTGGAAGTGGGGAAACAGCTTTAAAAATGACAATTTCTCTCTTGGGAGCCCTGATGAGAGGAAGTCACTGCACGCAGCCAATAAATAGAAACAGTCCTCCCACGAAAGCACAAATTGTTGTTTACATGTTCATGGATGAAACAAACAGGATTTAACACGTTAATTAGTGAGCATTAGAGGTGCTGGTATGTCCGTTTATTTTACATTTGGACAGAGCCAGGCTAGCTGTTTCCACTTGTTTACAGTCTTTGTGCTAAGCTAAGCTAATCGGCTGCTGGCTCCAGCCTAATATTTAACGGACAGACGCGAAAGTGGTATAAATCTTCTTCTCTGACTCTCGGCAAAAAAGAAAATAAGCATATTTCCTGTGTCTACTATTCATTTAACAACTGTGTGTTAAAGAATTTCTACAGTCCAATTGAAAATGTTCTTATTATGTAGTGGAATATGTCATCCTTCAATGGAAGTACAATTTACATCCCTCTTTACAAACTAAATACACCTGTAGTACACCTGCACGCCTATATACTATTTGTCTTTGTAAAGTATAGCCAACTTAATCAATCAATGAATCAATGTGAGCATAGACAATCATTTTACCTCCTCTGAGTGATTCTAAATAATTTAAATAAATGACACGACGTATCAAATATATCATTGAAACATCTAATCATACTCATGTGCATTAAACCCCTGCATTACATCATTCAATAACAAATGATTCACATTAATCAAATCAGGCTAGATGTGATATATATGTGTGTATATGCATACATGTAACAATACCGGTGTGTATGCCTGAGCTGTTTGAAGGCCATGTTTGAGCCAATGGGAGTGTCTGCTACTCATCACTGTCAATCTATACTGTGATTGACCACACACCACCGTACGTGCATGGAGTATGTGCGTTAGACTGTACAAGAGATTGCAGCGCTGTGGTCTTGGCTTAGTAGCTAATCATTGAGCTTAACCTCCTCTGTGTCTCCTGGCCTGTACTGCATTGACCCAATTCCCAGGACTTAAGTTACCAGCGATCTCCCTATAAGACAACATGCAGCTCCTGATGCACGCTGAAGCCCTCTGATACTCCATGCACATCCCTTTGACTCAGCATGCACTGACACTGACACTGTGGCATGGGAATATCAGCAGAGCCAGACACACAAACAACAAAGGCGACATTTATCTGTCTATTGGTAATCACAACATCACATTTAACCTGGAGCAGAAGGTTTTGCAACAGAAAATCCATCTATTAACCACAGAACAGGCACCTGGAATTTCCCCCTCAGCACTATTTTTCAAGCTCACTGGTGAGCTGTGCACAGTTTAGGCTTGCTCTGGATGATACTGATTGTAAAGAAATGAAAACAACCCCAAACGTTTTATTACTTTTACCAAAACGATAGTGGGTTTTGACCAAACTTTCTACTCTTTCCAATTTTGTTTGGGTCTGTCAATGTAAGACTACGTCATTAAACAACTACAACGTGGTCTCATCATCCAGTCAAAAACAAGGTAGTTTTCTTATAGTTACTTAAACACATTTTGGAGTTGTGAGGTTTTCACCCCAAAAACTGCAGTTCTCAGATTATCTAAGAAAATTGCAAAAAATATGGTGAAAATCTCACACCTAAGAAAATCAACCTTGTTTTAATCCTTAATCCTTGATTTGGCTACTCCCATGGTTAACGTAGGAACAGCAAGTGCAGTTTAATACTACAGCAAACACTCCTTGAGCAGCTACTTTGTCAGAAACACAACAGAGGAGCAACTGGTATATCTGTTTAAAGTGCAACCAAACTCAAGTTGTTGGTATGCAGAGGCACGCAATTTTAATCCAGTGCGGGAATGGCGGACTCCGCCACTAATGATGAAAACTACTATATAGAGAGATAATTACAGAATGCAAATACATTGAATGGTGGTGCAGAAGATAAATCCAGACCATAAATAGTATCAAAAATGTATTTGGATTGTAGCAATTCCTTATGCTGCAGATTTAATGAAACTGTTGTCTTATGTCACCCGAAATGTAGTATGTCTACGCTATATCTACATTTGCTGGGGCAGGAGAAAAGAGAAGGTTTGGCTTGAACCCAACCCATCATAAAAAAAAATTTGTTACTAGTTGGATTTATCCAGGTCAAGCCACAATGTGCTTAGCTGATGTACTTGCTAAAAAGTGCTAGAGAGATCATCTATGCACAAACAAAATGACACTCTTGCCACAGGAACACTTCAAGGTACTAAAATCTTGTAAAATGTCTTTAAAACAATTAACAGAATAAACCAAACAGGCCTGTTATTCTGCAAAGTCCAAATATATATCATCATTAGCATTTAGCTTGTTAGCACCAAAGCTTGTTTTTGCACATATAGACGGGCACTGGTCAGTCTAACTGCAAAAATGTATTGTCAGTTTTTCACCAATGATGATATACTGTCCTTCATCAGCACAGGAAGGCTTTGGGTTGAGATTAGAAGTCTAAATATTTAAATATATGAATTTTGTCAGATTTCTGAGGAGGGAAAATGAGCTTACACACTTTTAATGACTTCCACTGATGTGTTTTTCATGAGTCATGAGTACACAGCAGCTTCAGGTGTTACAGTCTGTATGTAAAAAACATTACACCCTCTACCTGCAACTACTCCCAAGTAAGTCCAAATTAAAATATACAGTAAATGAGCACTTTCAGTACGAGTTTAGAAAAACATTTCCCCCTCCGGCAGATTGATTCCTGAGCTGTAATCAAACCCTGCAACCATAATCACGCTGAGTCTATGCAGCAGCTTTTACACAGGACTGGATGCAAGATGGCCATGTAATTAGTCTTTCAGTGTGTATTAGTACTGAGTATTAGCTTGACCTGGGGAACCCTGGGTTGTTCCGTCTGGCCTCTCCATAAGACCTTGCTAATACCAAGGCCTGGCAATCTGGGAAAAACAGAGGCACCTGGCTATTAACACCAGAAATGGCCAAGTAAGAGTAAAGACATTCAGTTTCCAGCACCGGTAATAGAGCTATCAGGTTTGAAAACAAGTCTGCATGATGTATTCAAATCTTTTTTTCTCAAGAAAGCCTATTCTTAGAAACCGTGAAGGCCCCAACCTGACTGAAGCACTAATTACAGACTGCTGGAGTGTGTTGCAGAAGCCTGCCTGCAGTGACAGATGGTGACAGGGTTGGTACTTTTGGATTGACTCCACTGGTTTCTACAGGCGAGATCAACCAGGCGCAGCTTTTTTATAATACCAGTTGATCCACGTCTGATAACAACGCAGATGGTTAAAAGCGGAGACAACATGGGAATCCTGCTCCAGACCGCTCGTGACGTTCCCATGATGCAACTGGGATTATAATAAACTAACCTTTTTTTCACCTCAAACCACAAAATACTTTTCTCTCAGTTCTCTTTATATCTTTAAACACATTTAAAGATGGATGCTGGTAATGGCGTTTTACATTAAATGAACGGCTGATATTTGAACAAAATGTCAAATAAAACGCGGTAACTCAGAGGTCGCGGTGTGCATAATTGACCAGAACAGCCATCCTGGCCTTCGATTAGTTATGCACAAGACCAAGAAAATCCTGCCTAATGCCATGTATAATGAAGACTATATAGACCTTTCAAATGAGCTGATGCCGTCAGAACTGAAACCCTTTAGCATTGATCTGTTCCAGTATTAAAGCAGACGTTACACAGTATATAGTTATATATAGCTCAGAAGTGCTCAACAGCGATGGTGCACTTGAATAGACTTGTGCTGTCAAAGCAACAGACAGACTTAAACATCATGAGGAGACAGCAGTTAACCATTTTCAACAATATGAATAACCAGGTGAAGATAAGAGAAGAAGAAGAGAAGATAATCCATTTTTCTTTCATGCTTTTCAGATTAAACTAATTGAATAAATCAAGCCTGAAATTACACGTAATGATCATTTTCTACAACGAGGGGCTGCTTCTCATCAAAATTCAGTTATGACACATGCTTCCAATGAAATGCCCAGTTTGTAGATCAACAAAAGTCAGATTTATTATACAATTCAATATAGTTTACCAATTGCTGTTGCAGCATTATCAATTGTGTCCTTCTTTAAATAAACTAAAATGTTCCACAAAAAGTACAAAGTCTAAAAAAATGCAAACTGTATACCTCTCTCACACGAAGCAGCAACACACCTGAACCTGATTAAATGAACTTCTCTTTACCAGTTACTTCAAAATAAAGATGCTACACCTGGCAGTCAGAAGTGTAAATACAATTAAACACAAATACAAGCATAAAACTGAAAAATTATATATGATTCTTTTAATATTTTACCTTTATTTATTCAGGAATAGTTCATTGAGGGTGCTTCTTCCTACTGAGCAACACCCCCGTGTCAAATTCACAAATTGTTTATTACAAATGGCAGCCGTCCAACAAAATAACTACTTCTCACAGGCTGCAAACACTAAATGAAAGTCGCTCAACATTAGTTTTTGTTTTTTAAGAAAAGGGGAGCTTTTTAAAATGTCTTTCCCTACGACATTTCATCAGCCAGAAACCGTCAAGTCATGGGCATGTTTCTGCCTCACTGTAAGCCAATATGCATATATTTACATGTGCATAATGGCATTTTCATTTCCTCATTTTGTTTTTGCACAAAATTTCCTGGCCATCCGGACCTTGGTTATTACACGCAGCTATAGTGTGTCCTAATGAGCCTTAGCTAAAAATAAATAAATACAACAAAACAAAATCATCGTCATCAGTTATCAGCATCCATACTCATCTTTCTGTGTTTCTCCTTGTTACCATGTATTGAGTCATTTCTTTGTCCTGCTTCAGCAGAGAGAAGTGTTCTTATGCAACCGTGCTGTGGACATTCAAGACAGACAAACAAACGGACAGGCAGGCAGGACACTGACACTCCCCCACACTTCCACTTATCCCCCATCCTCGACCAGCACATGCATGCTTTAACATCTGCATCCCTATGCTACTCTCAACCACACACTTTAAAGCTTAATCACAGGATTTACTGTCATACATCTCTCCTCTCTTTTCTCGCAAACCCTGCAACACACACACACACACACACTCACACACACACACCCATGACTGGCAGTGTTCAATGCATACAGGAAGTTGAGTCGCATACACATACATAGAGGAGGCCTGAATGATTCACAACTCCTTTTGCATGTCATGATGGCTCTCCTCTCCGGTCTTGAGACCCACAACATGAGCAGCACATCAGGCATGGAAGAGGAGACACGGAGAAGCATCCAGATGGAGGATTAACCACGGCGTTTGCCACAGATATCGGGCTTCATGCGTCACGCTGGCGTCATTATTGTTAGTGTATAGTCTAATGTTGACGTGAATCTCCATCTCGGCTGTAGTCAGGAAGGGGTGGCGGGAGAGGGCTTGCCGTCGGTCCGCAGATTGGTGCGCAACGCCATTACAGACCACCCCACTCTGCTCGGTTCATTCATAAATACCAGAGGATCGCCATCTCGCAGCGGTGCCATCATTTCGCAGTCGCAGCGAACCCCCCCCCCACCCTCCCTCCTCCTCCTCCACCTCCCTTTACTCTTCAAAGCAATATGATAAACCCGACAACCCTCATATCTCTGTGCCCGCTCTCTCCCTCTCCTGCTGACTGCCAACATGGCTGTGCAGGCATATGATTGTACATACAGTTCACACGACCGAGGCTATCAAACACAAACGTGAGCCGTGATAATTTAAATCAACAGCAACCAGATAAACAAACAAAACGAGATGTGATATCCCGCATTGGCAGCGAACAGCAGGCATCGTGTGCGCTCAGCAGTCAGCCAGGCAGAAAGGACCGCGGTTACGCCACTGAATACCAACATCTAACCTCCATGTAAGATGCGGGGATGAGCAGCATCTCCATACCTGGTCGTGAAGTACAGCTCCGCTTCAGGCTCGTCCTTGGTTTAGACGGATGAAAGACAAACGCCGAAAGCGTCTTAAAGCATTTTACACGGTTCATGTAGAGCTCATGTCGTCCGATTTCCAACACCACCACAGCAGACTCTCTCTCTCTCTCTCTCACTCTCTCTCACTCCCTCTCCCTTTCTCCCTCTCTCGCAGATAGGACGTGGGAGGTGCTATTCCCTCTCCCTTTTCTGTCCACACTTGATTTTCTTTCAGTTCATACACTTCCTAGTGGTTGGATGCCAGCAAAATAAGCTATTTAAAAAAAAAAAATACTTCCTCTAAAAGAAATGTCTTGTATCCTGGATGGACGCAACACTGGGGATTTTTGGCATTAATAATAAGACACTGCACAGGCCAACTAATCCTAATATTCTTATGTGGAGCCACAATCTAATCATATGTAATATAAAAAAACAAAAACAAAACAAACGAACTGGGAGTACAACTAGTGATGGTCCCTGAGCAACATATCACATCAAATTAGCCCAGTTCATTAAATTCACGGTCAAAAATGTAACCTAAGCAGAGCCCCATTTCATTTCCAAATCAATTTGTCGATGTTTCAGCCACAGCCAAGTATACTGTAGCCACCAGATATCTCCAGGACCAAGGCACATTTATGCCAGCTTCATATGACCAACATCTGCAGAAATTACAAGACTAAAACGTGAAATCTTGAATGAAACGACTCGAGTGAGAGTAAAAGCGCAGAATTGTTGCATTCATTGGATCAGATTACATGGTAAACCCAGCTCAAGTACGTTTTTCGACATAAATAAAGTGATATAAACGCACAGTTGACATAAAATAACTATCAGTCAGATATAAATTAGGCTATATCAAGCAAGGGTATCTAGAGATATGGAAATACACCATTTAATGCTTTGTAGTTAGTTTAATTGTATTGATAAGGTCATATGTGAGCTTTTAAAAAAATCACGTCATTATCTGATCCAGGATCAGCACAACGGACAGTGACCTGATTGGGTTTCAGCACCATGGAGAGAGCCAGGAATACAGCAGTGTATACAGTTGGCTATAGGCTACATATAAACTACTGTAAATTCACACATAATAGAGCAAAACAACATGCAATAGGTGCAATGAAGGTAGGAGAGTCGATAAACCAGGAAGTGTACCAGCCCAGTACAGATACTCCAGATTAATTCTCAGCCCATGTCGGCAGAAATGAGAACATTTCATTCATGTTGTTTAATATCACTGTTAAGTGTGAGGAGGCTTAGCCCTGGTGCTAATAAAGGCCTGTGGCCGAGTTAGACCAGGCCTTGTTTTGAGCGGTTTGTCTGTACGTGACGGTCTCGCTGTATGACTCACCAACTCTCCATCCACACGGCCTTGTGTTTGTCTCCCTCTGTCGGTGCTGGTGGGAACTGCAGGAGATGTTACAAAGCAGGCAGTGATGGTCAAACAGACAGACAGGATGATTTCAAGTAGCATTGATTGCTTCAGTGGGGGTGGGGGATAATGAGCAAAAGATCTGGGAGGAGCAGGTTAATGCAGGCTTAGACAGGAGGAACGATTATGCAAGAATATGCAGATAAAGTCACATTGGATAGGAGAAGAGAGGGAGAGACTCGAATCAAGAGTCATTATTCAAAACAAGGCAAGACACAGCTGTGCTAAACTTACCAAACCTCGGTTCTCCCAGCCTTTACTTTCAGAAGTCTTCTTACCTTCTTACGTTAGCATACATTAGCATTAATTTAGCTTATTTGTAATGATCTTAAAATGTGTTATTTGCTGTAGAATACATTAGTTAACTTTTAAGCCCCATGAAACTCAAGTTCCCTAATATCATTATTCATGTATCAGAATGAACTTTAAACTCTAAACTTTGTACATGAAGTCCTTCAAGTGCTCAAAAAACGTCTGCAGCCATGCAAGTGTTTCTGTGAGGCCGTGCTAGACACAGTGGTGCTTTGAGCTAAAAGCTAATGTCAGCATGCTAACATGCTCAAAATCACGATGCTAACATGCTGATGTTGCCTAGCAGGAATGTTTACCATGGTCACTATTTTAGATTAGCATTTTGCTAATTAGCACTGAACAAAGTACAGTGGATCTCATTTGTTTTGCAGGTATTTGGTCATAAAGCAAAGTACTGGAAAATTAGAATTAGCTAAGACTTTGATTGCGCTACAGGAAAGGTCAGGGGAGACTCACCATATGGGAACCATGAATGACTGCTGATGGCGTTAGATAAAAATTTAGAGAATCACCAAAATCATTCATCATCTGGGCACAAAGAATATCTGTACCAAATTTCACAGAAATCCATTCATAAGTTGTCAAGACATGTCACTAAAAACAAAAAATGTCAATCAGGGGATCACCTAAGTCAGTAGGATTCATCCTCTGGGGACCATGAACATGTGTACAAAATGTTGTCAATCCATTCATTAGTTGTTGAGATATTCAGTCTTTGTAATAAGCAAAAGCCAGCTGAAAAAAGTTTGTGTATGTAAAAAAACACTCCTTTCCTTCTTGGTCCCCATTCTCCTCTTTTCTTCTAATGTCCTAAGCCATTACAGGCCCCACACTCAAAACAAAGCCTTGGATCAAACCACACACAGTAACACAATGCAATAATTGGTTTCTGTGTCCAATTTCTATTTAATCAATAACCTGTCGGCCACCGGTGGCTGAGGGGATACATAACAAACACCCAACAGACGCATCTTCACGGCAGCCATTTCCAGATGGGTGCCTTCCTCTCCCCGTGGCGGTGTGTGGCCATCGCGCCGGCTCCGTCCACCATTTCCCATGCATTACATCCAGTGCACCAACACAAAGGGCCTCCCATTCAGAGCCCCTCAAGCGTGAACACAGAGCCAAACACAAATTAGAGTGTGGGTGGTTAGGCTGTCTGAATGCCGGTAAATGTACTTGAGGATGACAGGTCAAAAGATCAAGTGGATACGTAGGATGGGAGAGAAAATGTGCATGGCATTAGTATTTTACCTGCAACAAATCACAACAAGAAACAAACATTTTCTGCTATAGCAAATTTAAAATAAACTATATTGACAGTTTATTACAAAATGATCCACAGCTACAAATCTGCTAACAAAAATTGGAATTCCATGTAAAAACAAAAAGGTAGTTCAGAGACGTTTAATAAGTAATTTGAGGTAATCATTCTTTTAGTGGATATATAACAATTTGGAAAAGGGTAATTGAAACTTTTAATGTTTCCCAAGACACACAGTGAGATATTTGGGCACCATTTAATATTATTGCAGATAAAGTTCATTAATAAGAACATTTTGGTGCTGCAAAATGAACTAGAACCAAATCCACAGAGGTCATGGATCCAGAAATACAATTTCCCTGACTTGCCACTGCTATAAAAAACAATTACAGAAATCACTGGTGTGTGAACATTGTAATTTGGACCAAATAAAATCCAATTTCCCACTTTGTGAGGAATGACACCGCTTGGAGAGAGGGCAACAGAAGAAACAGGAATAAATCTGAAAGTTTAAAGCCACACAGGAAGACAGTGTTCTTCAGTTCATTAGAGTTCCAGTTTTATTGTTTCATCATTATAAAATGATAAATTAAGACGTATGAAAAGACAGAAGTCATCCAGTTTAATTTACAGATTGAGAACCTTCCCAGCAGCTCAAACAGACGTTAAATGCTGCTTGGCACATGCAAAAGTACCGCCTTTAAGAGCAAGAAGAAATAAATTACATGTTAAAGTTCCAGTTTTGTTTAACCATGTTAGAAAATGCTGTTTATGGACACAATTGAAGACAACCTGCTTTTATAACCGTTATGTTACCAGCCTCAGTTTTATGTCACAAACGGCTCAATTAGACATAATAATATTGACTTCACTGCCAGTGTTGCAGAAACCTGCAGGCACACAGTCATAACTTTTGCTATGAATGTATCTCTTTCCACTTATTTTGTCACACTACAAGAAAGAAAATAAGATCCCACAAAAGGTCACAGCTTCACTGATTGTCTTACCGATGGCAGTAAACTGATGTGAATGCATAAACAAGCTATTATTTATTTTTAGGCGTGTGAAGCTTCAGTCCACCACATGACGGGTTGGTTGATCATCATCGTCATGGGAGGAGGAGGAGGAAGAGGAGTTACTCATCCAGTAACTCTTTCAAGTACCCAAACATACACACACAGACACACACACACACACACACACACACACACACACAAAGCCTTCCCATGTCTCTCACTGGTCCTTTTCATGGTTAAGGGCCCGGTTAACCGCTGATGGAACAAACAGAGAAGAAAAAAAACACTATATTTTGCAGAGAGGTAAAAAAAGACTCAAAAATACAACCGATTATTGTATTTAAGGATGTATGTTTACAGTGTGACGAGGTTGGGGCTAGGCAATCAATCAAAAAGTTACCAAAACAAACATTATGTCTCTATAACCGACCTAATTTCAGTCAAGTCAATAAGTTCAATAAATGAATTCTTTCCTTCCTCTAATGCACCCGAAAGTACAACAAAACCCTATAGGCATGAGAACAAAACCAGCCAGAGTTTGCTGTGTGGGTTCATTTCATAAGTCGAGTGGGCATCGTTCCACCTAGCTGTTTTAGGCGATGTAATTATGCATGTCTGGTCAAACTCAGAAAGAAGAAAACTTTGAAGGAAAGCAGCTGGGGGGTCGGGTGTAGATGAGAAAGAACAGGTGCCAACATTCACAGGACAAAACAAACTTGGAAATACTATCGGAAAAATAGCGGAGTAGCGCAGCACACAGACAACAACGGTGTTGCACTCGGGGAGCTAGGTGTGCTAGCGGTCGCAGCAGAGTCAGGCTAGTAGTAAGCTGCGTGAATGTTCAGCATGTTTGTTATAGTCAAGAAGCAAGCAGAGTTAGCAAAGTTGGCTACAACTTAGGTCTGGAACAGGAGTGTTTCTAGACCACAGTCTGGAGACTGAAGCAAGTCATGTCAGACAAGAGATGTAAAATAGAGATTCACTTTGAGGACGGAGAATCTTGTGCAAAGGTGTATTTAATAAGACATAGTTAATTAATCGTTACCAAGGTAAATGTGGCAACTAATCATGATGTTGATTTCAGGTGATTTCGCCCAGCCCTATATGAGGTGATACAGAAGTTTGTCTGCTGTGAGAACATGTTACTGCAGCACATACAGTCTATAAATGTGGCTGTACTTGCATGTATATTGCAGTCTCACCCTCCTTTGTGACGGTCTCAGTTATGTTCTTAGCCTTGGCACTCAGATCGCTGACCACATTGTCCATGGTAGCCTGGTGTTTCAAGAAAAATGGCCGGATCACACGCTTGTACAAGATCTCAGAACCGTTCCACGTCACCGGAGCCATGCACCACATCAGGAACAAACACTGAGGAGAGAGCAGAGGGCAGATCTTTAGATATAATGCTGATGTGTAACGTCCTGTCCAAAGTGACTAATGTCGGGCTCTTTATCTTGTGTGATAATAAATTGAGTGACTTTGGGTTTTAGACAGTTAGTTGAAAAAAACCCAAACAAACAAGCAATTTGAAGACGTCACCATGGGTTTTTAGGAAATTGTGATCATTTTTCACCATGTTCTGACATTTTATGGGCCGACTTTTCAATCAATTAATAATGAAAAATAAAAAAGCCCAAAAAAACACAACCTTGTGCATTGAACAAGTGTTAGCATTTTGCTGAAATGTGTGCTGCTGTATTGTTGTGTAACATAACAGGCCTGCCTTAATTTACCACAGTATGATGCATTGTTTATTAATCCCATTTTTCCAGGATTATGTTTATTCATTGAAATCAAACCATTTTAATGAAGGCAAGCAATGTTTATCATGGTAATTTGGCTAGAACAATGGATAGTGAGGTGACTTTTTCATAGCGGAAGCAGGACTTTTTAATACGTGGGGTCACTTTGTCTCATAACATAACTCATAACTTTTCTCAACCTATTATGACAAACTAACTAATCTCTCAGGTCAAAAAGGACATGAAGCAGTGAGAAATACTTCTGTAACTGACCAATTCCACACTACATAGCCTACCAATTGTGCACAGTATGTACTAGTATATACACAAATCTTTATAGAATATAGTATTTAGTTAGTACACAGGAACAACATGTTTTACAGTCGATATATTTTATGGGTTTACGACATACCTAGAAAGAAAAATCTAGTACTGCAACTCTGGAACGCCGATGCCAATAACAATTCAACAAAAGAGGGCAAAATGTTTTGCCAAAGCTGTAATATTTAATTATTTATTTATTTTTTCCAATATATTTCTAGAGGTGTCTCAGTACCATTCAAAATTCATTCCTATATTTTGCAGCTGTGAGTCACTCTTCCATTTCTTTTGTACAATGCATTGCGGGACAACAATGTCCCTCAACAGCAGACTCAAAAGTATTTTTTAGTTTGCATACTGACTTTTATGAGTATACTTCATTTTGTGACTTTTCCACTGTGAACACACTACATAATCAAAACTTGCTTAGAATTAATATGTAGTATGTAGTTGGGACCCAGCATGTCTGCATACAGTAACTTCCTTATTGTGCCATTACAGGACGTGTCCACAAGAGCGCGCTCTTGGCAAGCTACAATACAGAGAGGCCCGAAGACAACAACCCTCATGTGATTCAACACTGCATGACTGTTGCTTCATAGTGAAAGCAGACTTAGGTCAGTTGTCAACTTCATACAGAGGAGCTAAATAGTGAAAATAGTAAAATTGAAAGTATAAAAAAAATAGTATCAAATATAAACTATACAAAAAAACACTTCAAACAAAAAGGCCAGCCTACCTTGCTAGCATAGTAAAAGGGGAACCAGAAGAGGAAGATGTCAGAGAAAGCCTCGACGATGCTGAAGAGTCCATAAACAACCCAGTAGGTCAGCCACTGTGTGTCATCCTCCTTAACATTGCTCTCGATGGCCTTAATACTGAATGAAGAAGAAGGCAGGTTTGATTCAGGAGACTGATGAGGTCAAAATGTAAACAGTACATAAAAATTAAAAGTTAGTCTGAACTGCTAGGGTGCATTTAAAAAGGCACGCTGTGGAGTTTTTTAGAAGTAGTGGCACTGCAGAGCAAGGTTTTGATGAAAGTACCAGCATCTCACTCGAGGATGCTCATTAAAAAATTCATTGAAGAAAGGCTTTCCAAAAGGCAGAAAATGTACTCAACAATTTTGTTAGGCCTGAATGATACATCCAGTGTGATTTGGTGAACAACACTGAATGTTTAAAAACCTTTTTGTCTCACTTTTTCTATTGCATTGTTTTGGCATTTACTGAAACAAGCTGAATTTCATACATACGAGAAATATGCTGGATAGGCAAAGCCAATCAGGTTGCAGAGCAGTGAGGCTCCATATCCAAACAGAAGATACAGCCCGATAAAACTCAGAACACCTGCAAAGAGAGAAAGACGAGAGGTGGCAGCGATGTGAGAGCAGAAAGTGGGACAGGAAGGG
This sequence comes from Enoplosus armatus, assembly GCF_043641665.1. Taxonomy (NCBI): domain Eukaryota; kingdom Metazoa; phylum Chordata; class Actinopteri; order Centrarchiformes; family Enoplosidae; genus Enoplosus; species Enoplosus armatus. The sequence continues at coordinate 15,574,617 of NC_092194.1, forward strand.
GAGGGTGAGGTTATCCAGTTACTTAACAAACACGTCTAATGTCAAGCCACATTAATTTGCTGTCAGCAGAGTGTGTCTGATAGCAGGATGTGAGGACAGCACAGTACCAGGATTAGGAGGAGCACTAAACACAAGTCAAATACAGACTTGCATTAAAATCCAGTCAGTGGAAGAGTTGACTTTTAATACACTACAAGGCTCACACAGTCATGTGAGTATATACTCCTCAGGCATGTGAGAGATTCCACAAATGCCATTGGTTTTAAAACAAAATTTGTATTACCATTACAGTGTACATGTAATGTGCAAAGCAATCTTAATAGATGCCTTTAAATGCAAACAGGGATTCCCACGTGTAATGTATATACTTTTGCTGTCCTTAAGGTAATGGTTTCATTAAGAGCCGTTAGAAATTAGGCAATTCATAGAAAATTAATCGGCAATGATTTTGACAATCAATTAAATAATTTCAGTAATTCTATCAATCAAAAATGCCAATGCCAACATTTGCTGGTTCTAACTTCTCAAATGTGAGATTTGATGCTTTTATTTGTCACATGATAGTAAACTGAATGTCTGTGGGATTTAGATTGTTGGTCGAATATAAACAAGCAATTTGAAGATTTCACTTTGGGCTCTGGGAAATTATATGGCTGTTTTCTGACATTTTATAGCCAAAGCGATTAAATGAGAAAATAATTGCAAGGTTAATTAATAATAAAAAAATATATACATTTGCAGCCCTAGTTTCATCTGCACAAGTAAAATGCAAAATATACATTCAGTGGCCACATTATTAGGTACACCTATACAATCTAATGCAATCCTTATATAACTGTTCTGCCACAAAGTCTACTTTTATGATGCATATAATGTTCAGTTTTTTTGTCATAGAGGGGTTAATTTAACTATGTTTTACCACTGAGGTCATAGTTAGACAAAAAGACAAAAATGATTAAATAGACAAAACAAATTAGGCACCTCTCAATGTAACATACAACACCATGACAATACTAACAAAAACTGAACATTAACTTCATAAAAAGGTAGAATTTATGGCAGAACAGTTGTACTGAATTGCAATTTTGCACAGGTGTACCTAATAAAGTGGCCACTGAGTAAAGAGGATGTTTTGCTTTACAGGGCTATGTTTCAAATTACACACAAACACACCACGAAACAGCAAAACAAAATCTGCAGGGACAATCAGCTCTGTATGAACTGAGCTATATGCTGCTTTCTTTGAGCAATAGCAAGTTGGCTGCATTGCTTAATCCCTCAGAGGCTTAAACAGCTTGCTGGTTAGCTGACAGCGAGATGCTGACTTCAAAGCAAGTACACTGCAACCTCACCGGCCAGCCACCATCAGCCTATTCATGTCTTCCATTTGTGATTGATTTCTCCAAATGAGTCATGTTTTTTTAGATTTTCAAAGGGGATATTGGCATTAAAAAATGCACGTTTCTTCTTAAGGCTCAATCAACGTTTCCCCATCTTCTTCAAAACACTCACAGGCCTATAAAACAATTTCAACTCACAGATCTTTTTCTGCGTGTGGGAACCTAGGGACAGGTTTAGGGCAAAGCAGGACAAGAGGACTGAAGGTCTAACCCTCAAGCAGCTGCCATATATCATTCAAACTTGTGCAAAACTTGACAGTTGATATAAAATTCAACTTGCATAAATCCCATAAACATAATGAAGTCACACAGTACCCAAAGCACTAAAAGCCTTTCATACTATTCTAACCATTGCCTGGTCTTTACATCTCATTTGTTTGCCCCAGCTCACATACAAATGTCCATGACAGCCCACAATTCCCAGTCTGCCCGTCTCTCTCTATATCCAATGAAGGCAAAACTGGACGAACTGGTTGAAATGGAAGCCCCTGAAGAAACGGCTGACATAAGCCGACACTCCTATCTGGACAGCAATGCTTTGCATAGGGAAATCATAAACTGACTTTTAATTAGTCAGTGATGAATAATAATAAAAAGCTGACTGCAAAAAACCTTTCCATAACTGCATGCCATCTGTCTCTGTATTGTGAGTAAGCAACTCCTGAACTGCTTCAAGAAAATGAACAATGCATCCATGTGACAAAACATAGATTTTACAGCCTTAAATGAAAACACATGTCCTTCTCGTGGAAGAACTAAAGGGCACAAAAGTTGCGTAATACTGTAATGTATGACTCAAACTACTCATCAGAGTTGCAGGAGTTGTAATTCATCGGAAAATCCAGTTCCTCTTAGCCTCAAATCATCACAAAAACCTATTGTTAAGAGTACAGTGGGCGAGGGGTTGAAGTTGGCTTTAAAAATATGAAGCTAACAAACAACAGCCACTCACTCAGTGACTTTGGCTGCATACACAGTAGAGATAAGGCCTGAACTTGAGACTTTTCTTAGCTAAACAGCAGACAATTTAAGGAACTCTGTTCGACTGACACGCACGGATCAAGGCAAAGTCCAACATAACATTGTAGTGAGCCAACAGGAAATAATTTCTTGTATTCAAGCCATTATCAGTGTACACGTTTGTAACAAGCCTGCAATGTGGCCAAAGTATCAAATTAATGGTTGCTGCCTTACTAATAAGACAGTTGGCAAAGACAGAACAGGTATAATTTGGATGCTCTGTCTGGTTCTGCCTTCTGCTAAATGCAGGGTAGAGACAAAGTCAAGGGCTGTATGCATACAATCCTTTTTGCAAGCTAGTTTGGTGGTGTGTGTGACAAAAACATGGAAGTATTGAAATGCAGATCTGAGTGAGCTTGACACCAACTGAATCTGACAAACTGATATCTTCTCATCATTTGATCGTTGTATTAATCCTGAGAGGGTAATAGCGCCTCAAAAATGACAGAGATCTGGCCTCTTTTACTCAATGACACTTCAAAAGGGGTTGATGTTGGGTAGAGCCAGACCAATAAATAGCCTGACTTATACATATTATTATATATTACCCATCAACTCATCACAGATCAACATCACAGGAAGTGTCAGCTGACAAGCATCAAGAAATTGCAGTATAGAGTTTTCATAGAAATGTTTGGGGAAGTTTAGAATAGGGCTGCAACTAACAATTATTTTCATTAACGATTGGTCTGCCAGTTGTTTTCTTGTTTAATCATTTGTTCTATCAAATGCCATAAAATAGTGAAAAATGTCCATCACCGTTTCCCAGAATCCAAGTTGACTTCAAATGCCTAAAAGCCAACAATCCAAACCCCAGAGACATTACATTTACAATCATAAAAAACAGAAAAAGCTGCAAATCTTAAATAATTGGTTGCCATTTTGCTTTAAAAATTACTCAAACGATTAATCCATTATCAAAATTGTTGCAGGGTAATTTTCTGTCGATCCACTAATCGCTTAATCGACTGATCATTTCAGCTCTAATTTTGAGAGTGTGTTTCCATTACATAGTTTGTCCGTCTGAGACAACTTATACATTTAGTTTTCAGTTTTCAGCTGCTTAAAGTCTCGCTTAGCACATATCTTGGTCACAGTTATTTAATTTAAAGGATCCTTCACATCCTCTGTGACCTTGAAATTGGTTGTTTCAATGCATACTCATGTTTATGTTGTGAACCCACATCTGTGTAGATCAATTTTGAGTGAAGACAGTGGGTCTGAATGTAGGTCATCCTGGCTAACATGTTTCCTGTAGCTGAGTGGCATCATAGCCGGACGCTGACGTACATAGCCTGAGGTGTCTTGCCTTTATTGACATCTACTGTGCAAACTGACAACAGATGTGTCAAAACACAACTCCTAAAAGATAACTTAGAGCAGCCTGCAGTTGAATAACCAGTCATCCTAGAAACTCCTTCCATCTCTGCCTTGCACTGGATATTTAAGGACGTGATAAAAATACCCCTGGGACCAGCTGGTGGTGGTGGCCCTGAGATATTAGAAGCACTTCGTATCAACTGCAATACTTTGAAATAGGTGTGTGTAAGGAGGATTATATGCCAACTCTAATCTTGTAATGTAACATAAAAGGTCTGAGCTGAGCTTTAGAAGGGTAATAAAGTGAGCCAGCTAACAGTGCCACAGGATATGAAACCACACTGAAAAGTCAAGTACTCATGCAACAGTGTGACCACAACCGGCTGCCAGTTGCAGTTTGAATCAGCTAAAAGAGCTAATGTTGGTTTGTTTGCTAGCTAAACATGAAGAATGTAGCTAGTTTTTGAAGATGACGTTAAGCCCCTAAGTCCAGTAGTATCTCCAGTATTTGATAGTACATTTAAGCATTTATGAATGTTTAACTAGGTCTCTACTCCTTTTCACGGAGCCGTTAACATACCCAAGGCGATATACTCTCTCTTCACTCCCGTTTTTTCTTCCAGCGTCGCCAACTGATCTGTCACAAAGTTCTTCTCGTGGAGTAGCGTCACGAAGCGCTCCTTAAACTGACTCATTTTCGGGCTTTCCTGAGCCTGTGGCCGACACACACCGCACAGAAAACAAAACAACTGTTATACGTGTCGATGCTTGGGGTATTTATGATAAAAAGAGGGGTTATTTTACTAACCTTTGTTTGATAATTGGCCCGAAAACTTGCCGCTGGATGGCTGGCTGCTGACTCCGCCGAGTTGCGGTGGCAGTGGGGGGAGGAGTTTGAAAGTTGCCCGCTGACCAATCACAGAGCTCCGGTGAGTAACGTTTACTGCAGCAGGTGATTAAACAACGGTTTGAGCTGAGGGCAATGAGGGAAGAAGTTCTGCTTCAGGTCCTGGAGCCATTTTAACAGCTAAAAAAACACACCTAACTGTGTTTTATCTGCTTGATATTTCATGACTTTTCCTAAGTATTGCTTATAAACATGATTTTTGAATTGACGACATGTTTCAGAAGTCAACTCACAGACAACTCACTACTTCTGTTTGAGCCCCCTGTTGTAAATCTAATTTAATACGATAGGTTTTATGCTCTATATCAGGACATGGGACGGTACTTTTTCCACACAGCACCACCCCTAAATCCTCAAACATGTGAGAGGTCTTTTTGTATTTCTGTTTTTTTTTTTATTTTGGAGTTTTATAAAAGTTTGTTCATAAGTCTCTGAGGCCTCTGAATTTTTGAAATATATATAATTGAAATATACATTTGTTGCTGAAATATTTCCTTATTTGGTGTTTTATGGACTTTTTCGTATTTTTTCCTTCATCAAATTTGCATTTGTGGTAAAGGGAAAGAGTTACCACTTTAATACTTTGCTAATACATATTGGGTTTGGATAAGATGAGGAGGAAAGAAAAAACATTTTAAATGGAAAATAAATTTAGCAATTATTAATATTAATTTCACACACGTATATTATTTTCCTTTGAATTGTGCAGTACTTGCGTAAATGTACCTCTTATTTCCAACCACTTAAACAACCACCACTAATTTCAATTTTATTCCATGTTTTTTATGGTAAAAACTGTTTAAAATGTTGTACCTGCCTGATACCTGATCATGGTCGAGCGTTTGTTAAGGAGTTAAGGAGAGACATACTGTATAACTGTAATATTTTAGTTTGACCAAAAAAATCTAAACTCAGGATCCCCTTACTAGTTTTTTCTGCATCTTTTTTCTGCTTCTTCTGCAACTGCATCTCATGATCTTCCTCAGTGGACAGAGTCAGTTGTAATGAAGTTAGTCACAGTATAGTATAGTATAGTATAGTAGAGTGTATATAAAAACATTTATAAACTTTACGTTTGGTATTGTTTAACTATGTTGACAGGATAACGTTAGCCAAGTTCTGTGATTTATGATAAATGTTGTGGATTGTAAAACATCCACCTGATGTTAAGTCACAAACAAACAAATTGTTAAATAAATAGGCAAGGCAGCTTTATTTATATAACACATTTCAAAAACAGAGGCAATTCAAAGTGTTTTACATAGGCAAAGAAAAGCATTAGAATGACATTAAAAACAATAAGCAATGAAAACCAGAATAAAATCAATTAAGAAAGAATAAAATGAAATAAAAGACACTGAATAAAATGAAATGCAGTTACAGTGCGGTTACAGTAGAGAGCAGTAATAAGTTGCCCCAAATGCAACAGAGGAAATAAAAGTGCAGTAGAGAAATCAATCAATCAAAGGCTCAGGAGAACAGAGTCTTTGATTTAGTTGTTAGCCAAACCATGTATCCTCATGATCCATTCAGTAGCTGTTCTGGACCTTTTAATCACATCACATGATCTTCATCAGCAGATGGAGTTTGCTCAGTTTTTATGGGACTGTAGATGTTAAATTACTGATGTTTATCGGAACACTTTAAGAACTTATTGGCATGTTGGCTTATAAGGTAAGAATTGAAAGGTAGTTTCTATACCTATATACCAATAGATTGATCGAAAATTTCCATTCGATAGAGCCTAAAAGTTACAGATGTACCTGTGTAATTTCCCCCCGGGGATCAATAAAGTATTTCTGATTCTGATTCTGATTCTGAAAATAATATGTTAAGGCCTATGAATGCTAATGTTAACCTAGGAGGGTAATTTCTGAAAATAAAAGCCTGAAAACACTGAGTTTAAGTTACATTCATGGTGTCTGTTTGAATGTATAGTGTATTTGTCCTAATATCACAACTGGAGCATCTGGATTAACAGATTGAAGTAGGTGATCATGGAAAATGTTCAGGGCCGAATACAAACTCAATCTCATCGTGAAGTTGTTGTGAAGCTGGAAAGCCAGTAGAGGGCAGCATGCACCTGTTCATGAGCACAAAGCATAGACTGTAGAAAGATTATGTTCAGTCAATGGCACAGAGGCTTTTGGGGAACAGCAGAGAGATGAGGAACAGAAAGACTAAAGTTTCTACATGTGCTGAATCAGTCCACAGGGAGATGTAGCCTAGACTTACTCCAACTCATCTCTCCCTTTCAGTTTCACAAGGACAGGTGTGCCAAAATGTATTTTGCATGACTTTTATGCATCACTGCTCATCAGAGTTCAAGTTCTTATGTCACAAAGAGTCTGAACTCTTTTCATGCACTCACAATGAAAACTGCATCGGGATGATGTTGGCAATAACTCTGTTCGTAGTGTTGGGTTTTTTGAGTCAGGATGAGAAGTTTTTTGTCATTTATCTAACATCATAAGTTCATATTTGGTGTTAATATCGCTCATCTTGCCTTTTGCCTCAAATCTGGCTTTGATTAATGTTGAATTAATTGTAAACTCAACTGCTAATTCTCAAGATTGATATTTTATTTCTCATTTCAGAGTCTTCTGCCAACACTTTTCTGACTCAGACCGACAAATCCAAGTCTGTTAGTCTTGGAGGGACTGTGGCCATCAGCGCCACAGGGAGTTCAAATACATATAACAAATTTGTTTTTCTCAGTTTTACACCCGTTGATACATGATTCAATGAACGGGATTTTCAATGAAGATAATTAAAAAAACTCATATTAAGCAGAACTGAAATATATTATGTATCTACAGTAAAACCCTGTAAGTGAATTAAAGGCAAACAAACAGACATTTCAAACCAACCACAGTGGACACAAACTCCTTAAATCCTTAAATCCTCAACTGCACTTCTAATATAAATCTTTTCTTCTGTTCCATTAAGATCATAGATGGTGTAAATCCAAGCAGTATTTCTCCTGATTTTGTGTCCCACGTTGCCTTCAGTGTGTTGAGAGCAGAGAAATGATTTCCATAGAGAGGAGGCTTTGCATCGTCAGCTGATCCTCCAGTGAACTGAGAAGGTTTATAGTCCTGTGAGTTCAACACTGCAGGACTCAGATCTGTCAGTCAGCACAGCAGAAACCACAAGCACCATGACTCTCATCACCATCCTCATCTGGACGCTGGCCTGCTGCTGTTTTACAGGTTGATTCACTCAGCAACATGTGCTGCCTTTTCTCTCATTTCTTCTGCTGATAAATAAACGATTTGTTTTTGTCTGCAGGATGCAGCGGTCAGGTGACTGTGACTCAGCCTGCAGTAGTGACATCTGCTCCAGGATCCACTGTCACTCTCACCTGTAAAACAAACAGAGCTGTTGCAAGTTGTCATGATGGTCAATGTATGTTCTGGTATCAACAAAAACCTGGACAGACTCCGAAACTCCTAATACGACATGTCAACATACGTCATTCAGGAACACCAGCTCGGTTTAGTGGCAGTGGAAGCAGCTCTGACTTCACTTTGACCATCAGTGGAGTTCAGACTGAAGATGCAGCAGTTTATTACTGTAAGAGTGTTCATGTAATAAACAGTGCAGATGTGTTCACACAGTGATTTGTCGTCGTACAAAAACCTCCCTCAGTCAGACTGCAGAGACACTGAGCTGTTACAGCAGGAACCGACTGCAGCTGCTGAAGAGGAAGAGACTCTGACACAGACCACTGAACACAGAGCTGACGGGAACCTCACCAAGCACCAACTACAGATACACACTAATAGATTGACACATTTCATAATTTTCATGTACTTTGCTTTTCAGTCCATATAAACATGTCTGAAACTAACATTATAACCATCATCCTGTAATATTTACATATTAGTTGTATCAGTAGAAATTCTGAATATTTTTGCTTAACCTAAAAACCCAAATACACATAAACATGTTGTTTATCACTTTGAAATAATTCATTTAACCTTTTCAAGCTTATTTACTTTCTTGCTGACTGATATCACTCTCAGTCAGCAGCCAGTTAGCTTAGCTTAGCGTAAAGACTGTAAATATTGGGAAACAAAATCCACCCTCTAAAGCTCACTAATTAACATGTCACATCCTTTTTGTTTATTCCATAAAAAGCAAAGTAGAAAAGAGATTCATGCAGTGTCACAGGGGTTAAGTATTTTCTTGGCTGGAACCAGCTATTTCCAGGAATCTCATATTCAATGGGACGATGCAGGAAACTGACAGAGACCTCAGGGTTTTTTTTTTTTTACAGATTAAACAAACCAGAAGTTCATTAGTGGCCTTTAGAGGTGTTGATTGGAAGATTGTCTCACTTCAGGAAAGGCTAGCTGCTTCCTCCTGCTTCTGGTCTTTATCCTGAGCTAACCGGCTGCTGGCTGCAGCTGCACATTTACCATACAAACATGAGAGTGGTACTGATCTTTTCATCTAACTGAGCAAGAAATCGAATGGAATGAAAATTAAGTTGACTCAAGGTTCAGCCTTGTTGTCATTTTACAATAGAGGTTTGCACAATGAAATGCAGTTGTAGCCAAAGTTTATCACATCTTTCTGCTGAGCTGCACACATTTTTCTCAAAGCTGTGGTCCAACATTTTCTATCAGTGTTGTTCTCTTATCTCATTTAAAAACTCTACATATCTATAAACAGATGCTTAACATTATTGGCATGGGAAACAGGCATTTACATTGCCAAAGTGTGAAATAAAAACATGTTCATGAACAGAAGAATTGTGATATTCCCCTTATTCATGCTAACAGACTAATTTTATTACCACAAAACAACAATCCAAAGTACAACACATTTATTGTGGAGATGTCTAAGATGTTGTACACCAAACAAATGTTTAAATGAACATTTATTCAGCTGAATCATAAATACAGTATATTATACTTTACTTCAAGTTTAAACCTGTCCTGATGTTGTGATGAAGTGTGGAGGGAAACGTCAGGTGGTTTGTCACCTAAAACGCTGAGCAGGATCTAAAATGAGGTAAGATGAGTTTAAATCTCTGCCTTTCTGTGACCAACCTCATGTGTCTTTTTCCATAATCCTTAATGTTGCACCGGTATGAGGAGGACAAAAATGAATGTGAAAACAAAGAAATTCAAATCAATCAAATGTTGTCGGTTATTTCTGAGTCCAGTGTTGATGCAGTTTGCCAGCAGGGGGCGTCATTTATCTGTTAATGAGCACAAAGTCATGTGAGACGAGACAAAAATAAAAGAAGAATGTTCACAATGAAGAAAAAGAATATAAAGAATCATAAGATCAACATTTTCTTCACGTACTTTTCTGAATAAATGGCCGAATGATCGTGAGGAAAAGATGAACTCTCCCTCTATGTCATCTCTGCTTTTTCTGTTTCACAAGAACAGGTGTGTGTTTGCCTTCTTCAGTATATTTTGCATGAATTTTATGCATCACTGCTCCTCAGAGTTTAAGTTCTTATGTCACAGAGAGTCTGAACTGTTTTCATGCACTCACACTGAAAACTGCATCAGGATGATGTTGCCAATAACTCTGCTGGTCATGTTGGGTTTTCTGAGTCAGGGTGAGAGATGTTGAAAATGTTTGGTGCAAATCCAGTCTGTGCAATCCCTTTTTACTAATATGTTTATAATTGTCTTCTATTATAACCTGAACTGCTTCATAGGCTGTTCAACATTTCTTCTTAAGATTTTTCTTTTCTCATTTCAGAGTCTTCTGCCAACAATTTTCTGACTCAGACTGACAAATCCAAGTCTGTTAGTCTTGGAGGGACTGTGGCCATCAGCGCCACAGGGAGTTCAAATATTGGTGCTGATCTCAGTTGGTATCTTCAGAAACCTGGACAGGCTCCCAAACTTCTTATATACTATACATCAACTCTAAACTCAGGAACGCCGTCTCGATTCAGTGGCAGTAGATCTGGTTCTCACTACACTCTGACCATCAGTGGTGTTCAGGCTGAAGATGCTGGAGATTACTACTGTCTGGGCTACCATGGTAGTAATGTGTTCACACAGTGATTTATAGCCGTACAAAAACCTCCTTCAGTTTGACTGAAGTGAAAACGGCCTGCTGCAGGTGCAGAGGGTTGGTGAAGAGACAGTGATGAGGATAACCGGTCCAGTGAACGCAACACAAGAGTCATCAAGCAGAACCACAATGAATCTAAATAAAACTGAAACAATCTCACAGACGCTCTTCCATTTACAGTTTTAAACTTATGCTCTTGTCAGTTAATTCAGTCTCTTCATGAGTAAGCTGAGAAAGTGAACATTTTGTTGGACCAAAGACACTGACATAAAAAAATATTTAACAGCTTCTCTACTGACAACTGCAAATGATTTGATTCTAAAAATGTAATATTTTCTATTGAAATAGCAAAAAGTAATAAAAGGACAACCGTCTCCTGTAATATCAGGTATATTATAATATCAGGTACGATGATGAACATATTATAAAATAAATACAAAGACACTGACTCTTTATAATCCACAGTTTTATTTAATGATGGTTTCATGTTCATGCCACATTTTTGATGAATGAATAGTTTCTGTTGGAGTGAAACTGATAATATTCAGTTTCATTTGAAAAGTGATGAACATAAAGCAGAATATGCAGAAGATCAGTATTAGAAAGCAACATGCACACTGAAACACTGAGTAGAGAGCTGTGAGACGTGCAGAAACATCTGAACAGAGGGGATCTGGAGCTCCATCAAGATCTCTATCAAAGAAGCAGCATCATTTCCAGACAGGAAGTGCTGCTGAAGCTCTACTCTGAGCAGCGGTCAGGGTCCAGGGTTTGAGCGACAGGGCTCTGTCCACTCAGACTGGCCTCACAGCTCACTGAGCCCGCCTTCTTCCACTGGTCCGCAGGGAGGCTCAGGGTGCTGCTCCAGCTGTAGTGGCCGTCCCTCCCCAGGACCTCCAGGCTGTGTGACACCCCTGAGGAGCTGCTGCTGCCCCCCACCTTCCAGCCCAGCCTCCAGGCTGAGGGGAAGCCCCCGCTGGCCATACACACCAGCGTGGCATCGCCCTGCTGCAGCTCCTCTTCGGAGGGGGGGAGGACGGTCAGGGTGGGCCGCACCACACCCACTGGAGGAGAGAGAGGGGGGAGAAGACAAAGGAATGAGAGTGAAGTCTTGGTAATAAAGAAAAATGACTTACTGCTGATTTCTGATCAAATAAAACAGAATAACTTGTGCTGCTGTTGCACTCATAAATCACTCAGCATCAGACCATCAGACACATGATTCAAGTGGGAATGCAACTAAAACGGTTAACTGATAACGATTATTGGTGACATCTTGGTATGTGTTTGATAATGTGTGACAGTGAATAACTCTAACTGTGATGATTTTCTTCTGTTTAAAGTGACAGAGCTGAAACACTCATGTGAACACAGTTAAAACCTTTGTCATCTGTCTCTTTCACTTCCTTTTCACTACATGTAGAATGAATGAACCGTGAACACAAAGATAAGCTGCATTTACTGATGAAATCATATTTGAGTTCAACAGGAATCCACATCAGACTTTAGTTCAATAAATTATTAGATATTTGTAAAATGAATAAGTTTTTAAAACAATTTGTGATGTTTGTTATTTTTGTGAATGTTATTATCTGCAACACTGAATGAATATTGATCTCTGCAAAGTTTCTTCTCAGTTTTTGAGATCAGGTTGATAAAATAACGGAAATTATCAAGAACTTACAAACACTGATCAGAGTCTCATTCAATATTAGAAAAAAGTTATATTTGTTTTATGTTGAATAAAATAAAAATCTACTTACAGTCAATGATGAGTTTGGTTCCTCCACCGAAAGTGTACCACAGTGATACAAACTCATTAAGTGGCCGTACAAAAACCTCCTGCACTGAGAACAAGCATCTGTCCACTGAAAAAACTCTCTGCTTTTTCGAATAACACACAAATATTTATACTTTATTGAATCTGCAAAGCTCGTTTTATGATATGGACTGAAATTATTGTATAAATGAAGATTATTTCTTTAGTTTTGCTTCACTTTTCTACACCTGACAGAGAAACGATCACAGTCTGCTTGTAACAAACTCGTTTTTCTCAGTTTCATATCAGTTGATACATGATTCAATGAACGTGATGCTTTTCAATGATGATGATTAAAAAAACTCATATTAAGCAGAACTGAAATATATTACGTATCTACAGTAAAACCCTGTAAGGGAATTAAAGGCAAACAAACAGACATTTCATACCAACCACAGTGGACACAAACTCATCCTTAAATCCTCAACTGCACTTCTAATATAAATCTTCTGTTCCATTAAGATCATAGATGGTGTAAATCCAAGCAGTATTTCTCCTGATTTTGTGTCCCACGTTGCCTTCAGTGTGTTGAGAGCAGAGAAATGATTTCCATAGAGAGGAGGCTTTGCATCGTCAGCTGATCCTCCAGTGAACTGAGAAGGCTTATAGTCCTGTGAGTTCAACACTGCAGGACTCAGATCTGTCAGTCAGCACAGCAGAAACCACAAGCACCATGACTCTCATCACCATCCTCATCTGGACGCTGGCCTGCTGCTTCATCAACGGTCAGGAATCTAAATTTGGAAAAGAATCCGATCACAACTGTTCACTTAACGTGCAGTAACTGGATATAACAAACGAGTACTGTTTACATCCTAATATGAGTCAATTAATGTTTAGTGTTTTCCCTCTTTTTTTCAGGATCTAGTAGTCAAGCAACTGTGACTCAACCTGCTGTAGAAACATCTTCTCTTGGAGCCACAGTCACTCTGACTTGTAAAACCAACCCAAAAGTGTATGTTTGGTCAGATGGAGATAGTAGAGTATACTGGTATCAGCAGAGACCTGGAGAAGCTCCCAAGTTGGTCATCAAACTGGGTCAAAATCCTACAAGTGAATTTTCTTCACGATTCTCTGGAAGTGGAGACGGAGTGAACGCTGCTTTGACCATCAGTGGAGTTCAGACTGAAGATGCAGCAGTTTATTACTGTCAGAGTTACCATGAAATAAACAGTGCTGGGGTGTTCACACAGTGATTTGTCGTCGTACAAAAACCTCCCTCAGTCAGACTGCAGAGACACTGAGCTGTTACAGCAGGAACCGACTGCAGCTGCTGAAGAGGAAGAGACTCTGACACAGACCACTGAACACAGAGCTGACAGGAACCTCACCAAGCACCAACTACAGATACACACTAATTGATTAATCAAAAGATTCTTAAAAATGACACCACATCATGATCTGTTCACATTTACTGTCTATGAAAGAGACAAATGTTGCCTGATCACATGTTTTATTCATGATCGATACCTCTCTAAAAACAAAGTTCACATGATTGTCCAAGTTTTTTATCTTGATAGAAATGTGCATTCTTTCCTTTTCTTTTCTATATGTAATATCACTTTCATTACCAAATTAAAAAGGAGCGACATTAATATTTACATGATGAATCCAAAGCTTTTCATCTTCCACAGAGAGGAGTATCACCTGAAGATATAAAACCATTTCATTTCTCACGATTCTTCATCAGGTAAAAGACCAAACTCTTCATGAAGTCATTTATCAGTGAAGCTTTATTAGCAAAGACATCAGTCATCAACATGACAGTTATTAAGCACACTCACATCCGGCTGCTGAGCTACACACACGACTCTCTAAGTTGTTGTTGTCCAACACTTTACAGCAGCGTTGTTCTCTGTCACACAAAGCTTTAGTTTCCTCTACAAACATTAAAACTCATATTGATAAGAGCAGCAGGCGTGTTCCTCCTGCTCCCCCCCGACACAGAGCTCCTGTCCTGGGCTTCAGCCAGCACCTCTAGCCCTCACACTGGCTCCTGTGGAGGGACTGGGTCTGGGTGTGGTCATGATGGAGGACCTTGCAGGAGTACAGCTCTCCTTCCGTCCAGCGCTCCCGGCTCAGGCTCAGGGTGCTGCTGCTGCTGTAGCGTCCGCTCTTCTCCTCCTCTGAGCTGGTCAGGACGCCCTCTGTCACCTCTGTACCGTCCACCTCCCAGCTCACCGCGGCTCCCTGAGGAGAGTAGCCAGTCAGCAGGCAGGCCAACATGGCCGAGCCCCCAGAGAGCTGCTTAGGGGAGGGGGGAAGCAGAGAGACTGAGGGCCTGACCATGTGGCCAGCTGGAGGGGAGAGCAGAGACACACAAGGAGCAGATGAACTTCCACTGTAGGACAGACAGCTGGACATGAGACACTGATGATACCTGACAGAGGCTAACACTACTGTGGATCAGCTGTGTGCAGGATACTGTGACCAGACAGAGGAGAGGAGCTGACCAATGGGAGGAAATGTTTAACAAATACAACAAAACAGTAAAAATTTCATCATTATTGCATTGAATGTAATGAATCTTCTGCTGAGACACTAAGAATTAAACAATAATATACAACGTGACTTAGCTGTAAATGTACTCAAACATTAAAAATAGTGATCATTAAATGAAATCTTTGTATTATATTTATAATGTGTGACAGTAAATAATTCATCCCTGCAATGACTTTCTTTTTCAAACAAATGTAAAGTCTGTATACAGTTAAAGACTTTGTCATCTGTCTGTTTCACTTCCTTTTCACCACTTTAAACTAACGAACTGTGAACGCAAACGACAGCTACACTGGATGTTCATATAAACTCACTTATTTGTTTTATCGGAACATTATATTTCATTTTAACAACTTTTTGACTGCAAAAATAAAAAATTAAGAGACCTGATGTTATTTTCTGAGCATTAAAAAAAAGTGTACAACCACATTTTGTTATACAAAACTTCAACTGAAAATAAAACAAGAAAATTAAAGTTGTTTGGCAGATATTTCATATTATTATATTATTATTATATTATAATATTGAAATAATATTAATCTCTGCGCAAAGTTTATGCCAAAGTGCGATTCCAGCCCAGTTTAATAAATAACAAAATATATATCCAACATATAAAATACCCACAATAATTTCTTGATTTATCACATTATTTAGCTAAATGTAGTATAATCTCTCATGTCGTAGAAATTATAAATCAGTGATACTTACAGTCAATGATGAGTTTGGTTCCTCCACCGAAAGTCCACCACAGTGATACAAACTCATTAAGTGGCCGTACAAAAACCTCCTGCACTGAGAACAAGCATCTGTCCACTGAAAAAACTCTCTGCTTTTTCGAATAACAAACAAATATTTATACTTTATTGAATCTGCAAAGCTCGTTTAATGATATGGACTGAAATTATTGTATAAATGAAGATTATTTCTTTAGTTTTGCTTCACTTTTCTACACCTGACAGAGAAACGATCACAGTCTGCTTGTAACAAACTCGTTTTTCTCAGTTTTATATCAGTTGATACATGATTCAATGAACGTGATGCTTTTCAATGATGATGATAAAAAAGCTGATATTAAGCAGAACTGAAATATATTACGTATCTACAGTAAAACCCTGTAAGGGAATTAAAGGCAGACAAACAGACATTTCATACCAACCACAGTGGACACAAACTCATCCTTAAATCCTCAACTGCACTTCTAATATAAATCTTTTCTTCTGTTCCATTAAGATCATAGATGGTGTAAATCCAAACATTGTTTCTCCTGATTTTGTGTCCCACGTTGCCTTCAGTGTGTTGAGAGCAGAGAAATGATTTCCATAGAGAGGAGGCTTTGCATCTTCAGCTGATCCTTCAGTGAACTGAGAAGGTTTATAGTCCTGTGAGTTCAACACTGCAGGACTCAGATCTGTCAGTCAGCACAGCAGAAACCACAAGCACCATGACTCTCATCACCATCCTCATCTGGACGCTGGCCTGCTGCTGTTTTACAGGTTGATTCACTCAGCAACATTTCAAACATGATGTGCTGCCTTTTCTCTCATTTCTGTCTGCTGATAAATGAATGATTTGTTTTTGTCTCCAGGATGCAGCGGTCAGGTGACTGTGACTCAGCCTGCAGTAGTGACATCTGCTCCAGAATCTACTGTCACTCTCACCTGTAAAACAAACAGAGATGTTTATAGATGGTCTGATGGAGATGAGGGTATGTTCTGGTATCAACAGAAACCTGGACAGCCTCCAAAGCTCCTAATAAGATATGTCAAAAAGCTTGAATCAGGAACACCGGCTCGGTTTAGTGGCAGTGGAAGCAGCTCTGACTTCTCTTTGACCATCAGTGGAGTTCAGACTGAAGATGCAGCAGTTTATTACTGTCAGAGTTACCATGTAATAAACAGTGCAGATGTGATCACACAGAGATTTGTTGTCGTACAAAAACCTCCCTCAGTCAGACTGCAGAGACACTGAGCTGTTACAGCAGGAACCGACTGCAGCTGCTGAAGAGGAAGAGACTCTGACACAGACCACTGAACACAGAGCTGACAGGAACCTCACCAAGCACCAACTACACATTCACACTGATAAATATATGGGCACATTAAACTGTATCTTTCAGACTTATTTTGGTCAGATGGCTAAAATCTTATAAAAAGCTTTAATGACATCATGTTGCATCTTGCATCACATTAGCAGAAGAACTGTTATTATATACTTCATTCCACTATTTCCCTCCTGTCCTCACAAATTAAGGAAATGAAACTAATATTTGCATGCTATTTTCATTCCAAGATTTTCATTTTCCATATATAGAACTCTCAGTCGAAGACATAAAACCATTTACTTTCAGAATATAAACTAAATAAATATAAATTTACTCAAGAGGTATATTTAAGTACATTTTGTAGGTACTTGTAGCTACATGAGTATCCCTATTTTCTGCTTCCATTACATTACATTCAGAGGAAAACATCTATAACTTTTCCTGCAGGACTCAGATCTTTCAGTCAACACAGCAGAAACCACAACCACCATGACTCTCATCCTCACCTGGACGCTGGCTTGCTGCTGTTTTACAGGTTGTTTCACTCAGCAACATACAGACATTCATGGACCCTAGAGGTTGAAACCTACTGACTTTGGTGATCCCCTGACTCTTCCTCCGGCACCACGAGCAGGTTGACATTTTTGTCTTTTAGTGAAATGTCTTAATTAATTATTGTATGGATTACCATTATATTTGGTTTCGATGTCCATGGTGCCCAGAGCATCTATTCTAATGATTTATGTGATCCTGTGACTGTTCCTGTAGCGCCACCTAGATGTCACATATTCAGTGAAATATCTCACCATCTAGTTGATAGATTGGCACAAAATGTTACATAGACATTCATGATCCCCAGATGATGAATTCTATTGACCGAGTGACTTAATCTCTAGCGCTACCATGAGGTTCCTAGTTGGGTTTTTTATTAACTATCAGATGGACTGCCATTAAATTTGGTACAGACTTTCATGTTACCCTCAGGATGAAATGCAATCTCTGACCCCTTTCCTTTGCGTCTGGCGCCACCATCAGGTAAACATTTTACTTGTCCAATACTTATACAAATACCTGCAAAGCAAATGGAATTCCCATCCACATCTACACTTTGTGTTTAGTCAATTCAATTCAATTGTTATTTATATATCGCCAAATCACAATAAAAGTAATCTCATGACACTTTGCATATAGAGCAGATCTCTAGAGCAGACAAATGTTTGTCACTTTTGTACCATCCGTTGATCTTGCACCGTGCATTGTTCAAGACAAGGATTAGATGTTATTGGATTGGTTACAGGTGACGTAGGCAGACATTGTTGGACCGGACAGAGTCAAATTTGGATCAGTTCCCAGGTCAGCATGGACGCTGTGACGTCAGCAGACGTAGGTCGACTGCAGAATTACGAGACATGCAAACAACACGCTACACTAACTGGGATGGATGACAACAACAGCTCTATTGGTACTGTAGCTGATATCTCACTGTTTTGAACCGTTCCCGTTCTTCCTTTAGATTATTTTCCTATTATCTACAGTCACACATAAATATATCTGATCCACCTTCCAGAGATTCATTTCTGCTGAAATTACAGCAAAAATGTACAGTATACACCATGTTAGTGTTGCAGTGATCATTTTCCTCAACAGCCTTCAGGGTTTGAGTCCTCCAAGTTAATTTGAGGCTGCATCAACAAGGCATTGTTTATCAGTTAAAGTCCTCACGTTAAGGCCTCTCGGTGCACGCCCTGACCCCTGGACAGGCGACAAAGCCTAACGTCATGGTAAGATCAAGGGATGTCCTGGACATCGAGGACTGATGCTGGTGTCTTACCTTTGACCTCTGCCCCCTGATAATCCTGTCCACAGTTCAACTCCTTCACTTACACGTAGTGAAATCACCACTATTGGTATGTCCTTAGAAAGCGACAATTGTTTCAGTACAAACAGTAACAGTCTGGGTGGGCGCCTTCCAAACTCTTAGGAGATCCCAGAGCACACTGGAGAGACTATATATCTCATCTGGCTCGGGATCACCTCGGGATCCCCCAGGAGGAGCTGGAAAACATTGCTGGAAAATGGATGAATGAGTAGGGTAGATGCCTTGTCTCACTTATAATTCCTTTCAATAACTTTTGTCTCATGAGTAAGTGTCATCTAATTAGTTAATGGACCCAAAACATGACTGATAGAAGGCTGTAGGACATACATGTTATCAAAAATTGGTGTTGCTGGTGTTGACTTTGTCCACATGAGAGCTAAATGCATGAAGTCAAAGTTCAAACACCTATCTTATGAATGGGATGACTTGGAGGCGGGTAGTAATAACTCATAATGAGCTATAAATGGAGGAGCTAATCAGTGCTAAAGTCTTTATCCTCTTTAATAAGCCTGAGTGGCTGTGGAGGAGCCTGCGTTAGCATGGGATAGGGATAATCCTGCAATGCTGTACCAGGAATCAGTCATTCAGCACTTCCTCCTCCTAAGACTGGATAAGCTCCTCAGTGTGAGACAGGACCCTCATTTGATCAAGTTTCACTGCCTGTCCTCCGCCTCGGATCTCGTGGAATACATACTGATCGACCTCGCTCACCGGGAGATTCGGATATTTGTTGTTATTCAGGGGAGGGGGGGGCCTGCTGGAATACGGACCGAGCCTGAATCATGATGGCCGGCTTGAAGAATTTGTTGAAGGGTTTGGTGTCGCTGAAAATCAGAGCGTACGTGAAGGACTATTGCAAAAGGAATGGCCTGCTGACACTCTCAGTCATTGCTGTAATAATGGGCTGTGTGCTTGGATTTGTCCTAAGGTCACTGAACCTGTCCACACAGGTATGGATGAATGGATGGATAGAAATTTTACAGGATGCAATAGGCCTGGCATCTTACAGTCTTCCATTATATCACCTTGATAGAATGTAGTGGGATTTTTAACATTGTGTGCAAAGTAACAGCCAGTCTGTTGTATTCACTACTGTTGTGCATTGACACTGTAGTTAAAGCCAGTTATGTCACAGCCAGAGTGGAAGCAGATAGAAGCAGAAAATCAGGTATGACAGAGAACCAAAGGGATCAGAAGAAGTGCAGAAATGGTTAAAAGCTGCTATAATATCTTTATACTGACATATAGGATCATTCGAGTACAAGAAGATCATAGTGTTGAACCCACAGAGAATTATTACCTGACTCTGCAGTTCCCCTCAGCATTATAGCTTTAACTTATTGTTGTTGTTTTACAGCCTGTAACTTCACTGTTTTGGTTCACTCTCACCGCTCTCATAGTGTCGTTTTTGACCACAGATGTTTTCATTAAAAAAAAAAAAAAAAAAGCTCTAAAAACCCTCTGAACACTACCTGCTCAGCAACAAACAGCTGACAGACACAGTTAACGACTTGCTGGTGAACATAGTGGAGCAAACTATTTCCCTCAGTAGTTGGTGGACACCAAAACAGAGCTAAAAGAGAGTGAATATTGGACTTACATTCACCAGAAACACAACTCCAGATTAATGTGTTAATAGGCAACTAGCTGACAAGTTTGTCAGACAGTGTCAACTGAAAAGGTGAAGTCAGTGTTGTGTTTACAGCTTGTTTCCGCTAGCTGCCACACAATCAGTTTTTGCAGGTTGAAAGGGTAAATGTTATTTGTATGATAAAACTCTCATGATCAATTTCTCTCATCAAAGTTTTTCACCAGTATTCAGCAAATGATTTAGAAATGTTTAAATGTATGTTCAAAGGCTATGTGTTCTCCTGACATTACGTTACTGTGATGTATGATGTTCTAAATGGACCAAAGAGCTAATGTATTTTGGCAGAGAATCAGTGATTAATCCAGAGTGCTCAGCAATGTAACCTTGTGTGCTGGCAGCAGCCCATAAAACACACAACACCATCATCTGCAAAGAAAGAATCTGTGAAACACAAACAGCAAAACGCAACAAACATACACATTCACAGAAATGAGCTACATGTGGTTTCTACGAACAAACAATTTGACATGTTTGACATGGACCTCCTTCATTTGATCTTAAGCAACTTTCATAAACAGTGTCGTGATGATACTAGTACTAAATAAAAGCAGGTAGAATTATTTCACACTTAAATTCACATACATTTATGACAATTAGATATTGAGATATTAAGAAAAACATCTAATTATAACATATGAGTTACACTCAAATGAGACAGATAAATTCTCAAATCACATCGAATCAAAATCAGGAACACGTTGTGTTTATATATCAGGTGTACGTGATTATGACATAGCTTAAACAGCAAAGAAATGGGTGCATGACAAAGAGATTTCATAATATCAAAATCAATTTGCAAAACACATTTCTTGTTCAAGTGCTGAATCCAAAACCATAGTAAAATAAACACTTTTAAAGGGAGCGTTTTACAGTGTTGTAAGTCGTTGGGAGGAATAAATCACAATATCAACAGTACAAAATGAATTCACTTAGTATCAGATTTACTTAGCTAACATTGTGTTGTTCTGCACACTACTACACTGTACTAGAAGTGTGTCCCCACTGGATTTTCAGTTGCAAGATGTTATTTGGTCTTTACAGTATGATGGTAAACTCTGAAAGGGCAGCCTTTTATAGATACAACGTTTGCTTCAGGTGTCTCTCTCTCTCACACTCAGGCTAAGATCTACTTCTCCTTCCCCGGAGAACTGCTGATGAGGATGTTAAAGATGTTGATCCTGCCGCTCATCACTTCCAGGTAAGAAAAGTCCTCACCTGTGTTGATCCGGACTTAAATTAACTACAATTACAAACAACAGCAGCGTTTTAAAACTGTTATATTAAACATTTGATCTTACCTGGGTCAGTGAAGAATTATGAAATGCATCACTCGTCTGATATACCAACAGATAAACAGTCTGATGTTCAAGCACTGACCATGCAAAACTTCCCATTCATAATATTTGTATTAACTATTCACATAACGTCACCAAGTCTTAAGTCACTCATAGAGTAAGAGCTGGATTTCCAATTTAGTGTATACGGATTGTTTTATTGAGCAATATTAACAATCTTACACTCCATTGTCAAAGAAGAAATATGAGCACAAGTTTTTTCATGTAGCATTCGAGGTTACAGGGGGTAGCTGATTATAAAAAAAATTGCGTTTTGGGGAAGAATATTTCTTTAGAAGTGAGAAGTCTGGGTAATCCTTGTGGTTAAAACAAGGTGGTAACTTTGAATCTGGTTTGGGGTGAATTGTTCCACATCATTCCCCCCTCCTTCTCTCAGTCTTTTTGGTTTAAAGTACCATCCCGGGCGGCAGCCTGCCAGAGTTGCTCTTCATTATCTTACGTCTTTTTCACTCTTTTAATATTTATTTACTTTTTCTAGATTTCTTGTTCATCAAAGTAGTAAGTTAAGTTATTTGGCTTAGTTGAGCAATGTGGCTTTGCACGTTCTTTTTTTGTTTGTTTTTGTCATTCAAGAATTTCCTTCGTGATTAATAAAGTTCTGTCTTAACATGCTTAACATCAGAAATCATCAATCTTAAAATTGCAACATCTAAAAAGTCACACTGTCACTGAAAATCCAACAGCAATTGATATCATGAAAGAATAATGCTGCAAAAAACAACTTTGATACACCTATCTATTATTATTTCAATTAATTGATAATTGCTCAGTGAATGAAATGTCAAAAACAATAAATAACACCCATCACAAATCACTAATCTCAATGTTTTCTCTTAAGAAAAAAGCATTAAAAACATCAATTAAAAATTACTCTTTTGTGAAACTGTAATCGTTAAATGTCCAGTGTTTTTTTTTGGTAGTTTACCAAAATAAAGTTTTTTGAGTTAAAAACTGAGCATTTCACAGTTTAAGCCAGTGTTAATCGGACACCTGCTGTTTTCCCATCCAGTCTTATGTCCGGCCTGTCCGCCATGGACACAAAGGCAAGCGGTCGGCTGGGAGTCCTGACCATCACCTACTACCTGTGGACGACATTCATTGCTGTCATCGTCGGTATCGTGTTGGTGCTCATCATCCACCCGGGGACGGGCTCAGAGAAAGATGGCCACCATGCAAGTTCAGGGCCTGTTATGACCTCTGCTGACGCTCTGCTGGACCTCATCAGGTAAACGTACACAAATGCTATCACACTGACAAAGTGAACATAGCGATGGCAACGCTGTCAATCAAACATTTACCTCACTGAAGTGCCATGCCAGCTCTGCATGCTGCTCTGTACGTGACCTCTGGCTTGATTTCATATAATTCTTCCTTCCATGATGTCAACATGCTAACTTGCTGACAATGTTAACAGATGTAGATGTTGAGATATATTACTGGATAAGTGAACATTTTAACTCGCTGGTGGTGATAGATGGTAACTCATGGGGCACCATAAATATGTGGACCAAATTTCATCGCAATCCACCAAATAGTTGTTGAGATTTTTCAGTCAGGACCATGTGGTGGACCATGTCACCTCTTCTTTCAGTCAGCTTGGTCGAGATGTTCTTCCTCTTCAGCCTTTCATAAGAGCAGCCTACAGGACTATACAGCATGTTGTCAAAGTAAACAACCAAATCAGGCTTTCCTGGTAAAAAGATTTTTCTTCCATTTGTTCAACAGATTTCCCATTAGAAACAATAAGAAGACGTAGTGACAAACTGGGATTCCAGATTTTCCAACTCTTATCCTATTAGTGTTGTTTTCCAGGATGAGGATTTGTTGCGTAATACCCTTTAACACTGGAGAAAAACCAGTACCGACCAATTAAATCCAGTACAGACCTTATGATCTCCCTGTGCTTCCTCAGGAACAGGAAGCTCCCTAATCGCAAAATCTCCAGGCATCAGTTTGACCATGGGAGTTAACTGCTTTCACAACAAAACAAGGGGAGGCCAGAAGGATTCCAAACATTATAATGAAACAAATAAAATGGCAGCACATTCGAACCAATTATTACATATGATGAAACCAACCAGAATCTGAATCTACACCATGACGTCTTTTTGTTAGCAAGGGAAGCTTTTCAGCATTAAATTAAAGAGAAGGAGAAAACATGCACTCGTAAGATAGTTGCAGTGTCACTCATCTACGCAGCAGGTCGGCTAAGAATAGGGAGACACTTAATTGTGATCTGTTAAGCCTGCACTTTCTCAGAAGGTCCTTGGGCAATGTTACGCTGTGAGTCTGCAGTCTGGTGTGTGTGTGTGTGTTCAGGCTTACTGCATGTCAGAGACCCACTAATACCTTCTTCTTAAACCTGATTATTTTACTGAGCTGTGTGTATCTCTCGCTGTAAGCCAAACGTCAGGTGTACATTTCAGTCCTCTTACGTGTTTGACAAGCTTTCTGCCTGGCTTCAGTGCCATTGACGTATGCTGTGTAATTACAGTACCAGTACAGGATGCTAGATGTGCACATGCGCCTTCCAACACCTGAAGGCATGTAGGAACAAAGATCAGACTATTAGAACGGAGTGTAGGACGTATTCAGATCGTTTACTTAAGTAAAAGCAGCATTTCCACATAATAGAAATACTCAATTTCAAGTAAATGTCCACTTTGAAAATGTCACTTGTGTAAAAATACGTACTTAATACCAGCAAAATGTACTTGAAGTATCAAGTAGTTCATGCTGAGAAATGATTGTACTGATGCATTAACATGTAAGTAGCATTTTACTGTTGTAGCTGCTCAAGGTGGGGCTAATGTAGCTTCCTATGTTATATACTGTTGGGTGGTTGATCTGTTTTCCATGTAAAATCTTTATTTGTAAAGTAACGAGTGAATGCAACGGTCGAATC